>NC_138979.1:116704956-117009956 GCF_964341445.2 Mesoplodon mirus | reverse complement strand
TCCAAAATGGAGAAAACTGATGATACAAGGGCCAAACATCTTATGAAATGCAACTATTTATAGACTTGTTTTGCTATAGGGAGGCTGGTGAACATGTTGAATACGAATTACCTCAGTTCTGCAGCTTTCTATGTCTTTTTAATGCATTCTGTTTCAGGGTCACTTTCAATCAATATTTCATTTACTTACTGAGATTGAATGGGCGCTCTGAGACACAGTGTGCTGTTTATCATACAGATTGGACACCTCATTCTAGATCCAAGATCTTTTCCTCAACACTGGGAGCTGTCCTTTCAGCACCACAAAATTACTGCTTGAAGTTGCATTGCAGTTTTTTTTCTTTTCCTTTATCACTGGGAGCTTTTCTTTCAGCACCACAACATTGCACCTAGACTTTTTAAACGGCTGCCTTCCTCTTTGCACTGAAGACCAATTTCGTCTGCACTTCCAGTTATTGCTCTTACCTGTAGGACTTCCAATCCTAATTCACTTCACCCACCCCACTCCTGAAACAGTTAAATGTATCTATTTCTGTGGAAGTCATTTTCTCATTGAATGATCAGAAACAAAGATAAATTCTAACCTGTAACGGCTCATTTCGACTCATTGCTTACAATAGATCTAAGCTCTTTTTTCTGCTTATTCGACTCCTTCCAGCTTCCCATCACATCTGTAACAAACTTTTAAAATGATATTGCCACACCACCATGCACAAGCCTACCTGCACAGTAGAGATAGATTATTCCATCGTATTCAGATGGTTAACAGAGGTTAGCAAGTCCTGTATTATATATTTATATCGCTTTCTAAGAAAGTGCATATTAATGTTTACTTTAAGAATGTGTAAATGGTGCTATCAAGAATCTGATAAATTTTATCCCAGTTTTTTGTGTACCACTTCTAATGTATGAGATTTATTTTTCTATTGGAAAAAATAAACAGTATGAAAGCATTAAATTGGTAGATTTTAGTAATTTAACAATGAATGGAATCCCTATGTTACAGGCCCTATCTTTTCTTGGAAATTTTAGTGGTGGTAATAGATTTCAACAAAGGTACTGATGATAATCACTTTCCTTTTAGTCCATTCTTATATTACATTCTTGATTCACATGCTGATTCCTCACTGAGTCCTTAAGTAATTTTTATTTACTGTAAGTCTTCTCCAAAAAAGGAATTCTTGCTTTCCAAGGCAGCAATTGAAAGGAGATGAAAATATAATTTAATACTCTTTACATCACAGACATGATTTGAGAGCAGTTACTCTGTTAGTAGGAGAAATTCATCATTCATTAAATACAGGGCAAGCATGGCTATCCATAATAATTTTAAGTGCAATGCAGTCTTATAAATTTAATGTGCACACTTTATTTAAATGATGCAAACAGCCATATGAAATAGCACATGATTAGAAAACAGGATGAACTCATTTTGCCTCCTGCTTGGTTTCTCATAAACATGAGTACATAATATTGTTATGCACTGTTGTTCATAGATGTCTTATTACATAAAGGGTAAGTATCATATTACTTTAACAGATTATTTTTGGAATTCTGCATGTTATTTTTTGTCTCATCAGATATGTGCCCCCAATTAAATAACATTTTCCCCCAAAATGTAAGTATTAGAAAACTTGTCATGTTAATTTTGAAAAAAAATTGAAGTGTAGTACATATTACTAGATAGGATGTCATTCCATTGGTCTATATTTAAAAAAAAACAAAACTGTTCTTGAAAATTGAAGCATTACCTTGTGTAATTAATAAAGTAATCAAATCAGATTTGTAAATAAAATATTGTTTAAATCTAAAGTATTCAATATTTTGATTAGATTATTTTTTTAAGGAAAAATATTTAACGTGTATGTGCCGAATTTTTTTTTAAATAGTTTTTTATAATTGCGATGAAAGGGCAATTGTCTCATTACAAGTGGTACAGAAGCCAATACTTGGGTTACCATAGATATATAAACAAGTAAAAACTGTGGAACAAGTTTCAAGCTCATTTTGGAAAAAAAAACAGTTCTGTAGAAATGCATATTTGTATTTGTTTCTCTAATAAATCTGCAAATAGCTTTAAACACAAATTAGTTTTAATTATTTAAATTATGAGTTCTGTTAAGTAATTTAATATGTTTTGTCTTACATTTTGTGAAAACATTGTCTCATGAAATTAATAGAGGCTTATTGTGGAAATCAAGGTAGGTCTGCATTTATTTGAAAAGGTCAGGTATTTAGCATTTAAGTATATTTACCTCTGTGAAATGATTAAAGAATTTTTATGAAAAACATGCTTCTTCCCCCTGCTCCCACCAGCAAAATCACATCAGTTTGGCCACTGCCCCAAACAATAAAAGACTAATTTACATCGGCTTTGACTCAGAATCAAATAAAAGAGCAACAAATAAGTGAAATCATATGTTCAAATGGCTGATAATCAAAAGATTGATACAGATATCTGACTTCTTTATATATAACAATGAAGAAAATTTGGACTCTTCTGAGCCACAGTGCCTCAATCTTCTTTAATGTGATTTACACATTATGATTAAAGTTGTTACACAGAATGCATATATTTCCCTTGAATTGTGACTTTATAATGCAATGTTTTAAATGTTTTAAGGTAAAATACGGTTATCTGTTTCTGTTATTAAATAATGTAGAGTCCCCATTTTATAAAAACTGCTTTGTAAAGGATAGATATACTAGAATAATTATTGATGTGTGTGTGTATATATATATATATATTTTTTTTTTTTTTAAGTTGTCATTCTGCTTGAGCAGAGATGCTAAATAAGCTTTTGGTTAAGGACTCAATTGAGTATTCCAATTCTATTGAACTACAAAGAGCATTCAAATTATAATTAAGTCTTTGGCTTTACCAATTTATTTTTATTAGTAAAATGTTTTGGGAGATCTGGCTTATGAAAATTTTAACATATTCTAAGAGTGTTATTCATTGGCTTATCCAATTTTACAGCTTTTGGTCAACAACAAAAGTACTGTTTCTTGTCAGTATTTAAGATTATGGGTAATTATATCTTTTTTTTTCCTTTAAAGTAATTACTGTAACCTAATTTCCAAATAATGACTTCTCAAAATTTCACACTTTTAATGCTATATTATTTTTTCTAAATGTTAGAATATTATAGAATAATATTAGAATATTGTAGATCAAGTCCATAGTATATAAAGTAATGTATTAAAATATTTCAATATATTTACCAAAACATCTTGGATAGATTTGGTTATTTTATGGTATTTCTATATTTTATGCTGTCTATTTTAGGAGATAAATGCTGAAAAAGGTTCTGATTAGAGGAAGCCCATATAGACTTGTAGTGAGACCAATCCATGCTGAAATTGTATTGTAAAATAAACTATTACTTTTAGGGTTTAAAGCATAGACAAGAGTCAAATTGTAATTAAAAAAAATATTAGCGGGATACAAATTAACCCATATCTCATGTTAAAAAAAAAAACTGTTTTGAATCTAGTAAATCAAAGCCTAACCATTGTATTTCCAAAATAGAATAAAAAGTAAAAACCTTTTCCTTTCAATTCTGTACAGGATATATTTTGTGGGGTTCAAGTCCCTAGTAAAAAAGCGTTTCCTAATAAATTCACCACTTAGGAGAGACAACTCTTAGAAATCTGTAACATTTCTATCTTACATCAGGATTATGGTGTTTTTGTCGGGAGGGGTAACGTTTAAACACAGGCAGATAGAAGGAGGATAGAGGCAATTATAAGCACTATTTGCATTTAAACTACTTGTTTTATAAAAAATGATTCGGAAGGCCAAATACTCAATTACCTATTTTCAGTTAGATTTTCTCATCGCTTTGCCAGTAGAGGGAAAACCTTTGAGGCTGAAATGAACTTCCTGTGAAGTTTGACTCCATAAATTCTAGAAAATGTTACTTCTACGTGCACTACAAAGACTTAATCTAGAAAACTTTACAAAATTCTTCAAATTGATGAAACTGATTTTTTATACATTCTAGCAGATAGCTAAATATAACCATTGTTCATTGTCTTAAGAATATGCTTATAATTTCAAAGCCTTAAACAATCGCCAGTGTAATTATTTTTGAACATAAAAATTCTTTCAGTGACATTTAAAAACCTTTCTTAGGACTTTTAAAGAAGTTTTCCCCGGGGCTTCCCTGGTGGCGCAGTGGTTGAGGGTCCGCCTGCCGATGCAGGGGACATGGATTCGTCCCCCGGTCTGGGAGGATCCCACATGCCGCGGAGCGGCTGGGCCCGTGAGCCATGGCCGCTGAGCCTGCGCGTCCAGAGCCTGGGCTCCGCAACGGGAGAGGCCACAAAAGTGAGAAGCCCGCGTATCGAAAAAAAAAAAAAAAAAAAAAAAGAAGTTTTCCCCGTATTCTCTTCTATTTAAGAACTACTTCATTTAAGATAATTTGATTGAGTAGCTTAAAAAATTATACCCATTGTTTCTTTTAATTGGCATGTTACTTTGATCTTATTTTATGCATTAACTTTTATTTATTATACAATAGTTTTCTCTAGATACAAAAATATTTGAAGGTTTTATAGATTATTATGATGGTTTTTCTGAAAACGTTCTGAAAAGAATTCTAGATACTGATGGATCCAGTCATCATCAGTATGCTTAAAAATAGCTCCTGGACAAACTCCGAATCTGTTAGGCATTAGTTTTCAAGTGGATTTCTTCCTTGTGAACAAAGTCGGGAATTCTAAATACCTAGCTCAGATAAAAAGGGAAAAAAGAAGGTGTAAGAAGGCAAAGCCCTGGAGAACCAGTCTTTCAAAGAGTGACAGAGTAACCAAATCAGAGTCCTGAGCCAACAAGGATACCTCATTCTGAGACTTTGACATTGCTCAGGCATACAGAGGTTAATGACAATGTAAGGTTATCTCTGTTGCACATGTTCGTATTTTGTGGGTTTGTCATATCTTGGGTATTATTTTCAAATTAATACTACACTGATAGGTCTCCTATAGTGATAAGCAAAGATATGCACTAAATTCCCAATGAAATGTCATGTAGAATGTAATGATACTGAAAAAACATGTTATTACATTATGCTGGTAATACTGCCCTACTATCTTCATTACACCAAATACTTACAGATTGACACACAATTTTTGATTATTTTCTTGTTCATATCTATATCACTTTTTATCCTGCCATGAAGAAATCATGGAGGAGAGGGATTTCTAATAATTAAAAAATTTTAAGCACAATGTTATATCCAGAAGCACAAAGTTGATAATAAAATTAAAAATTCAATTACAAAATCCTTATTTTTCTGAATAGTAGGTTATATTGAGATTATACTATGTATATACTGATTCTAATTCTGAACTGAGAGTAAATTATCTTCACTATCAATAAGAATGCCACCATTTATCTATGGTAAAGCAATAAAACTAGTATAACTAAGTTTATCACACCTCTTTTTATAACACTTCAAATGTTTGAGAAATACAAAGTTACAGTTTAAAAAGTTACAATATTAATTATAATATTTTTTCTCATTTAATATCAGCTTTATTGCCATTAAGGCTTAAGTATATTTAAAAAGTTGAACTTCTAAAATTAAATTTTTGCAGGATTTTAAAAAATATAAAAGTAGTTAATTTTTTCTCAAGTATTATTAATAAAAGTATTTTCACAAATACTTTCCAAATATGTGATGAGATTATAACTGATATTTTATTATCTTCTGCCATATACAGAATGCACATTTATTCCTTATTTAATTTTCAATATTGTAAGATGCATGTATTAATTTTATCCATATGTCTCAGAAAATGAAATAACATAGAACTGCTAAGTCTCAACACACTAAGAAAAAATTAATAAATTGAGAATTTATCCCACTTTACTGAGGACATAAAGATTTCAAATTTATAAATTAAAATTATAAATAAAATGTGTTAGAATATTTTAAATAGTAAGCAACTTTAAAGCAAGTTGTGTTTTTGTTTCCAAAAAGTTTATATAGTCTGAAACTTTCAGAATCATAACTGTCATATAAAGCAAAATACACTAGTAAGCATGTTTCCTTAAATTTTACATGTTATCTCCTTATGGATACCTTGATAAGTGCAGAAATAAAGCCATAACCTTTATGAGAAGTCAGGCATTTTGTGGGAATAACATGTTCAAGCAATTGGAATAACATGGTAGGGATATATGGAATTACTTGGAATAAATGTGTATCTCTTCATCTGTCCAATGTATGGTTAGATATGTGGCCCTAGAGGAAACTTTTATTTCATTTTGAGTGCTCACAAGATGCAACGTACTACAGACTTCCAAAGCTATTTTCTAAGTGCTATTGTTGGACAAGTTTGCTTTAGGAGTGAATACAGAAAGTCTTGCCACTTGGTAGATTTTTTTTTAATTAAGCAATGTACATTTTCTGAAACTACCAAAGAATGCACATGATATAGAAGAATCAAATGTTGGAAAGTCTGCTAACTTTTACTTGGATAGTTTATCTTCCAAGTAAGAAAAACTTGGGGGAGTGATTTAATAATACATATTCAGGGGGAGTGAATTAAAAATACATATTCAGGAGGTGTTTAAATTTTATTTAGGAAATGCACATTTCAAAACCAAAGAGAAATTAATTAGTCCACATCAATTTTAATTTGAATAAATAGCATATATTTGGAAAAATAAATGACCTTATGGAAGTTATATGAAATGGATGTCAATTTCTTTCAATATACATAAGAGTACTAATACATTGTTTCTTGGCTATTCTTTTGGGTAGCTACATTTTCAAGTATTCATAAGAGTCATTTGTTCGTATTTTTTTTAATTTATTGAATCTTTAAGTGTACTAAATTATAAAGATTATTGTATAAAAAGAAATCAAAATATTAATGTGTTCTTTTAAAGTTGTAAAAAAGTTCAGAAATGACATGTTATGAGAGACCGTTTTAAAATATGAATAAGATCTAAAGGAAATTTTTTAAAATTCTGCAATAACAATTCTTTGTCTATTCGCTGTTCTTTTTCTGAGAGTCAGGAAATTTAAAATGTGTGGACAAGCTCCATATTTGGTGTAAATTGCTCTTTATATAATTTATAATTATTTTTCAGTCTCCTTAATGGTCAAATGCACTCCTTATGTATTTCATCTTTCCTTATTTATTTGATTATCAAAATAGTTGTGAGAATCTAATTAACTCTATCATATCCAACTTAACCATCACATTTAACATATCCAAAAGTTCTTATTTTTTTTAAGTATAATGATAACACTTAAAAATTTTAAGTCCTAGAAGTGACTCAGTTGTTTTAATGGAGTGTTTTGATCACACATTCCTTATACTAAGTGGTTTTTTAAAATTTCCAAAATTGTGTTAACTTGTATTTATATATATATATATATTTCTATTCCTTTAATATATATATTTCCTAACTCTTTCATCAAATGATGCTATTTTCCAGTTGGGAAGTAGCCTTTGCATATTCAGTATTAATAATATATTTGTCTTTATTTTTATAGGCCTTCAGGAAAAGCAAAAGTACATAATCACTGAAAATACTCTTTACAAAACATCCTGTTTGCCTTACATTTTAGAGTGATGGCAAAAATTTTAGGACTAGTGTGTCCATTCCATAGTAGGAAATTTATTTTTTTCTAAAATAATAATTATCAATCAATAGCATGACCTGGTGAGAAAAAAATCCAACTATATAAATCTCAAATGCTTTAAAATTATTACCTGTACCTTGCTTTCTAAATGAAGAAACATATTAACCATTTGAGTTTATTAGATTTTCCAATTTGTATTCTACCCTAAAGCAGAATCTAGGCAAGAAGTATAATTCATCTAGCCCAGAATGTATTGAAGTTAATTCTCTAGATAACTGATATCCAAAATAAAGCATCCAACATAAAGAATTTAAGTTATAGGTATGATTTCTGTAATATCAAAATAAAAGCAGTAAATATCAGGGTGCTTGTTGTAAATAATCAGAAAAAATATTTTGTGACTCCTCTTAAGTAGTTAGGTTCATTATCAGAAAATTTAAAGAACATCAGCTAGAAAATATAAATCCCACAGACAAAGCATGACATGAGGAAAAAAGTGGACCTTGGAGCAAAGAGGGATTTGAATCTCAGTGTCATTCCTACTGTTAGTAAGGACTTCCAGTATCATGTATAGAATATGGGCATCACAATTACCTCAGCATATAAGGATTAAGTGAGAATGTTTGTTTTAAATTCCTAATTTTCAGTACCTAAATTCAACCTCAAGGAGACAAGAGATTTTCAATAAATATCAATTGCCTCTAAAAATGAAAGGAAACAAATTCATAAACTGTATTTAACCAGAGTCTAGTAAAGTTTGTGAATACACTTTACAAAATGTATGCACCTGAAGGAATCAAAGATAAAGATCTAAATTTGAAAACCTTAGACCTCACAGAAAGGTACCTACATACAATACAAACACGAGATGTTATATATTTTCTCATACCCATTTTTACTACATTTCCATCTGGGTGACCCCCATAAAGATATTACAACAGATTTTTACTAAATAATCAATAGAATTCCTCATATTGACTAAAAGCAAACAGCAGTAATTCCCTAAATTAATCAGAGTAGAAAAAGTGATTAAACAAAGATGTGGCTTTTTAATCCTTGTTTATTAATTCAACAAAATTAAAATTCTAATTACAGGTACAAGAGGATATTTATGAACACTCAAAAAAAACACACTTTTAAATTATATTTTCCCGTGCCCATAAACTTCAATGAATAAATGAGAAAAACAGAAAACTTGTAATATTATGAATGTTTATAATAGAAAAACTTGCAATTAATAAAAAGACCTTCAGATTAAATAAACATTAATAATTGCTGACTTTATTTGAGAAAATAAGTTCAGTGAACTGACAGGTTTATCAGATTGTCCATTAATTAGTCTTATTTCAATGTAAATCTTCCATAAACCCCTCCAAAAAACAAAACAAAACCCTGCTGCTGCTTTATCATATAAATAAAAGAATAAACAATAAATAACAGGAAATTCACCAATAATGTACTATGTTGAACATTAATAAAATCTGACATAATATCTCAGCAAAATTTTGTTGTGTTTAGTGCTTAGCATTCTACATCTCAAATAATTTCCCTGTATATTATTTTTAAATTTATTTTTACTTATTTAATCTTTAGTAAAGTTAGTATATAATAAAATTTTAAAAATACCACATACCACTATATTTAAAAGGTCTAGTGCACATACATTTTTAAAAGTAAAAGGAAATTTGATTTGAAATTTTTAAAGGTAATAAAAATCTACTTCTAAGAAAGAACTCTTGAAAGCTAATGAAAAGATTCTGGGATATGGCTTTCTTAATGGAAGAATTGTAGGATAACAGATAAATATTCAGGTCATTAAAGAACTGCAATGATCAAAGATAAGTTTATACAATAAGGAAAACGAGAGGAAATTTTGCAGTCTTTGTGGAGTGTATTTTGTGGAATAATTTTATCCATACCACATTACACAGAGTGTATTTACAGCTTGCATAGCAAATTTAAGGTTTAAATAAATCACAGATCCCTACATTTTTACAATAAGATCATAATTATACCCTAAAGTTTTCAAAATGCTTTGACACTGCATCAATTTAAATTGTTTTCTGCACAACAATCCCTTGAAAATGGCAGAACTAGTATCAAATGTTTTTCCTTAAGCCATGATAATTTTTTTCCTTAGGCCATGAAAATAATTTACCCAACTTCAATACTGGGGAGAAGGGCAAGACATAACTATTTAGTCGTAGTGGAAACTTTAACACACACCACATTGTACTACAAAAGGTAGCTCTTGGGCAGTTAAAGATCTCATATTAGAATATAAAAGTTATGGTCAGCGTTTTACCAGAATAGAAACAGAAAACAAAAGGTAATTTGGACAATCCCATGGGAAAAATGGACACTTCAATTAATATTAAGTGGGTCTTTGAATCCTTGAAATATCTATCATTTTAGTAATAGCTAGTGGTTGTGGGATATTTAAAACTCTAATGAGAATATATTTTAAAACACTCATTCCCCTACATAATTTGAACAATCAATACCTTTGCCGAAATTGGCTCTTAAGCTCGGCTCCCATATTTGGCTAAGAAGCAATCATCATCATGCATCAGATTTAGTATACAGGCAAAGACTTAAAACATGGTTCAGTGCTTTTTTTCTACTAAAATGTGTTTAACTTTATTATGGACATAATAAATTACTAGCTTCAAGTTACATGGTGTGAAGATATTTTTGAAAGGAATACAAAATGGAAACTCAAGGACACAGAATTGCTTTTTGACTGTGGGCAAGAGTTATTCACTGTAAAGGAAGTATTTAAGCACTTTATAGAGGTTAACCAAATGATATTCAGTGTAACATATTACATAAGAGCCTAGATCTCTAGGATAAAAATATATTTGCTACCTTTAAAATGTTTCCTAAGACCAACTGTAATGGAAAAGAAACAAATATTGCGAGCAGGAGGAAAGTACAAGATGGATATCCAAACTAAGCTAAGGCAGTGTTAAGAACTCTTGTTATTTGAAAACAAGAGGATTTTACGAATTAAGTAGTTTTTTCATTTTTATTAAATTGAAATATTGGCAATAGTAATCTCAGAAATTTTTGCTTGCTATGGTCTTGAAAGCATTAAATTGAATACTGTGATTAATGTTCAAAATACACTATTTTTCAAATGGTAAGAAAAGTTCTTTGAATTTAAAAAGTCTATGAAGATTCAGTTAATAGGTAAAAAAGGGAAATGAATCATTCTCAAATTGAACTTTGAAGTCTAGTTTATTTGGGCATATTAATATTTCTAGTGTATAATAAGCAATGGTAATCATCTTAATCATTTTTGGTAGGTGAATATATTCATTAAGAAGATAGAATAAGATAATGAATATCCTAGAACCTAGATATTTTAAATCAACACTCTAAAATTATTTCTTAATGCCATGAATGTAATATAGTGACCAATTCTTGTTATCATGGCCAACAAAGATAGTTCTGAAACATAATTTAAAAAGTGAATATGGAATAGTGTATGAAATTCTAAACAGTCTATAATAAGTGCAGTAAAAATGAATTACAAATAGTGACCCTAAATAAAGGAAGGCTTATTTTATCAGAATTGATCAATAGTCTACAGACTTTACCCAGTGCCATAGGATTATCATACCAAATATTTTTAAGAACTAACTCTAAAGGGAAAACATATTTTTTAACTCTACTGAAATTTTAACCATGATTTTTAAAGGGAGAGGTGATTTTGATGTTTTTGAGGGAATTACTTTATTTGTGATTCAGAACCCTTTTCTAACCTGGTCTTTGTGTGTTTAAAATTACTTCTAAGGCTTAGGAGGGAATTGCATTTCAGTCCAAAAGCCTATGTTTACTGGTCTAACTAGGGAAAATGTTTTATTTTTATTTGAGAAATATATTAAAGTTATATGTAAAGTTGGTTACTATACAATCTTAGGAAACACCTTTTGTGTGTTAATAAGAGAAAAGCCATAGCATAGAAATGTATATGGAAAAACGATCCAGCTTTATTTTTCTTGCTGTCTAGTTTTCTCTAACTTCTCTGTCTGAAAATGATGTGAACATTATTCACTAGGGAAAATTACATACATGCAAAATATGAAGTATGGGCCTGGCATATTGAGAGAAACAGCAGCTCTACACTGTGGGCAGTGAGAAGACTGAAGATGATCCTGTGGGCTGCAGACAACAAAGATGAAGATGACAGTATCAACTTACATTTGCATTTTACTGTACAAAGTTCAAAACACTCCCAAGTACTTATCTCATTTGATTCCTCATGACCCGCCCTTTAAAATAGCAAAACTCATGTAAATTCAACAATAGGAAATTTTAAAATATACATCACACATAACAGGGTTTTAAAGCATCAATCAAAAAGATCATATACTTTCAAAATCTATAAATTGGTTCTCTCAAATTTATGCACTGTTCTCAGTTTTATACTGTTTTTAGTATAACCTTGAATTAGAAAAGAACAAAATTTTCTTTTGTTTATGAATTGACTTGTACTATTGAACTTAAAAATATCAGAGGGGTAAAATTAATAGATATGAACGTTTTATGGGGACTAGCCTCTTCTCTTAGTATAAAAATCAAAGAAAGTATCTGGAAAATAAACGCAAATAATCCCATAGAGCCCACCTTTTCCCCCAACATTTAAGCCTAAAATTAATGGGTTTCTATAGTGATGGAATTCAAAGGATAATAGATAACCTTGTTTTACTTTTATCATTCCAAAATTTAGAAAAAAGAGTATCTCTACTACCTATTCACAAATTCCATTTCTAGACTGATAAAATTATTTCAGTTGTTGAATATTAGGAATTTTTACATCCTGGCTTTTAGCATAACCAAGAAAGATAATAAAAACTGCTTCTCACCACTTTTATCTTTTATAAATTATCATAAATTTTATTTTGAAATGACTTTGAAATGAAAAGTAAAAACAAATTACATTGCATATATTCATAATGTGAATATCAACTAACTTAAATTATACTGATCCCTATACATACCCTCACATTCTATTATATTGTATCTCTCAAAAATAATTTTCCTTTATTTCTCTAAAAGGGTAAAAAAGTAATTTTAAATATGAACCTTTATATATTTTACCTGAAGTTTTGACAGCATATATGCTGAATACCTGACAATTAAGGCCAGGCCTATGAGGGTCAGTTAACTTTTATTGTGTATGAAGAATACGCCACATGATTCAGCAACGGTGGCAATAATAATATTTAAATGTGTAATGTGTTAAAATTTTAACCTGTTTAGTGTCTACCCAGACCCACAGCTCTCAAAAATAATCCAGATTCTGAGAAGGTAAGTTAAAGTGTGCTTGGATTACACCCTTTATGTACTAAAATATTACTCATTATAGAGACCTGACTTTCAAGAAATGAGTAAATATCCACTCTTGACATAATAAAATTTTAATGGCCACTTGATGTTACATATTTCAAATAGCTCAATTAAGTAAATCGAGACATAGAAGGTGGGAAATTTAGTCTCTGTAACACCTATCGTAGACTCTTTTATTAAATGTCTATTTAAGATTTTTTGCTTTTTGCATTAAACAAGCCCAGATCTGGGGACAATGCAGCTGACTCCAAGAAGTATGACTGGTTGAGGCCTGACTTTCCCCTTTTTTCCCTCAGTTTGGTCTTAAATGTTTGTTTTTTTGTTTTGTTTTGTTTTTTGGTATTTTTCTGAATGATATGGTAAAGTGTGATAGGATAAATTTCCCTGTTTGAATTTAAAAAGCTGCCTCCTAATCAAATGCGTAATTAAAAGCTTTGAAACAGCTCTTATTTTCAGGGAGGAGACACTGGAAGTTGCTTATTTTTAACAGCCTGTAAAATTACTATATAAAATTAAATAATGCAGCAAAATTAAATAATACAAAACTTCTGCCCCCTGTAGACATTGTTTGCAGTCCACATTATGCGCAAATAGATATGGTGGTTCTGTTCCTAAGTACGAAGATGATCAACTCTCTTACAAAACTATGTGGATATAATTGTGATATTCATGTTCATATATTTCTCAGCAACATCCTTGTTGGTCAGGTGTGAAAATAAACATGAGAAATGACTGGGGCAAGCACTACCTGATGGCAGCATCAAATCAGTTCATATCTAGGATGTTAAGTTTTTACACTAATGGCCCAATACTGAACATCTCCTTTTAGGAACAAAGTACACAATTATGATTCTCCGGATCATGTGGAAGTTCACATTCAGATTCACAAAACATCAACGTTAAAGGAACAGAAAATCACCAACACCTAAGTGTTATTCCCTATGCTACCTTCACACTACAATGCACATTACACTTGTGTCACTTTGAGATTGTCATACTGAATAAAAATGAACATATGTTTAAGTCCTGAAATTCAAATTTATATTTTTTCATATTAAATACTATCTTCCAACTTTGAAAAAATATGATTCAAGAAATACTCCCTAGTCCTTGGAGAAAGGATCTGAGTGAGAAATTTCAAGAAAATAAGAAGTTGCATTTTAAAAGGCTCACGTATTTATAATCCTTCCAAAGAAAGGATAGTTACAAAGCTAAATACGATAAAAATTAGCATCAAATAAGGCTCTTTTTTTCATTTAGCATATACTCTCTTGTTATAAATAAGGGAGAAGTCTCAGAGTAGGGTAATGATGATAAAGCATCTTATATTTTCATGGTAATTTTGTCACATAAAAATACAGAGCATTTACTTTTATCATCTTAGAGTCTCACCAGTGCCACACATACAAGTTCATTGTTTACTCAAGTATTTATTGAGCACCTACTATGTATCTTTCTAAAAGGCACAATAGATTCTAAATGGAACAAGAAAGATAAGGTACCTGCCTGATAGAGCTAACATTACAGTGTGGAGTAAAAACAAACAAACAAACAAACAAACAAAAACCATAAACTATGAAGCAAATAAAACAGGGTAAAGAAATAGAGAGTGATGTGGAACAGAGGTAGAGAGGAGTAACTTTAGAGAGAGGAGTTAGAGAAGGCCGCTTAAAGAAGGCAAGACCTCCTGTACAGAGTCACTCAATCTGCCCTGTGAGAAAGAACCAGAGGTTAGTTATTCCCTAGCTGCTGATGAGGACAGAAATGAATAACAGAAACTGCTTATTTTTGTCTGTGATTTTCATTCTTTAATTCAATAAACATTACATGCCTGCAATATGCTTGGAATTGGGATAAGTCTTGGGTTTATTAAAATAAAAAAGAAACAGATCTTGCTCTGACTTTGGAGGAAACATAAAAAGAAACCAAGGATTCTAATATACTGTGGTACTTGATATAATAACAGTTATCTATAGGATAATCACGAAGTGCATAGGAAAATGCAAAGGAGATGCTGTTAGTAGATGGGGTAGTGACCAGGTAAAGTAGGCATTTTTTTTTTTCAGATCGGTTAGTATTGATCACATGGCAAACACATGACAGAGTTGTGTGACTAGAAATCAAACCTCCGGATCTTCAGGCAAGGTTGCTTCCCAGTAATCCATACCACGTCCATAAATCTAATAGGGGAAAAGTTCACTTTGATATAATGCTTCTATAAAAAGGAACCTGTTTTTAAGACCCATTAAAGCATATTATAATCCAGGAAAGAAGTGACTGATAGTCTGAAAAGAAAAATAGACATTTAGTGTTCTTATGTTCAGAGACCAGAATTTAAAAAGAGAAAGTTCATGGGCATTAATATATAAATCCCTATATTAAGATCACTTCACAATCAGCCTTACAATGGTACAAGCTGAGCTGTACTCCCTTCTAATATTCACAAGACCCAGGTACACATTGAGAAGAGTAATTGCATTTTCCAAAGCTAAACATACTGGACAGTGGGAATGGCCTTCACACTTTGAAACAGAGATAGTAACAATTTGAATTATCTATACTTTTAGGAAGAAACATTCTACTTTCAAAAGCCAACAATAACATGGAGCACCAGTCACAACACGGTGAACATAGACTCAGATCTGGGAGGGACCGTGAGTAAGAGGTTATCCTATGCGTATGTGGAGCAGGTAAAGGCCTTGGGGTCTGAATTAAAGAGTCCACTGACCCAAAATATCTCTTCCCTTTTTTTTCTGCCCATGTAACTCACCCTTGACATTACTGGTCTCCGTCAAAAATGCAAGTCTATTGGAAAAGCCACAGTAAGCCGTTCTCTTCATGCAAATTAATTTATTCTATTGACCTCATGAAGGTAGAGATTTGAGTAAATAGAATCTGAAGAAGAATTTAAAACAAGAGAAAGGACCAAAAGTAAATAAGCATCCTAACCCCAAAGACTTCGCAGAAGGATACAGAATGTTGGGGCAGGTGATAACCCGCTTATATCTGATTGGGGAAGTGTGAGGAGGGATGTCCATAAAGAAATGACAGTGAAGAGACATTGGAAAAGCAACAATATTTTTCACCTTCTTCATAGGGTGCCTACTCATATAATTCTTGAGTGTTCTTACTTCACATCCTCTTTCAGATCTTTCCACCACCCACCCCTTTCCCACTTTCTCTACCTTCCACTTACCAAGTTTGTCTTCTAACTTTATCTCTTTCCACTCTCTTCAATTAAGAACACAGACAGAGTAGAGAACCAATCCCAAGCATGTGTCCTGTATCAGGATGCAGTTTATCCTGATGACAGGCAAAGAGGAGAAGAAAGCTGGTTGTCAGAACCTACTCAAATAATCAGACTACCTATAATGAACCTTCCCTTCCGCCTTCAGTCATAGATCTGGCCTCCACAGGAGGCCATCACACTGCAGAGGAGGAAAGACCATGTTAATCAATGACTGTATATTTTATTGTCCAAACCAGTTCACTTTCACAAGTCAAAGGGTGGGCTATGTAATTAACAGTGCTACAAAACACATGACCAGGATTTTCCCAGCAAACCGGAACATCTCGTCACACTAGTCAGTAGCTTTGAACCACACTCACAGTGACAATATAGACAATTACTCTAGTCATTGATGTGAAGGCCTGAGAATATAAAACAGACCACTGAAGTCAAGTAAAAGAACTGAGGGAAGATGCCTGCTTTTTCTTCATTGTGGTGACACCAAGTTGCCTTTCTGAATACAGTATTTAATAATAGTATAAGGATTTGGACAAATAAAACTTGAAAACACTGGTATGAAATATATCTACTTCATAAGAACATCCCCAAATGTAATAACTGTCAAGTTCTGGGTTTTAAAAATGATGTTTATTGTTTTGATAGGTAAGTCCTAAAATAAGGAGCTCTCTTCCAGCATCCATTTGTCTTAGGCTGCAGTGAAGATTCAAATTTGGGAATAAAAGGAAATTGGGTTGGAATTCTACAGTGTTCCATTTTACTGCATTCCTGTTGTCTTTGGAACAGTTGATGAGGGTACCCTATGTAAAAATATATCCCCACTGAGTTACTGTCATCAGTGTGATGTTGATACACAATAAGGAATTTACTCATCCCAATGAGCTTGCACACAGCCTCTGGAGCTTAGACAAATTTCCAACACATGTGGGCCCAGTGGCTCCAGTTGCCTCCTGAACTACCTCAGTCCAGCCATTTCCAGTGATGCACCCAGTCTCTTTTCTAGCACTTGCCTCTGGAATATCTTGTGAATGAATTGCCTTTCTGTCTCTGTCCTACTACAGCACCCACCTTTATTTATTTATGTTGTCTTTAAATGACATATTAAAAAAAAAACTCATCAGCATTGAAGTGTGATATAGAAAAGTTCCAAAGAAGTTTTTCATCATAACTGGTTAATAATTCACAACCAAAATCCTAGTTACGAAAAGTAAAGAGACTCAGCTTGGATAAGACATGACTAACAATAACTAAATTTAGAAGGCCATGGCAGGTGAGTTATTAAACAATTGTATCCGATTTTTACTAGACTGGAACAAGTTGGAATAACCTTAAATCTTACAGAGAAATTTTCTGGTCGAAGGAAGTAATTTGTTGCCTGAAATATACAAAACTATAATATTTTACCATAAATGGCTTCTCTTGGAACATTTTAAGAACAGAGTAGTCATATTTTCTTCATTCATTTCTGAATTACCAAGAGGACAGACTTTCTATGGCAGTAAAATGCTGTAGTGGCTTTTAAAATTTTATTCTCAAGCAAATCTTCTCACACTCTGATAATTTTTCAGTCTCATCTTACTGAATTTAACACAAAATTTAAAAATTTAAAGTATCTGAAGAAGTCACTTCCAAACAAGTTTTCTTCTAATGAATGGTTTCCAATCATCAGCAAATATGCTCTAATAAACACATAATATAGCAATAATTCTCCTTAAAGATAGCATCCATGTCTCTGAACCTTGTACATGAGTATTCTGCTAATATTTGATAAGCAAAGTACTGAGAAATGTGAAGATATACCTAGGAAGGAGAAAAAAAGATACTCATCCTAGGAGAGATTAGAATCCATTGTGTATTTATAATCTTGGATTAAGTTTATACATGTGAGGATTTTCTACAGTTGACATTTCTTGCTGGCTTACACCTTATATTATAATAATTCATTTGTATTCACAACAAATCCTCTACTTAAAGCACAAATAATCCTAAAATAATGAATGACTGGGATTTCCTACAGAAGTCAGAGTTAAAAGAGTTTTTTAAAATGTTCTAATTATATAATCTTAAGATTCTTGGCAAACACCACAGGAGAATTTCAGACTCACTATTCTACTATTGCTGATAAGTATACTCTCACTCTGTCCCATCAAGATTTTCTTGGTCCCTAAATTGCCATTCTTTAATTAAAGAATTTTTTAACTCAAAAAATTCTGTGATAATATAGGTCTATGTAACTTTAGAGTTAGAAAAGAACATTTTAAAACATCGTTAGAAGAACAGATGTTGAAGAAATGAATGACTTGCTGGTGAGGAAACTGATAGCAAATTGAGGTAATATAATTTGCCCAAGGTGACACAGCTTGTTCTAGAAGTAGAAAAAAGACAGATTTCCTCTAGTATAGTCTGGTAGTTCTTTCGACCATTCTACTTTGTCCAAACTTGATTTTCAATTTCTATGATGTGACTTGGGTCTTAGAACTAGGAAAAAACTTCAGGACAGCCCCTTATTATATGTTACTGGGAGAAGTCACCGAAATTTTGATTTATCTTAAAATGAGTGATAATATACAGAATCTAGCTAACTTTCAGAGATTGCTAAAATAAATGAGGTAGAATTAGAAATATTTAATCTGTGCTAGTTGTAAGGAGGCCAAGGAAACAAAACAATAGCCAATCCAATGTTGTATAGTGTCATGTTTGCCTTCCATAACATTACATTTCTCTTCACATTGTGTTTAGGATGATAACATTTTCTTGCAACTGATAGTAATAGAGCCCAAGAAGCCAGGCAGAAATTAAGCTGCTACTACAAACAATTCAAGAACAGCCAAGATGTGCACACACAGATTTTCAGAAGAGTGAATAGGCTGCTTCTGAATGTGTTTTTCAATGAACTCCAAGGCACTGATGTTGTGAGCAGTAACTACAGGTACCTGTCTGACCAACGCACAAAAGTGGATCAGATTTGGGTACTCATAGGGAACTGCTTGGCATTTAAATTTAACTCGCAGTTTCATCAGATGTGATTGATTTCTTGTCAGCCTAATGAAGTATAAGCTCTCATTTTCCTTATTCATTAGCTTATGTAAATTCCTGCCAAAGTCCACTTATAGGCTTTACTTTGCTAACACATGAAACTAAGAGGTCTCCTGATGCATTTTTGCTTTGCCAGAGAGATTCCATTCCTTGGTATTACAGTTCATTATCTCTTCAATCATACTGACTTGTCTAGAATTCATGGTACACAGTGCAGGATCCAACTTTTGGTGCAGAGTTAGTATATATATATATATATATTGTGAAGACTTGTTTTCTGGGGAATTATACATAAAAATTATATGTTTAAACTCCTTTCATAGTTGTTGAATTTCAAAACAAATTTTACATAAAGAAATACATGTCTCTCATTTTACTCCCTGCCTCCTTGAAAGTATAAACCCTTGATAATGAGTTTCTTCTCTCAACATCTTAATTCCTGTGTCTCCTCAGTCTTATTTAGAATATGAATTATTATTAAACCTTCCTAGATTGCCCTTAATGTTTTTTTCCTTTTTCTTCATATGTTTTAATCCTTTAGATACAGAATTTAATTATTAAGAAATCTCCTTCTTAAGTAAGTGACCACATGTTGTAGGAATTGTCTTTCTTTTATCTGTCCTTTCATGAATGCTGAAAGGAAATTCAAATCTCATTGTAGTTAACAACTGCTTTATCCAGTTGGTTGTCTGTTGGAAAATCTCATGTTGCCACTCTATTTCAATCAATGGAAAACTCTCTCTTCTCATTACATATACACTGTCAAGATGGCACATCTCAGAGAGGAAGTAAACCCTCACAGAGCAGCAGCACTTACTGTGAGTTATTTTGAACTTCTCTCTACCCTTGGTCCCCTCAGTTTTGTCTGGGTGGGATCTATTATAAAGAATAAAATGTAGGGGCTTCCCTGGTAGTGCAGTGGTTGAGAGTCCGCCTGCCGATGCAGGGGACACGGGTTCGTGCCCCGGTCCAGGAAGATCCCACATGCCGTGGAGCAGCTGGGCCCGTGAGCCATGGCCGCTGAGCCTGCACGTCCGGAGCCTGTGCTCCGCAACGGGAGAGGCCACAACAGTGAGAGGCCCGCGTATCGCAAAAAAAAAAAAAAAAAAAAAGAATAAAATGTATAAGAAAACTTATTTTTTTAAATCCTTTTTTTCGACAAAATGAATTTCTTATCCAGAATACATCATGGATACATTAACACCATAGCAAAATCGAGTTAAGGGAAGTCTCACCAAATGAGACCTTCATAGAGTAATCAAATCAGTAACATGCATTTTCTTCTCATGCATGGGTGACCTGGACCAATGCTCTGTGGACCTTGGCCTTCTTTCTTGAGGAAGCATAGATATATTTTTCTAAGGCTAAGTAGCAAACTAGTGAAAGAGCCTCTATTCTGAGGAGTTACAGGTTAGAAATAAAAATAGGTTAAGAAGTGCACAAGAAAATCATGATTGTTAAATCCTAATGACTGAGGGATACTTAATCATTATAAGTATAATGTACTTGTCGTATATGTCAGACCTTAAGAAGTAAATCATATGGAGAATATTTACACCCTCCACTGAAATGACCTTTTGTGCTGCTGACTTTTGAAACTCCTGTCCTATTGTCCTCACAGCCCCAGAGATAACACTTGTCCTTACATAGAGCTAATGCTTAAATTAGTAATAAACAATCAAATAAATGAGTGAATGAATGAATGAAACATATTTCCTGAGGTTAAAAAATAATAATAAAAGAATTTTACAGACTCTAGCCAGATGGATAATTGGTCTGACAACAGTGACAGTTATTTTGTTCTGAGGCCAAGAGCATGGAGGATAAAAGAAAAAGAACAAGTATGTTTAGAAAAGAGACGCAAACCTAGAAACAAAAACCACTTAAAGGCATTTAAGCTAATTATGTCATTTCAAAAGAGAAATTAACATATTCAAATTCACACTGACTACATGAGAATCTTCCACTGTGGGTGAGGAAACAGGTCCGGGTTTTAAAATTCATGCTGCAGTAATGTGACTCAAACAAAAACCGCAAGGGGACCTACAGACTTTTTTCCATCCCTATATGTGGCTGGCAGAAAGCAAGTCACCAAAAGAGAGAAAATAATTTGCTTTGAAAATAAAGTTTAACTGCAGTTTTCAATTCCAGTTAGTGGTTTGGCTTGATTATATAACCTTTCAGGAAAATAAATGGTATCATTTATAAAATGTTTAGCATTCTCCAAGCAGCACAATAAACAATGAGTAAAAAAGAAGAGATGTCAACAAGTAAATGTTAAACCTTACACCATATAACATCTCAATAATTGCACATGTTGGTGGGAGTAGCAATAAACACAGTCCATCTGTCACATTCCACTTAATCTATTCACAGAGTTGAAGCCTCTGTGAAAACCCACTTTCCTCTCAAAGCTGTCAGAGGGGAATTAGGATGCTTATATTCCTGTCCCAACTCTGCCAGTGAGCATATGACAGTCATCAAGCTATTTAACTTCTCTGAGCTTTAAAGCCTGGTCTCTGTAAAATGAGAGAGCCCAAATGATTTCTAAGATGCCTTCCATTTATAGACAGTATTTTGTTTTAGTTACAGAAATTATTTAAAAGGCCAGAATGCTTACCTACAGATTCACAAATAGTCAACAAAAGTGACTAGTCTTTTCTCTTCATTCTAGATGCCATCATGTAAATTTGTCATTAATTCATCAGAATCAGATGAAGTAGTCCAAACTCACCATTGAGCCATTCACATCTCTCTTTCTGGCTTTTTTGTCTTCTATGAAGTGACCTATCGTTTATTCACTCTACCCTTAAATTTTCCCTCCTTCCCTGATTCCAAGCCTAGTTTCCCAAAGGAAAGTAAAAAACAGCTGGAATATATTGAATTCCTTACTAGTAAATTTTTATTAAACTTGCCCTAATAGCATGTTTGTTGTTGCTTTCGGTAATAGCTTTTGGTAATAGCATGTCCCAGAGACATAAGAATTTAGGATTCATATGATAGAGCCCATAGCTGTTGGAATTCTGTTTAATTGATATTGACTTCCCAGTAGTAAACATTATTTTCATCATAGATATTATCTTTTTTTTTTTTTTTCTGCGGTACGTGGGCCTCTCACTGTTGTGGCCTCTCCCGTTGCGGAGCACAGGCTCCGGACGCACAGGCTCAGCGGCCATGGCTTATGGGCCCAGCCACTCCGTGGTATGTGGGATCTTGCTGGACCGGGGCACGAACCCGTGTCCCCTGCATTGGCAGGCGGACTCTCAACCACTGCGCCACCAGGGAAGCCCCATAGATATTATCTTCACTGTCATCATCTTTGCCATTAATCTCTGCACATCCTTTTTTTTTTCTTTTTTCCCATGATGTCTAAAAAGATATTATGCATTTTAGGCAAAAGCCAGGGCTTTTTTCTTGGCAACATAATTCCCTTCTTGGGAACCAACTGTCTGCTGAAAACTGAGTGGGAAATCAAATGATCATTTGCCTTTGGATTTTGCATATGACTGCTCTTGAGCTGCTATGATGCAAATGTAGAAAAATGACCCATCTCAAACAAGTCAGGTCACATTATCCCACTCTTAAGACTGAACCCCAGATGTTTTCTTAAGTATCTGAACCTGAGAGTATACAACTGTTCTCTTTCTACTAAGGAAAGTGCAGTAAGAAATGAGATTGGTCTGTATTAGGTTTCATCTAAGTGCTTCCTGATTAAAAAGGGTTAGACAAGTTAAGAAAAAGAATGAAAAGAAGGTTATTGACACATCTCATTCTCTCCCTCTCCTTTCCAACTGTACTAGCCATATTTTAGAATGGGGAACATACCAAATTTAAACTTCATCTGATTCAGAAGTTCATCAAGGCCAGTCTTGGTTGAATCTTTCCAAAACCATCTCAAAAGCCATCTTTTGAATTCACACCCCAAGCTGCTGATCTGACTTCCAGTCTCAATCATTTTACCAAGGAGTTGTGACTGCCTGAGTGACAAGATTTCAGGAGCTCCAGGAAAACCAGCTGTTCCAAATGATATTTTAGCCCCAGCTGATGTACGGGTGATATTGTATAGAGCTCCACTTCTTTAATAAGATTTTTTATCTTTATGAAAATACAGTCACCCAGCCAGTGAAATAAGGTGAAACAAAGAAATAAAAGTCATAAAGGATTGAAAGGGAACAATAATGAGGCCTCCTTTCTTCACTCTCCTTAGTCTCCCGGGGTTAACAACCCCAGATGTCGTCAGTTAGTTCATCCTTAGTGTATATGTTTGTTTCCCTAACTAGACAGGCATTTTTTTGGCCAAGAAACAAATATTTATTGAATGAATTTATAACCAGTTCTGTTGAATTAACTCACACATTAGGCTCACACAAACATCCAAATTAATACATACAGACATATTCTGATAGACACTGTAACATAAAATAAACACTTGTGATGGGTATTTTTCTAGTTTTCTCCCCATAGCCTTTCTCCTTAAAATAGAGCTTAATTTCCAACCCCTACCCCCTTGGGGAAGTAGTACATTAGTTAATAATACTATTTTCCCAGACTCTTTGCAGCTAAGGTGGAAATATGACCCAGTTCTGGCCAGTAGATACTAGTAAAAGTTGCTGGTAGAGCATCTGTGAACCCTTGGTGAAGGGGACAGATGTAGACAGGCAAAATTCTTAAGCATAGAGAACATGTCTTATTAATTGTATCAACCCCTGACCCTTTCTTTCTAACTCTCCTTTTCTCCACTGACCAAGAAGTGTACCTGGCATATACTAAGTGCTCTACAAATGTATACAATTGAATCAAATTAAATGGAATTCAGTTTTTGGTTTTCTTTTCAGCCCTGGTTTTCACTCAGTATCTCAATATGAGGAATGTGAAAGACTCTAAACTTGCTTTGGAGATTAATAATGAAAGAGATAATCTGGTATACTTTGTTGTTACTAGCCAGCCCTTGGTACCAACTACAAAATTTCTCCGATGGCTAGTGAGGGCTGTCTTGTTTATTAAACTATTGATTTTCCCTGAGTGATAATCTATTCTGAGAAGTTCTGAATACTTTATAGTTCACCAAGTTTTCTTGGACTATGCTTTTAGGATTTCAGATAGAAGAGCATCAGGCAGTTCATCTTCTGAGTGTGCTCACAGATACTCTGTCCAAAGAGTCAGAATAGCATAACCCCAATTTCAAATGTACTGATTGGCAAATACAAATTTCCTTTAATACAGGTTAGGATATTATTTCTCCCAAGAAAAGAGCACTAGTAAAGAATATAGAATAATATAGTTTTAAAATATAAATATAACCATTAGTTTGTCACTACTTTTAGAATAAAAGGGGACATAACATTTTCAAACTAATATTATTAAAGTCTGGAAAGACTCAATACCAAAAAGAGAGGCCACTACTTTGACTTCCCTGGTCATACCTTGTTAATTTATGCCTTTTATTTTTAGTATTCATTTCCATAATCCCCACTTAACATTTATCTGAGATATCTGATCCTTTCTTTTTGTATAATAAAGAAGACAAAATAACCAACTTCACTCTTGCTATTAGAGCGAGTTTCTCACTAATTGGGCTTATCTAAACTTTTAACAATCTACTTGGAGAAAATTTAATTGATAATTAAAAGCAATTCTGATCATCATCCCAAAAGACTTTTAAAAAATACATGAAAAGCATATGGCTTTTTGCTTGGATTAAAAGAAAGAGAAAGAGAGAGAAAAAGAGAATTTAAAAAAAATTAAGTACAATTAGGTAGAAAGACGATCTCAATAGCTTAAGTCAAAGCTTACCGTGTTACTGAGATGAATGATATCTATTACATGAAGTCCTCTTTCATGGCTAAATTAGCTTTTACACACGCATATTGATCACCCCACCTGCAGGAGCAGCATTTCACGTGATTATTGTCTATCCAAACAGTGCAAATACCAAAGACTACCCCCTTAGAGGAAGGCCAGTTAGACCTCCCTTGTTTTTCATCAGTAAATATACAACACACAACCAGGTTCTTCAGCAGACAGGCAAATGATCCTTATTCTTCATAAACTTACATTTCTCAACAGGAACTTTTAACACAGTATCAGTAGGACCAAAAGGGGTCTCTTTACAAACTTAATGCATCGTTTAAGCTCATAAGTTACATGTAAATATTATGTGTGTGTATCTATGTTCATTTTCTTGAAAGAAGGTCCGAAGCTTTCAGTAGATTCTCTAAGGAATTGATGACCACAACTTTGAAGAATGACTTCCCTCTGTGAACAGGTACCACCATTGGGCCAGAAGAGCTAAGCAACTGCATCATGTTGGTCAGAACTCAGTGGGAAGCCCCTCTCTCCTAAGCTATTTCTTCTTAAACTTTAAAAATCACTAAATTCTTAAAAACAGCAGGTCTGGAATGGAGTCTAATATTCTTAATTTCCAACAAGCCCCCAGGGAATGTTGATGCTGCTGGTCCATGAACCACACTTTGAGTAGAAAGGTCTGTGCTTTATGTCACATAAGCCCTTAATCAGTCAGAGGCTAATCAAAAGCAAACACTTACTGGACATCTATTTCTGCTTTATTGTGCTGGGTGTTGCAGGAAAAGAGAGGACATATAATTTTTGCATGAAAATTTTTATAATCTAAGTGCAAGTTTTAGCTAGATGAAGATAAATCAGCAAGTTATACCAAATTGGCTATAAGTAAGCATGGGATTTTGTGGCATAAATTGTATGTTCATAAGGACTTAAATTAAAGGAAAGAAAAGCATAGCTCCTAGAGAGAAGAATTAATGGAAAAAAAGTAGAATTTTAGCTTGAATTTGAAGGTACTTAAGACTTAGGTTCAGGAAAAGAAACACAGTTAAAAAGAAAACCTACATAACCCTCATCTTAGCACCAGAAGTGAATTTAGGACAGCGAGAAGTAGCCTGATTGGAATAGAATTAGTTTGGGGGCAGGGGAGAACAAAAAGGTAGCTAATAAGAACATCTACAGTTTTTAGGACTAACGTAATTATGCACATTATTTCGCACATAAAAGTTGAGTTGCATTGCCTAGTATCTAGTTAGTTTTTAACATTCAGTTCATGTTGGAAAGCTTAAGGCAGTTTTTCACTTTTATGCATATGACAGCCATGGCACATTTGAAAAACCAAAGATAAAGCATTAGCAATGAATCCATAAAGGGCATGATTGCGTTTTTGTTGTCAACTGCAGTAATTGGCTCCATTGCTTTACTTTATTTTACTCACACTATTTTCCAAAGTGTCTCACAAACATTTAAGAGAAATCAATTAGTGACTTATGCAACATTAAATTGCACAGAACTCTCTTATCAAAGGGTTAAAAAAAATCTGGGGAGGAGATTATGAAAATTCTCCTGAGAATAGGTAACATTAAATGATTTTCCTAAAGCAAGTGAGTGTGGTACAGAGAGTGAACAAATCCTGGTTCTAGGCTCGGCTTTTCCACTAACTCTTATTTCACTAAGCTGTAGAAAAACGGGTTGAATAGGTGTTCCCTGAGATACTATAAAAATCTAAAACCATGAGATGATACCACTTAAGGTGTTTTCTACTATTTTAAAACATTATTGATGGGCTTTCATTCCAAAACCAGACACCAGAGGGTCTGCTGAGTAAACAAGGGAAAAGTTTCTATTTTTTTCATCTCCACAGTGTAGCCAAGGAGAACATTCATGATGGAAAGATTCTAAGCAGAGTTTACAGGGGTGGCAAGGTCCCTGCTTCCACTTGAAATTAGAAACACACCAAGGTCATGCCTAGACTTCAGATAAAGTCCTGACTGCTCTCTCAGGAAATCCAAATCCTTCGAGGGTCTAGGTTATCTTGCCCACTGTGTGTTTTGCATATGGGTTATGTTAGGCCCAAAGGTGGCCTTCCTGTCTATCTGTGTTTCACTGTGTCCCCTGCTCAAAACTACGAACCAGAAATATCTCTTCAGTCCACAAACTGCCTCATATACAGAAGTTTTCCTAAGTAGCTCTCCTTAAACACAAACTCATCGATTGGTAAGGATCCATGGAGATAAGTAGTACATATTTTGTTGACTGTGAAAAACGTGTTTGGTAGCACAAGGCTTTGTTGATTTTCATGGTGAGCCTCGAAAACCAGAGGACAGCACAAACCAGTGGGGTCCTGAGCAAAATAAGGGAGAAATCCAAAGCACATAGGAATACATCCAAACTTGGGGACATCCTGGACACAGAAATTAAGGTCACCCCCTTCACAGTTTCACCAGCGTCAGACTTGCATCTATTTCTGTATGGAAGATATGAACAGAATCAAGAGTCTTTGGACAGATGTGAAGAATAAGTGCTAAGAAATATGTGGCTAAGGAACACAGGAATGTCAAGTACCTAGTTCTGCAGGCTGTGAGAAGGATTTTTTTTTTATCAGAGTTTCTGTTGTGCTATTAATTAACCTTTGTTAGAATTGGCATTGTATTCAATTGGATTCAGAAGAAAGGAGTGGACACAGGGGTGGCTTGTGCTTTGTAACCTACTTACTGTTTTTATTGCTATTTGAAAGAACATCATGCAAAATGGACCTATAAAAATCAAGATCCAAGGAGGATGGATCTGTTGCCCTGAGATTTTGCTCAGTATAGTCCAGCACCTGGTCACAAGCCAATTGACGTCAGCTGTAATATTTGACTTCACTAGGAGCCTGGCCAGTGAAAAAACTGTCAGATAAGCCCCAGAATTTACTTAGAGCTCGGTCAGAGAAATGTTCTCTGGGCAAGAGCTATTTCTCCTCTTCCTCTGCATCCCACAGAGATGATCTGAGCCCAGCGCCTGCTTTGATGTCAGGAAGAACTTGGCAACCTGATCAGTTTCATGGGGAGCCAAATAAGACAAGCAAGAAGCATAGAGAGGAGCCCCTGCCAACGGTGAAAATTTCCAAAACGTAACTAAAACACACACAGAGATGTAACACACAGCACTCACATACACATTTTGCAGATGAGAAATGGGATCAGTATAATACCAATATTTTTCCCTCTCCCAATGCACAGAAGTCATCAGAA
Organism: Mesoplodon mirus; assembly: GCF_964341445.2. Classification (NCBI taxonomy): domain Eukaryota; kingdom Metazoa; phylum Chordata; class Mammalia; order Artiodactyla; family Ziphiidae; genus Mesoplodon; species Mesoplodon mirus. Next base: position 116,981,677 of record NC_138979.1, on the reverse strand, counting down.
ACTATAGGAGAGTGCAGGTTGGAAATGAATGCATCCTGTTTCACCAAAAAGAGAAAAGAATTCCGGCTTTGAATAGCCAGAGTGAAGGAGGGGTAAGGAAAAGAGGTTGTAAATCCATTATGAATGTGGTGCTTGCCTTCTTTCTTGAATGATGTTTCTTAAAGCTATACAATTATATTATGTTAATACAATGTATAGGCCAAGTTATAATGGCAGCTAATGTGGTTACCTCTGACTGCAAGAAAGCATTCAGTAAAGCTGCTGACCCATCACATGCTATTCAGCCCAGCTTTTCATGACCCAGGGTGGTTCAGGAGCAGTGTAAGGGTCACACAGTGACTGTGGTCCCGCCATCCACAGAGATTTCCTCAATTTCACAGGAGTGGCCTGGTCTCAGGCTTCAACATTAATGTATCCAGGCATTGTCTAGAACCAACCTCAGAGGCTCTGATTTATTAATTAGGAATTAGGACTATCCATTTTGTACTCTTCCTTTCAGGTTGTTCCCTTCTCTCTCCATTCTACCTCCACCACAAAAGACACACTATGGTGCAGTGAAAAGAAGAAATCGTTGCCAACATAACTTGACAATGAGGCGGGGGAAAAGTGAAGAGGGTCTTGTGTCAAGCAAAAAAAAAAGTAAACTTTACCCTAGAGAAAGTAATTTTTGATTGAGAGAAGTAGAAAGTGGCATTTTTAGAAAGATTAACAAGGAATCTGCATGGAAAAGTGACTCAGAAGGAAGAGGGCTGGAGAGACCAGTTTGGAGTCAATTATCCTAGACAGATGCAGAGATGATGAGCATCTGAAGAAGGTAAAAGCAGGGAAAATGGAAATGGGGTCAGCATTCAAAGGATGTTTGTATGAAGACTTACTGATGATAGTAACAGCCAACACAAAAGTGGCACTTACTACACTTCTACGTATTTTATGCACATTACAAGATTTAATTCTCTCATCCTTCTAAGGTGAATACCGTTAGGAAACAGAGGTACAGAGGGCTTAAGAAGCTTGCCAAGATTACACAAGTCGTTAGCAACAAAGCTAAGAAAAGAGCCCAGGTAGTCTGTGTCCATATCCCAGCTCTCAACCAGTATACTATTTTTATTTATTTATTTTTTTTGCAGTACGCGGGCTTCTCACTGTTGTGGCCTCTCCCGTTGTGGAGCACAGGCTCCGGACGCGCAGGCTCAGTGGCCATGGCTCACGGGCCCAGGCACTCCGCGGCATGTGGGATCTTCCCAGACCGGGGCACGAACCCGTGTCCCCTGCATCGGCAGGCGGATTCTCAACCACTGCGCCACCAGGGAAGCCCATCTCATGGGTACTCTTAAAGAGCAGAAAACAACTTCCACAGCACCCTTGCAATAGACATTGCCGTGAGACCCATCTCTTATGCAGTGTGATACCACCACACCAAAGTATAATTTAATAAAACAACTCTATAGGGGCAAAGAGTGACAGCTGCACATCTCCAAGTACCAGCTCCTTCCAGATCATATTTTATCCCAAACTGCATAATATGGAAGAAATTCCTCATAATGAACTTCAAATTCTGCAAACAGTCCTTCCTAAATAGAGTCTCTCTTGACAGAATTTTTGATAAATGTGAGCAATAAGATTAAATCGGCAGGCTGACAGAGTGTAAGAGAGAGTAGAATTTTAAATCTTACTGTGATGGAGATCATATAGTTTCCCTTATTAACTAATTCTAAAACCCAACAACTCATTATCAGGAGGAAAATCTAACTTGAATTCTATTAAAAGAGTATAAGCTGGGACTTCCCTGGCTGTCCAGTGGTTAAGACTTTGCCTTCCAATGCAGGGGGAGCTAAGATCCCACATGCCTCGTGGCCAGAAAAACCCAAAACATAAAACAGAAGCATATTGTAACAAATTCAATAAAGACTTAAAAAAAAAAAAGTCCACATTAAAAAAAATCTTAAAAAAAAAAGAGTAGAAGCCAATGCATACTTCTCTGTCCTCAGAGATGACGGAGAATGGTCAATATTACTGGTACAATGACATATTATGTACTAGAAGGTAGCTCAAAATTTCCTTCTGGTCCTTTTGATACACATGGTGACCATAAGTTACTTGTTTATATGGATTCAGTGAGCTGTGATTAATCATGTATACTTATATTGAACTTTGGAAGATGAACTCATCTTACCTGTTGAATATGATTTACACAGATTATTGAGATAGAATATTTGCCCAGTTATCCTGATAGTAAAGGCAAAAGCACACACACTTCCTGCCAGATACAGTAATAAACACTTTATTCAGGCATACAGATTGCGTCTGAGAAGCAAAGCTCTAAAGGGTTGTAGCGAATACATATCTGTAAGAAGAGCTAGAAGTAATTCTTCTTAAACAAATATTGTAACTGAGCATGTTAAACTCTGTTAAGCTTAGTTCAAGCTTGCTTAACAGTATTTACCTTGGGGCTGGATGTATTAAATTCTGAAATGCAATTCAAGTCAACAATTCGAATTCCAAAAGATCATGCTTGAAATGGAATGTTCTCTTTTTATAACGTAATTTTTCAAATTGTTTTTAATTGGCCTGCAGATTTCTAATAAGCATTAGCTGAAAATGTGATGAACCTTGAGTCTTCACCTCGCTGAAAAAGAAGAAGTGTGATTTCAATATGCCTATCAATTTGCTGTGTAATAAGGCAAGATTGGGTGGATCTTTTCAGTTTTAGAAAAATGAATCTAATTTCCATGAGACAATTTGAGGCACTGTTTAATAGGCTTTTACCTGTCAGACAAAAGCACAGGGAGAAATTGCAATTTTTGGCTTCCCCCATGCAAACGACAGGAAGGAACACACTCCACACGTACCTCACTGACACAAGGGCTCAGGTTTGTGTAGCTGTCCTACTCTCCTTTCCAAGGCAGGGCGAAAGGCAACAATGGTTCTGCTTCAAAATGAGAAAGAACATAAACAGCAGCCCAGAAAAGAAGGCTTCAGTGTTTTGCCTACAAGAAAAAAAGTAGTCTTTGCTCCAGCTTGGAAAGGAGTAATTCTCATGCTTTCTGAGGCTCACACCCCCTCTACCAAGTGCTCCTGCGATACACAGATTCATTTCTGGCACAAACTCAGGTAGGAAAGGACTGGAGCTGCTGACCCAGAAACCAGCTTTTTTTGGCTGTCTTGGAGCAGGGACACAGTTATTGGGATTTCCTAAGCCTAAGCACATATATTTAGCTGGGGAGTGGAGAAGGGGATGTAGAAAAGTGTTTTTTGTTTCTGTGTATTTTGTATTCAAAAATTTTTTTCTTTTGTATTTTTAAGTGCATGCTTGTTACACAAATCATTAGCAGGTCATAAAACCCCTTCTTTGTTAACAAATCTTTTTTTGGCTTTTATTCTTTATGGGTATTTGTGACTTATGGGCAAGGTATAAACATGAAATATACAAGCAGCTCTCATGTTAGAAACAGGACCTGGCACAGAGACTCAAGAGTGTTCTTTCCAAGTAACATTTGAATTTATAATAATGTCATTCCTAAGGTTTTGTCCAATTCCATTTCTGTCTGTGTCCCTCCTTCCCTGGAATTATGATTCTAGATAATTAGGGAAGATGAACATGTAATTTTTTCTCTAAACATCTATAAGAGACTGTGTAAAAACCCATTCTTATTTTCCAAGAAAAAGTGGTAAATACAAAGAGAACACTGAAGAGTTTCCAGTATCATCTTCATCAGAAATATTAAATTTCATCAGGTAAGGTAAAGAAATTCTACCCGATTTGGGGAAATGGCCAATTATAGATAAATACGAAGAAATCAAATCTGGTCAGAGACTCTGAATCCAAGAATGGTAAATATAGTGGTAATAGGTATTTAAATACTTCCAGTTCCAGTTATCTCTTGCTATTTAACAAACCATTATATATTTAGTAACTTAACACTATTTTATTATTTTCACAATTCTGAGGGTTCAGTGGGCAGTTTTTCTGCTGCTGTCTGTCACTGGGGATCAGTCATGTGGCTACAGTCATCTGACAGCTCGACTGGGGCTGGAAGGTCCAAGACAACCTCCTTCACACATCTGGCAGTTGGTGATGGCTATTGGCTGGGGCCCCTCACTTGTCCTCCAAGTGAACACTCACTCTCCAGTGAGCTAAGTTAAGCTTCTTCACAGCCTAGTATAGTCTCAGGGCTCTAAGATAGTGAAAGAAGAAGCAGTAAGGCCTGCCAAGATCTGGGCTCTAGAATTTGCACACCATGTTTTCTGCCACTTTCAGGTCAATGAAAATCACATATTTGGCCCAGATTTAAGAGGTGGGTAAATAGATTCCACGTCTTGATGGGAGGAGCAACAACAAACACTGCAAAGAGCATGATTCACTAGGGGTCGTTATTCTAACAATCTACCACATTTCTGAATTATTTGATTGAAATAAAATACATTCCATCAAACAAGTTTTTTGGTTTAAAAAAACCTTCCATTGTAGTCATTCAAGAAATGTTAAAAATCTTGGTAGATGAGACTCTATCAATGTTACACAGATTACAATTTCTGGAAGAGCAGTGCTTTCTGCTTCCAAAATGTGGCCATTAGCAGCTACTCTGTCTGTACATTACTTGGCACTTAGCAGAAGCTCAGTAAATTTTTGTTGAATGAATGAAAGAATAAATAATGATATATAATCCAATTACAAATACAAAAAATCAAATCAGATACAAGTTTGAAAAGCACCTTTTTAATTCTTTATCAAGAGTTTGAATTAGGGCTTCCCTGGTGGCGCCCTAGTGAGTGACGATTAATAAGTGACGAGTTCAGTAGGATATAAACACAGTATATGTGCCTCTTAGTAATACCTTATAGTGCATGAATATTTGTAGGAATATAAGACTCCAGAGCTAGGGAATGACACATCTCAGGCTCAGGCAAAATTGGTACTGGCTCTCTACTCCTCACCTCTGATCCACTTTCCAGAATTTCTGACAGAGTGACATTTCTCAATCACAGCAGAGAAAAATTCTCAGTTGGAGAGACTGAGGTCTGAAATTGTTTTTTTTTTTTTTTCTTTTTGCTGTATGCGGGCCTCTCACTGTTGTGGCCTCTCCCGTTGCGGAGCACAGGCTCCGGTTGCGCAGGCCCAGCGGCCATGGCTCACGGGCCCAGCCGCTCCGCGGCATATGGGATCCTCCCAGACCGGGGCACGAACCCGTATCCCCTGCATCGGCAGGCGGACTCTCAACCACTGCGCCACCAGGGAGGCCCTGAAATTGTTTTTTTATAATTCTTTCTTTCACAAGGTCAAAACAACAGTTTGTCATCCTCCCTTTCTCTGTCAAATATGCATACATTAGTGTCTTGGCAGAGTGTCAATTAGTGGAAAAACAATATCATTAATTGATCTGTGCCTTCCGTCCCTAGTGCCAAATCGATGTTTCAGTTTTTAAAAAGCGTCCCTTTTCTCTAGGTAATACCAGAAATTATATCAGGAATTACCATCTAGCACAGATTGAGAGTGGGAAGATATGAAACGTGCACAAACTAAATTCTATTACAACAATACTCTGAACCAATCACATTCTCTCACTAACTTTAATTGGAAATGTTAGTTCATTCCTTCCCATACTGTTGGTGATATTTTAAGACCAGGCCTACTGAAGAGTTTAAAAAAAGAAAAAGGAAAGGCTTGAACAATTAAACCACAGGACAAACAAGTGCAACCAGACAAGAAACAAACTACTTCCTTCACTTCCTCTTTCCGTCCTCCCTTCTTCCCTCCCTCCCCACCTCTTTCCTTCTTTTTCCCTTTCTTCCTTCTTTTCCCCCTTCCTCCTTCCTTCATTCTTTCATTTCTTCTCCTTTTTTTTTTTTTTTTTTTTTTTTTTTTTTTGCGGTATGCGGGCCTCTCACTGTTGTGGCCTCTCCCGTTGCGGAGCACAGGCTCCGGACGCGCAGGCCCAGCGGCCATGGCTCACGGGCCAAGCCGCTCCGCGGCATGTGGGATCTTCCCGGACCGGGGCACAAACCCGTGTCCCCTGCATCGGCAGGCGGGCTCTCAACCACTGCGCCAGCAGGGAAGCCCTTTTTTTTTTTTTTTAATCGATTTGCCTTCCCTACAACATAGCTAGGACACACCATTCACATTCCAAGCCCACCTACTAGTTTAGGCTATTGTTGCCTCTGTAAGAACCAGCTCAAATATGGACTCCTCATATTTCTCTAGGTTGAGTCAGTTGTTCTTGTGCACCCATGGTATTTCTCTCTTATCTCCATAGTCTGTCTTGTTGGACTGGGATGATATTCCATATTACCTGTGCTTTAAGACTGTGAGCTCCTTGAGAACAGGTTCTCACAGTCCCCAACTCATCTTTGTGTCCTCTCTCCCAGTTTTGTGCCTGACACATGGTCTAGACCATGCTTCACACGTTTTGTGAGACGATTACCGCACATCATGGACACTAGCTTGCCTTCCTTCTGCTTGTCTGCTTCTTACATTAGTCACCTCTCCTCTCTAACCCATGGGATAGAGAAGAGAATAAAAAAAAATTAAGTAGCATTTTTGCCAGGCTAATTTTCAGTTCAAACATTTGCAGCAGTTTGATATTTCATATTATTAGAGAGCCTAGGTTTTTCACTTTTGCTATCTATCTCTTAGTATCATCAAAATAATTTCTATTACTGCTATACCCAAAAGAATGTGCACATGGTTCCAGATGATTGATTTCTCCACTTTTACACATCGGCTTTTCTTTTCCAACTCTTAGCTATTTCCTACTAAAAAACAAAGGAAACAAACCAACAGCAAGAACAATAAAACTGCTCAAACTTTCTGTTCTGGGACACTGCCCTTGTTTATTTCTTATCGGACAAATAATTCTGTAAGTTGTCTTTCTCAGCTCTTGTCTGCTATCTCTGTTTGAATGTTGCTTTGTGTGTGCTCTTAAAGCCACTGCATAAGTGTGTTTTTTTTTTTGCTTCATTATCTCTATTACATATTCCTTAGTGGAAGTACAAGCAGGAAAGTTGTAGTTGTTGTTGTTGTTTATTGTTTTGAACAATATCTTTGGGGGCAACATCTCTCCTCTCCATTCTTACCCGGGTGGTTGGGTGGAATTGATCCACCCCCAATACTAGATGTGGGCCATGACTGAGCCTTTTCCCCTGGCCAAGAGATTGGTTCAAGGATGGGGATACAATCCTATCAGATTCAACGATTTAATAGAAGATATTTGTTGGGATTCTAGGGAAAAGGAGCTTCTCTCTTCTCCGAGACTTAAGAAACAGTCTTTCTTTTCTGGTTGGTATGTCGAAGATGTTCCATCCAGAACCACTGGAGATGTATTTTGGTAGAGAGTTAGAGCTGCTCTGCCCAACAGAATCCCCTTTATGAAGGACAAGAGTGTATTGACTGCAAGAAATTATGCCCTTGGTGATATCATTTAAACTGCAAGAGCAAGCTTCCACTGAAGCCAATCTCTGGCTTTTTTGTATGTGAGACAATAAATTCCCATTATGGTTTAAGCCATCTTGCATTGGGTTTCCTGCCACTGAAAACTACAAGGTTTCTTATTGAACTATGGGTTAGCATAGAGCTCTATTTGAATCCTGACTGCATCACATTACAACCTGAACAGTCAAATAAACTCAGAGACTGTCCTGGGTTTCCCATCTGAAAAATGGAGATGACATCTACTTACTGAGTTTATATAACAGTAAGAGACATTTATAAATATCCTGGCTCATCAGGGGGCTCAACCAATGTTAGTTGCTGTTATCATTAGCTATCAATTTAGATTAATCTCCAAGTCCTAGTGCTTTACAGTTACAGACACTCAATACAATTGTCAGCGAAGATTGTTCAAAACACACACACAGATGTACATCGTGTGTGTGTGTGTGTGTGCATGAATGCTCATATATATACGTTTCTATGCCACATGTCTGAAATGAGTCATAATTCACCAGAGGTAGGTGGCGAGTAGCTATTTGCAAAGCTGGATTATAAATCTCTGATTTAATAAACCTTTCTAGAGCTACAGAGTTTTATTCCCATTTGACAAAGATCTGTAGAGCTTTTACCAACTTGTGACAAGAGGCCATTTTTCCCCACTTTGATGAGCTCATACTGTTGCTGGGCTGTATCTTGTAAATCAGGGGAAATCATCATACAAATTCTTCTGGAAGAATTGGATATGTCAGCTGATCTTGGCCCCATTAATTTCCAGTTGCTCATTTTACACAAATTAGATTAGTTCCTCCCTGGGGTGGGAGCCCGGGGGCAGAATGAGGGAGAGGGTGGGAGGGAGAAGAGGTTAATGGAAAGCTACACTATGTTTTCTAGGTTTTCACAGCTACAGTAAGAACAGAAGGAAACCTCTTACCACGATAGATGTGTGGTTCAGACATTTCCGCTATGGAGACTAAAGACTTTTAGTCTAATATCAGAGACTCAACCTTGATTTCTAGATCTTATTGGTAATACAGTAAACACAAGCTTAGTCCTTCTACACCAAAAGGAGGAACTGTAGTCACTGTTTTCCCGGTGATGGAGCAACACCAATGAGTGGAAAGCAGTATCAGAAGTGTTAAGGGGCAGATGGTTGATTGCACAATCATCTAGAACCAGGACCTGCTAAGTGTTTACCACTCGGACATGGGAATGAGGACAAGGTGCTGGGGACATAACTCCAGGTTTATCTGATGGCTTGTCAGCAAACGCTGTAACACTTTCATCACCCAGGCCGACAAGTTTTGCCGAATCACGAAATAACTTGTTTTAGGCGTGCAGATGTCTGTGTGTGTCTTGTAAACAATCTGGGGGGTTGGGGAATCAAACGACAAAGGGCAGCTTTGCAGATCACAGCCCAGGATGATTGCTTGACAGGTCTGTGCCAACTCTGCTGGTGAACAAATAAAAATGAGCCATTCGCCTTCTCTGAGGACTCTGTATTTTTAAAGGGGGATAATAAATGCAAAGCTGTGCAAAGCCTGGCTGGGGGAAATGTGAAATCCATCTCCCATGATTTGCATAACATAATCAGCAGCACTCTGACAATCAGGCTGGGGAGGCAGTTGGAACATGTGCTCCAGGGAGAGGTCCTGGAGCACAAGCCCCAACGTGCCTGCTGCAAGTTCTTGATCTTGGCCCCTGCCCGGTGACTAGCACCCCTTAGACACTCTCCCTCCCCAGAGTTGAAGACCACTAGAGCTGGCACTCTCTCCTCACTGGTCCCTTCACAATAAGTGAGGACCACCCCACAATAAAGTCTGCCTGCATTACCTGTTCCTGTCCCTTGAAAGAAACTGACATTTGTCCAATGCATATCTATGTGCCTGGTGACATGACTGAGAGGAAGCATTTCACACCATTTCTTGCTTTCTGCATGAATGACTCATTTTTCAGGGATGCCGTTCTGGCCATTTCAGAAGGTGTCTCGAAACGAAGGTAATTCATATCATTGTAATTCTACAGCACGAAGTGCTACAGGGTCCATTTTGCATTAATGTTTCCATGGCAATCAGATACTTGACATTTTATTTAAACTATTAATCTAGAATTGCTCACCAGCCTATGAGAGGAAAGTCAAATCACACGATTTCACTTCTGGAACCAATACCAAACCAATAGGATAGTTGCATAATTAACTTTCATTGTTTCAAAAAACCATAGTCCCGATAGGTGCTAAACACATCACAGAATTTAAGCTCACCCCCAAATGCTCCCTTTGGGGCCTCCTTTTGTTACTTACATTCAAAAGAGATTGCACAGGCTGGACTGGGCTTCCCAAGGCCTCCGCCCCCCTTCCCCTTTGCTAGGGCCCTCCACACCAGCCCCTGCACACTGAAACTCTTGAGTCAATTCAAACTGCATATGATTAAAAGATGGAAATATTCCCCATGGACATTGGGCAATTTATTTGTGAAAAAGATTTAATGAAGAATTTCAAAGCAGCCAGTGCCCTACAAAGAAAGCTCATTTGTGAATCTCTATGTTCTCTCTGCTGCCCTGAGCACAGCAGAGGGGCGGAGGAGGAACCAGTGCCCTGCAGCTATTGCCAAGTGTATCACATGTGAGTTTCTCAAGATATAAATATTCCCAGGCAGCTAAAGGCATTAGAACAGGCTGTTTTTAGATGGTCACCTCTAGTCTGGGCCTCCCCTAGCCAATTTGGGAGAGAGGCTGTCGGCCTTCAGTCTCCTCGAGGTCCTGCTCGCTCTACCTTCCCAGCCCTTAATGGTATCCTCTGGCCCAAACCTCACAAGCCAGAGCCACAGAGTCTCTTTCCTGAAGGGCTGTGCTTTCAGCATCACAAAATGACCTTGCTCGATCTTCCTATCATTTAGCATTTGGATTCCAGCTGATACAAACTCCCCATACTCATACAATAATAGGCAATAAAGGATAATAAAATTCAGTTTCCTGGAACATTGAAGCTTCAGAATAAGAGGCATCTGAATTCGAATCCTCCCTTACTAGCTCTCTGACCTTGGACAAATTATATGAAACCCTTGGGCCTCAGCCATCTCAGATGTAATTTGGAGAAAAATAATTTCTCACTTAAGGGTTTCTTGGTGTGTGTGGACTTAATAAGATTATGAATATAAAGGTCTTAAATCCACTTAAAAATACTGGTTATTATTTGTAGCAGAGGAAATAACATTGGACACAACATCTTGATCCAAATAAATACATTTTAATGGAGAACAGACAGGACCCTCCAAAGTGCAAGAGAAGGCCAGTCAAGGGGATGCCTTTCAGGGCTCTTCAAATTGCCTCAGGGAAGCGCTACCCACAATGCAATATAATCTGAATCAAAACTACTGCAGAATTTTTGTAGACATTGACAAGCTGACTTTAAAATTATATGGAAATGCAAATGACCTAGAATAATCAAAGCAGTCTTGGAAAAAAATAGCAAACTGGGACTTAAATTGTCTGATTTCAAGACTTACTATAAAGCTACAGTAATCAAGAGTAGTACGGGCATCAGGATCAACATACAGATCATTGGAACAGAACAGAGAGCCCAGGAATTGACCCATGCTTAGATAGTCATTGGATTTTTGACAAAGATGCCAAAGCAAGCCAATTGGGAAGGAAAAGTCTTTTGAACAAATGTTGCTGGAATAAATGGATATCCATATGGAAAACAAAAACAAGACCCACAAACCCACATCCTACCTTATTCTGTACACAAAAATTAATTCAAGATGGAGCATTTCTAAAGGTAAGAACTTTTAAAGGATAACATAGGTGGGTTTCTTCATGAATTGGGGATAGAGAAAGATTTCTCAGGTCACAGAAAACAATACCATAAAAAAACTGGTATATTTGACTACATCTGAATTAAAAACTTCTTATTTAAAAAACTCAATTAAGAAAATAAAAGGTAAGCCACAGACTAGAAGAAAATGTTTGCAAAACGTATCTGACGGAGGACTCCATAGCCAGGATGTATAAAGAAATCATACAGCTCAATAATAAAAAACACCAACCACTCAATTAAAGATGAACAAAATATTTGAAAATTTTGCAAAAGAAGACATACAAATGGTCAATAGACACATTAAAAGGTGCTCAACATCATTAGTCATCAGGAAAATGCAAATTAAAGCCACAATGACATATCTCAAAACATCCATGAAAATGGCTAAAATGGAAAGGACTGATGACAGCAAGTGTTGGCAAGATTATAAAGGAACTCATACATTGTTTGTGGGAAAATTGTGAGTCACTTTCGTAAAAGTTCTGTAAGTTTCTTGTAACACTAAACATATGTCCTATAACCCAACAATACCTATAACCCATGATTCCACTTCTAGGTACTCACCCAATAGAAATGAAAACTGTGTTCACAAAAACATTTGTACAGGAATGTTCATGGATGCTTTATTCATAATAGACCCAAACTGGAAATAACCTGGGGGTCTATCAACAAGATAATGAATAAACTAATTATAGTATATTCACACAATGGACTAATACTCAGCAGTAAAAAAAATTAACTGACATATGCAACAACATCAGTAATCTCAAAAACATTATATCTGAGTGGAAGAAGCCATATACAAAAGAAGATATACCATATGATTCCATTCACATGAAATTCTAGAATAGGAAAAACTAACCTCTGGTGGAAAACTGTGTAACAGTCATTGGAGATGTGGATTGATCTTTAGAGGCATGGATACCATTATCTGGATAGACATTTGGGTTACATAGATGTGTGTGTTTGTTAAAAGTTAGTGAAAATACCCTTGAGTCGTACATTTCCTGGTATACAAATTTTATATCAAAAGAAAAACGTTAAACCTTGAATTTTGGTTAACAATATGCACACTGAAGTGTTTAGGAGGAAGTATATGGCTGTCTGCAATTTCCTTTGAAAGGTGGAAAGAATCAGATGGATAAAAGTGTAGGTAGAGCAATGGATACACCAACAGAATATGTGATAAAGTAAACACAAGGAAATGTTAATGGTAGAATCTGGAGGGCGTTCACTAGAAAATTCTTTCACCTGTCTCTTTGAAAATTTTCAAAATAAAATGTAGGCAGAAAAAGTATTACTTACTGTTTCTGTTTACTTGCAGTTACTTTAAAGAACTTTCAAAAAGCACATTACATGCTTTGGTGTTTAGATTGATTAAATTCTACGTGTTCATTTATTCGACAAACAGTTTGGGGACGGGTGTTCTGCTCAATAGTGGGCACCGGGATAGGCACTGGAGAGCCAGTAGCGAATGAGATAGTAATAGACTCTGCCCCATGGAGCTTACATTCTGGTGGAGACCAATGTATAACGAGCAAATAAATAGACTAATTACAAGTGGTGATCTGTTATAAAGGAATCAATCACAGGGCTGAGACTGAAGGGGCTTCAGGACAACCCATCTTATGTGGGATGGACACAAAGGGCCAGACATGTAAGCTGGGGCTATTTGGAGAGCCAAGAAGAGCAATCCAATGGAAGGGACAAGTTGTGTGTGACTCTGGGCACAGGCAAACAGCTGAAAGGCTGGTGGGCCTGGCCGGGGAGAGGAATTCAAAATGAAGATGGAGAACCAGACAGGAGCAGGATGAACAGGGCTTTATAATTCATGATAAGGGGTAGTCTAAGTGCAGTGGGAAAGCAAGAGTTCTAATCAGAGCGTGACATGATTAGATTTATGTTTTAAAATCAGTGTCCCTGTTATGGTGGGCATGCACTCGACAGAGTGCTACAAGTCCAAAAGGAGAGACCAGTTATAGAGCCTGGGTGAGAGACGACAGTGGCCTGGATTAAGGTGGTGACAGGAGGAATGGAGGGAAGTGGATTGCTTCCCGATGTGCTGTGGTCGGAGGCTGAGCATGCCTGTTCTGGTTCTAGATATGTACACATACATACATATATGAAAGCAGAAAGCAGACTCATAACTAAATGTCATAATGATGTCCTGAAGTCAGGAGGGAAATGAGTTTGTAAGAAGTTTTTCAGTCCTCCTGGGAAGGAGATCGGGGCAGTGGAGGTGAGGCATCCTTGTTCTCATCTTCCAAACCAGCAGTGCTGGTGTTTTTTGTCATCCTATTACTATGTTAGTGGGCTGTATATGAAGATCTTCTAAAAATTAATTAATAAAAATAACTGCTAAGAGTCTTGTTTGGGTCCACATGGGCTAAAGAGGGGCGCTTTTAAAGTCATCGGTATTACTATCTGTGAAGCTCCGTTAAAGACCACTGCTGTTGGAGAAAATAAGAGCCTTTTTTGGTTGGGTTTTAAACTAATCCTCCAGATTGCTTGTCTGTCTGTATTAATCAAAATCACTAGATAACTACTCAGTACTGTTCCACTTTGCTCACATAGACAGTCATAGTATTTCATCTTAAAAAAAAAATTGTGAAATAAAAACATCATGGCAATCTGGCTCCCACATCTGTCACCGTGCTGTTGGCCAGGGCTAATTTGGCTCATTTGGTGAAGTTAGTTGGCCAGGGCTGCAGCTCCACAGTGGTCATACCTCATCTTCCACTCTCAGAAGCTTTCCCTTCTGAGGACAAGCTTCTCTGATAGAGAAGCTTGCAGGGCTCTTCTTCCCTTTGAGACCTCTAAATCGTATTTTTAAACCTGGCTTTGTGATGGTTAGGACCAAAGGCTGACTAGTGTTTACATACAAAGAACTTACTGCAATTCTGTTTACCTTTCTACTGTGAAGAGGATTCATTTTGTTTGACGTGAGAAAACTCTGTCTTAACTGGATATGTCAGGAAAGGAAGATATTAAACCAGGCTAGATATGTAAACTTGTTTTCATTAGGTAATTGCCATTGGAGTCTTAAAGAAGGTAAAATAACCTTTCTTCAAACAAACAAATGATCACTCTTAATACAGCATGCAAACAAAAGTCTAATTCATGGATGCACCTACTGGGTCTTTATGCCTCACTATCCCTTTCTGTGGGCCCAATATACTGTTGTGCAGAGCCCTACCTCATATGTCAAGGCATACAGTGACCTTATAGAGAAGGAAGCTGGCTACCAAGTGCAGTTTTCCACCTAGGAGGACCCTCTTACCCCTCCCTGGGAAGGGTCTGTGCTGCTGAGTTATTCCCCTGATAAAATACAATGGATTTGCTCTGAAACATCTGAGGTTTACCTCATCTCCCTTGCAACCAGGGTACCTGCCCGCTGGGTGGCTTAGCTGATGTTTGGAGAGTCGTACACACAGGGATTGGACAAAAGTCTTTGGTTTCCTCTCCCTTGCAGTCCTTGCAGTCTTTGTGAGGTAGCAAAGGTCATCCCTCCTCCATTGTGCTTGTGTTCAAGGAAACGGCAAAGTTAAGAAAGAACAGGGACGATCAAGAGGGACTTCCGGGACTTTCATTTTTAACCTGAGTTGAAAACACACGGGGGCTTGCGGACCTTATTGGTAACCCTTTAGACTGAAGTCAAAGGGTTCAAAAAGAAAAGGAAAGTCTGTGAAATATATACTAAAGGCAGAAACCACAGTGAGAGAGGGAAGTAATATGTGATTTGGGATAGATGCCTTTGACATAGTCATTGATCTCAGAGACTTGCAGAGTGCTGATAGCACTCTGGCCTCAGGGTGAGAGGCCTTGCCAGCTTCTAGATCAAAGGAGCGCCTAGGTGCTGAATCCCTGGCGTACTCCCAAGCAAAAGTGCCTGGAGCCACATTTGCTAATTACAGGTTGTGTTCTGCTGTTTCCAAACAGGGTGAAAGTGACAGAAGTTTAACTGTGAATAATTACACACTTGAATAAGTATGTGATTAGCACTATTTGTTGTGGTCGGGACTGGAGTGACGGGACAAGAATGGAGTGATTGCATTATTTACAGCTTAATTGTAGACAAGTAATTACTTGTGTAAACGGATGGTGTGGGGTGAGAGAGGACCTGCAGAAGAATGTAGATGACCTGAAATTCGACTTCTTAAACCAGTCACCCTGGCCCCCTCCGCCAACCCCCTCGGAGCTTGATAAAGAGAATCAACTATGCATTTCTTCAATGAAATCCTTTAGAATGTTAAACGTCTTGTTCAGTCTAAGCAAAGGATCAGCAGAGACATTTTAAAAAATCTCAGCTTTGAAAGTAATAAATCACAAATGCCACCTAGTGGTTCTTAGTATCCGGTGGCTGCATTATCTCTAAGTGTAGCCATAACCCTCTTCCGGTGAGGATTTTTCTAGCGGAGGAAGGGGTGTTCTAGTTGTGGAATTGAATTGAATGGACCAGAACTCCAAGTCCATCACTTCATCCCCAGTTTCTCTCCTTACCCTCGCCTGCCTCACCAATCCGCCTTAAAACCCACCTACACAGATCACCATAGTCTGAAGTTCGTCTCCACTTTACACCATTGTAACTTCTGCAGATACAGTGGAAATTTGACTGCAAATCACTTTGTAGTTTTTACTTTCCCCAAGCCACTAAAATAATAAATGAAAAAGTCAACACTTTTCTTGATCTGGGAGTAGACTCATGGTTGTGTTTCCCTGCCTCTCACTTCTCATTCACCAGGTGGTTTAAAGCCACTTTCCCAATTACTACACTCTTCATTTCAAGTGTTCACATCTAGATTTGAATCCAGAGGGGCCCTGGTGCTAAAAACTCTCCCAGGGGAAGTGCCTATTTGCTAAGAGCTTTGGAGGGGAAGAGCAGAGAGAATAATTTTTTGTTAAGCCTTGTTTCTTTTCACACGCTCCCTCTCTCTGAGCTTCTTCTCATGATTTCATTAAATAATAAATAGAAAAATCAATTTTCCTTAACAGGTCAACATTGTACAAGTAAAATGCCTTGAACAGGGCCCAGAGGCTATTGCTGTAAACCCAACAGTACAAGCTGAGCTGAAAGCTGCCCTGCTGTGTGGCTCTGCGCAGATGCCATCTTCCACAACCAACAGGGCTGCCTTCAGAGCCTCTGTTTCTCTGGTTGTAACACCAGGAAAAATTGTAGTGGTGATGCGCCTGTCTCAGGCCACCAACCTAAGGTGCCCTTTGTATCGGGTGGTCACTTTCCATTTGAGACAGCTACAATTTCATATACAGCTTTTCATTTCCTATTGTGGGTCCATTTCCTTGTGTGATTCACTCTCAGCAGGATATCTGTGCCATTCTCTTTGTGAGACACTCCCCTGCAGGTGACCAGGGCGACCTCGCTCCTTCTCAGGACTGCCTGCGCAAATCCTTGGATCCTATCACCCCTCAAGATATGTCTAATTAGATCAAAGGGACACCACTTACTGGTATGTCACCAGAAGTCTCTCTCCTTCCTTAAGTTAGACACATCACCCTTAGACGATGTATTAATGGTGCTTCTTTATTCTCTGTGTTTCCGATGTTTTGACAGTTGGGGCTTTGCTGACACTGTAGCCAATCCCTGAAATAGTAAACAACTCACCTGCTAGAGGGCCTTTCACATGCAAACTAATCAATCCAGAGTCCACACCCTCCCCCAGCCCCTCTCTATTAGGTTCTTACACTCCATCCAGGCCACTATCCCCACCCGCAACCCCTGCCCTAATACCAGGCAACTAGACACAGTCTTATACTCCAGAGCCCACTGGAATTATTTGAACTATCCAATCCTAAACCTGCTTACCCTGCCTTGCCCCATTCCTTCCCTCGGGAAACGACAATAAAAGTTCACGTCCAGGGCTTCCCTGGTGGCGCAGTGGTTGAGAGTCCGCCTGCCGATGCAGGGGACACGGGTTCGTGCCCCGGTCCGGGAGGATCCCGCATGCCGCGGAGTGGCTGGGCCCGTGAGCCTATGGCCGCTGAGCCTGCGCGTCCGGCGCCTGTGCTCCGCAACGGGAGAGGCCACAACAGTGAGAAGCCCGCGTACCGCAAAAAATAAATAAATAAATAAATAAATAAATAAATAAAAGTTCACGTCCATGCTTTCCCTTCTTCCCGATCAACCGTGGTGCATCCTGGTGTGACCATGCACGGCCCCTCCTCATGGGAACTGTGAATAACAACCATCTGTTCAGTGGCAATAGACTCCTGACCTGTTGACCTCACCAAACCTGAATGACAACAAACATAAGTATTAATACAGATATAGCCCTCATGCTTCTCCAGAATGGTTATTCCAGGCTATTGTCACTTTTTCCTTTTTCTTTGGAGCTCTCAGCCCAAATGCTCATTGAACAACACACCCATCTTATAATAGGGAAAACTCATTTCATCGGAAAACTTGTCCTGGGCTGCCACATGCCAACTTATTCTTAGCTGTTCTCCTTCCTCTGTCACAGACCCCATTCACTCTTTTTAAGAAAACAATTTTATTGGCGTATAGTTGATTTACAATGTTGTGTTAGTTTCTGCTGTATAGCAAAGTGACTCAGTTATACATATACATATATCCACTCTTTTTTAGATTCTTTCCCATATAGGTCATTACAGAGTACTGAGTAGAGTTCCCTGTGCTGTACAGTAGGTCCTTATTCGTTATCTCTTTGAATATTTCACTCTTAAAAATACTGGTCACCTCAGCCCACTCTGCCTACCCAAGGGTGTATCTCTTTTCTTAGAAATGGTTGACCTGACACACATACTCTTAAATTCCCTGCTAATTTGAGAATGACCCTTTTGGAACTATTTTTTCTCTTCTTCACTTCACCATTCTGATTTCGTGCTTCCGTATGTTTTGAAATATCTAAAATCAACTTCAGATTTTGAAAAACAGAGACCGGCCTTCAGCCAAAGACCAAAGGGCTGAGGTGGAAATGTCAGGATGAAAAAGGAAGTTTGCTGGAAGGTCAGCTTGGAGCTTGGCCCCAGCTCTACAAAGGACCAACAGAGTGAGTCTGGCCATGTCACAACTAATCAAAACCTTATGTTTCTAAGTGCAAACTGAGAAGCTGAGTTAGGTGTGCATCCTTGGAAGGGACACGGTGCACCCTTAGGAAGCAGCCCCTCCTGGGATAACCTCTTTGGGATAATTCCAAATACATCAAAAAGATACACACTCCTGCCCTGAATAAAAAATCTCCTTCCAACATGCTCTTTGCCTTCCATGGCGTGATGTCTTCTCTTTTTCAACTTTTGTCACCCATATGCCATTGACCCTACTCCCTTCTCCATTACTGTAACTCCTTGTAAATCTGACAGACGTTAATGCCCCAGGAGTGACCAGCAAATCTGGCTGAATTGCATAGCTGGTTCTCAGGGACCCATCCTAGGCGAGGAGTCTCCAATCATCCCATATCCACAGGGACCTCATTTTGGATTCGTATCCTTCATGAGACAGGCAAGGGTGCCATTCATGTCAGGGCTGATTCAGATCATGCTTTCCAAATGATGAAGTGAGCGGCACTTCTTCATCCTAGATCTTCTCCAGTCAGTGTTTTCTATGATACAAACACCAGCCCTATTGTATATGTTGCCACTGCTCAGGAATTCTATTCTTACCATAATGCTTTCCCTCAAGCTGTGCTTTCTAAAACCATAGAAAAGGTGTGCTTTGACTGAAAGCATGTTGAAGGTTGCTGGACATCAGCATAACCCTAGTCATTGCCAAAAAAGTTCATTGAATAAATAAAGGGTGTTTTTACTTTCTCAGCTATGTCAATAGTGAACAAATAAACCATCTATCCTAAAGGAACTAAGCCTATTGTATTTTTTAAAATCAATATATGTTAGCTATTTTGTGGAAGGTTGGGAGGATGGTGAGAGGCTTTGGGTTGTCTTTTGCTTTCAGTTTATAGCCATGAGTGCAAGATGTTCTATCCCTCATCACTTGAACAGTCAGCCATTACACACACCAATCAGAAGAGAATGCTAAATTGCTGGTGACTGCAATGGCATAAGCTATGTTTAATCATTTACTTTGAATCTCTTTAAGATGATAATACCCTAGCCTATAAGAGAATCAATATATTGCATTAAAACAGGATTTGATGTTGCATAATACAATATTTAAAAGCGCAATGGAAAAGATTCTCACAAGAACAATTCAGCCCTAAGTAGAAACAGATGATGACTGCTATGATTTCCACTCTCCTGTTTTTAAAGGAGAAGTGGTTTCTTTTTTTTTTTTGAAAGGCATATTTTTGAAAATGTTCTTTTCTATAAAAAGTTGTAAATGCTGTGAGGCCATTGAGCTTAAATGCTTTTAGATTAGTTTTTAAAGAACCATATAATATGCCCGGGAAGCAGGACAGTGTGATTTTAATCCCCATTGTAGTGAAGTAGAAGCTCCAAATGTCATGAGGTGCCATGCCAAAGCAACAAGGGAACATCCCAGGGTACACGTTGATGGGAATTATCACTCTTCCTTACTCATTTTCTTCCTCCAGTCAAAACAGCAGGGTCTCTGGCTTGAAACTGGACTAAAAGGAACAGCATCAATTCAGAAGAGGATGAATGAAGGGGGAGTGGAGTGGAAATCAGGCCACCTCTCCAAGAGCTTTTAGGTGGTGAGTCAGATGGCTCTGCACCAAGCAAATTGGGGATGCAGCTGAGCTCATCGGGGGAGCTTCTAAGGCATGTATCCTCCAAGGTCCCTCTAGGTACTCCTCTGACATTGCCAAGTATTTGGGTTTAGTAAAAAGAGGACTTACTTGACTGGGATTCAGGCTTGGCTACTAATTTGCTGAGTTTAAGGCTTCAGATCTTTTAAAATTGTGTACAAAGCCATTTCCTCTCCCACAAGGACTTCCTGGTGTTAGTGAATCAGTGGCTCAGATGTGCTTTGAGCTCCTTGGCCAGGTTTTAACATCCCAAGGTGTTACTCTCTGTGTAAGGTTTCCTGACTCCAGTCCGTTCAACAGCAGTTGCACCCAATGCCAATCTCTTTGAGCTGGGACAGGGAGAAAACTGGGATTTCCTTTGTTCAACCACTCTGTGACCTAAGGCAGTCTGGCACAGAATGGTGTTGTGGAAGGATGAGCATCTGTTCTTATTTACAAGGATGCTATAGAGGACTGTCATGCTCATTTCCTACCTCCTGGGACTTTTGTGAGGTTTATCACGATTATTCCAGCAGTGCACCAGAGAAGACAAGAGCTTTGGAAGTATAAAATATATTTAGTGTTTGCTGATGACTAACAGTACTTTTGATTTTACACTTACTTTAAATTTGTGATTTTCTTCAACACGGAATTCATGCTGAATGTGCTCAGGAGGTGAAAGTTGGTGAGGCCAAGTATCTCAACATTATTTTGGTGATACTTTTTTTTAAATTTAATTTTATATTGTTTAACTCATAGGTGCACAAGAAGCTTGTATATAACATCCATAGACACACTTTCAGTGTGGTTCTCCTTGGTTAGGATGTTGTCACTTCCCTGATCCCTATCCTCTCTTCTCTTTTCATCTGCCTTTCCCTCTGTGAGCTTTAATCTACATTCAAGGCTTCAGCTGAGCTCAGATGAGACTATACAGCATGATGTTCCATAGCTGCCAACCAAAGAGTAAACTTTTTTTTTCAAAATAAAATTTGTATTTCTTCTTCCTAACTCTGGAATTTTATAATTACACTTAAATCTCTCTTTCACATCCCCAAGGTCCATTTAATTACCACGTTGTGATACTCTATCTACTAACCATCACAGATATCCATTTCGTCCTCTCTATGCAAGCTGCCACTAATGTTGGGGATACTGTAGAAGCTTCCTAACATGTCTACTGACTCGGTCGCACTTACTTCCAATCCCTCTAGTTGCTGTCAGAGTAATCTTTCTAATACAAAAATCTCATCATGCTTAAACTCCTTCAATCATTCCCCATTGTTTTCATGCAGAATCTGTTCTGACTTTTCTGTCCATTTTCATCTCTTGTAACTTCCTAATACTCACATTACGCTCCCAGTCATACCAAAGTACTTGCATTTAAAAAACAGTCATGTTGGGCTTCCCTGGGGGCACAGTGGTTAAGAATCCGTCTGCCAATGCAGGGGACATGGGTTTGAGCCCTGGTCCAGGAAGATTCCACATGCCGCAGAGCAACTAAGGCCATGTGCCACAACTACTGAGCCTGAGCTCTAGAGTCCACGTGCCACAACTACTGAAGCCTGTGCACCTAGAGTCCATGCTCTGCAACAAGAGAAGCCACCGCAATGAGAAGCCCGTGCACCGCAATGAAGAGTAGCCCCCCTTTGCCGCAACTAGAGAAAACCTGCATGCAGCGACGAAGACCCACTGCAGCCAAAGTAAAGAAATAAAAATAAATAAATAATAAAAACAGTCATGTTCTTTCATGCCTCTGCCCTTGGGCTAATTGTTCTCTATTTCTAGAATGACTTTCTAACTACCTTGCCTTTTTTTTTTTTTTTTAGGATTAACTGACTTGCCTTTCAAGATTCAGTTCAGTTATTTCCCAGAGATTCAAATCAGAAGATCTCAGAATTCCCTGATCTGAGCTAGATGTCTCCAGTTTTGAGTTCCCAAAGTACCCTGTGCACACTTGTCACAGCAACTATCACACACTGTTGTTTCACAGTATCAGCCCTCATGTGTCTCTCTCTCCACTGCACTATGGACTCAGAGTGCTAGTTTTCACTTTTCTTTTTTAATCTTTTTATTCCTGAAGTCTAGCCTAATACCTGGCACACAATAGGGGATACAACTAAGAAGAAACTTAGATTCTGAGGGGGATAAACTTCCTTTTCCTATAATGGAAAGTATATTTTGCCTGTTGTAAAGAATGACCAACATAAAGCCCATTTAAATAAAAATGCATTGGGGGTTTCCCTGGTAGCACAGTGGTTGAGAGTCCGCCTGCCGATGCAGGGGACACGGGTTCGTGCCCCGGTCCGGGAGGATCCCACATGCCGCGGAGCGTGTGAGCCATGGCTGCTGAGCCTGCGCGTCCAGAGCCTGTACTCTGCAATGGGAGAAGCCACAACAGTGAGCGGCCCGCGTACCGCAAAAAAAATACAAAAAACAAACAAACAAAAAAAAAACCCGTTGGGATAGGATTCTGATTTCATATTCTGGAGGACTGAGTGGATATATCATCCAAAAGATTTCTGATCTGGTAATCTAACCTAAGAAGTGGATTAGAATTGCCTGTAAAACAGAAAATAGGAAAATATTTGGAGGCCCAAACATAGTGTGGCTGAGGGAGGAATGCTCACCCAGCCTTCCATCAGCTTTCCTACCTTTCCCAGCACCCTTTGCTGTTAGACAGGGCCATGTACCCTGCCCAGTCCCGGCTAATGAAATGTGACCTGTGTCACTTCCAGGATAAGGTAGTGAAAAGCCCATGCTTGAGTCTTTCTCTCTATGATGCCAGGGCAATTGATGAGATGATGCTATACATGTTGCATTTACAAGAAAGGAGAGTTCTATCAGTTTGGGTGACAGTATGGAACAGAGCATCGTGCAGACTAATATGAGAAAGAAAGTGTGTGGTATCAAACCTCTGAGATTTTGGAGGGGGTGTTTGTTATCACATCATAATCTAGACTATCTTAATAGAGAAATGATTTAGAAATAAAACAAAGAAATAGAAATGTCCTTTTTAAAACTGGATGACAGTAATTTGATGCAGATAAGTGATGTCATCCTTCTTCAAGGACATTTAAACCTGAATTCTTCTATAGAGTACTGCTGAGAGACAGTTCTCCATGGACTCTCACGTGTCTGCATGTCTTATAAGCAAAGAACTGACTTCCTTGTTTTGTACTGTCTTTTCAAGGATATTTGCTCAGTGAACATCCTTGGAAAATAGAAATAGTGTCCCTTTTTGGAGCAAAAGGCAGGGTTACTTTCAGCCTTGGAAGATAGTGTGTCACTCTGGAACAGTGGACAGACATGCTCATGCCACATCCAGTATATGAGATTTTGTTCCCTAATTTCATAGTTCCTCTTCTGTATTGCAATCCATTGCATGTGCAGGTGTTACCTGGCCCTCTTCATGTTGCTCTCTGGGAATTGGGGCTTGGGGATCAGTACA
This sequence comes from Mesoplodon mirus, assembly GCF_964341445.2. Taxonomy (NCBI): domain Eukaryota; kingdom Metazoa; phylum Chordata; class Mammalia; order Artiodactyla; family Ziphiidae; genus Mesoplodon; species Mesoplodon mirus. Next base: position 116,958,311 of record NC_138979.1, on the reverse strand, counting down.
AGAAAATGTTGAAATGCTGGCTACTTCTATTTTTGTGAGCAATAAAAATTTTTGTTTCTAACCCAGGGTTTTCATGTCTTTTGCCAGCATCCATGAAACTGGAGTGTAGTATCTTAGTTTGCGAGTCATGTAAAATCTCAGACCTCCACAGTTCTTGGCAAATACTAGGAAAACCAAGTTCAGTATAGGGGCAGGGCTTGACTTAATGGCAGTTAGTTGTATGATACCATTCCTGAGAATCAAACAGATCATGGATAAAGGAAAGACTTCTCAGGGGCTCAGAGCTGCTGAGGCCTCCATCAGAATACAAAGGAACTGATCTCAAAGAGAGTGCTTCATAGTCCAGGTGGAAAAATGCCTTTTATGTGCAGTAGATAAGGCATTAGGAAAGAACTTTTAGAATCAGTGCAGCTTCAAAGTACAAGTGCAGTGCTGAGAATTCTAGAACATGATGGTTTCTGGCTGCCCATGGGAGTAGGAGAGGAGAAGGTATACAGAGGAAGAAATCACTTTAGAAAATATTTTGGCATTATCATATGTAACAACATGCACACACGCTAAGATCTAACAATTCCACTTCTAGATGCATTCTCTATAGAAACTCTTACAAAAGTGCACCAGGAGGCCAGAAGAATATTCACAGCAGCACTTTTTGTTAAAATAAAATATTAGAAACTACCCAAAGGACAATTGACAGGAGAATGTATAAATAAATTGTATTATGATCCTACAATAGAATATTATGCAGCAGTGAAAATAAAGCAACACAGTTGGACCCTAGACCATAAGAATAACTCAGTACAAAATACATACAGTGTTTTACAATTTTTATAAAGCTCAGACCAAAACAAAATTGATAACATATTGTTTAGAGCAGTGCTTTAAAAACTTTTTGACAATTGGCCAAAGGAAGAAATACATCTTACACTGAGAGCCATGGACCACTGTAAGAAATGATTTCACACACATACTATAATACACACACAGACAGAATGAAACAATTTTCGTGCAACATTACCTACCCTTATCATGTTGAGTGTACTCTGATGTTTTCCATACCATTGTATTCTATTTCATTAGAACCAAATTCTGATCATGATCCATTAATTTGATTACATGGCCATAACCTGAATTGAAAGACTATTGATTTAGGGATACTTATGTATGTGGTAAAGCTATAAATATAAGCAATAGAACAATAAACACAAAATATGTGATAGTGGTGAGTAGCAGAAAATGGGATTGTGGGGGGAGGAGCTCACAGGTAGTAATAGTGAGATTGATGACATTTTAGTTTTAATTATGGTGTTGGGCTCATGAATATTTATTTCATTATGTTACTTAATTACATATTTACATTGCATATATTATGTGCATGTATCAATTATAACAAAATATTTTTACAGAGAGAAAGAATAAAGTGAATAGGGGAGGGGAAGAGGGTAAGAAAAGAAGGAAATGCAGATAATTTCTAGAAGGGACTAAGGATCTCAGTCCCTTAGTTGTCATGATGACCAGGGATTTTTAAATCTAGAAATCTTTATAGGCTTGTGAAATATTCAAATGTTTGAATGTGGATTTCTGTCTTTGACTGAATGTTCAACTGAAGATGACTAGAAAGTGTCTGGAGCTCAGTCCTATTGTCAGAAACCACCTTTCTCTGAAGCCAGTTGGAACCCCAAGGGCCCCATCAGAACTCTAGGAAAAAGAGGACAGGAAGAGCAACAGACCAGATAAAATATGGGGAACTCTAAAGAGACAGCACTGGAGCCAACCATAAATGTGGTTCACTTGTAGCCTAGGTCATTTCCTCATGGAGAAGAGGAATTTGTACTTTAACCAGATTCATACTTCTAAGACCAAACACAATGAAAAAAAGAAGGGGCAATTAATCTACAGATAATCAATGAAGAAAACTAGTCCAAATAAATTGAGATTACAATGTGGATCTAAACTTTTTGAAATAGTATGAATATCCATATTAATCATATTGATTGAATCACTTTCATGCATACCCTTCAACTTTTACTATTTCAAAACTAAATCAAACAGCAGATATCTGGGTACTCCTGAATTGTGGGTTAAATGCAGAAGACAAGTGATTTTCTGTATTTTCTCATATTTGAGACTAGCTCAGAATATGAGGTTTTACATTTTCTTTTCCGTTCTACAAAATACAAACTCTGGGTCATAGGATGTGTGGAATATCAAAGTAATGATGCCTACTAAGGTAGTACCTTTTTCTCCTAATGAGTTTTTGCATGGATTTATTCTAAAAGTGATTCAAGTGTGTTGATCATTGTATGCAGAAGTGCTAACTGGATAATACATTTGCAGTGTGTATCAAGAACTGGCCATTTTTCTATAGGTGATGTTGGTTGAAGCCAATCCTTCACTGTCTAGCCTCACTCTGTTGTATTCAAGTAACCCGAATTTCTGGAGTTAAAGATGGCTTCTTATCCAGGGACCTGATAGCATAATGATAAACAGAAGTGATTCTTAAAGAAAAAGAGCCTAAGACCTCGGTCTGTTAACATTCATTTATATTACATAGAAGGACTCTCCTAGGCATAAGGATAGGACTTCCAGCGACTCAAAATTTGAAATACCTCCAGGAGAGTAGTATCTAAATATAATCTCTAAGGTAACATTGTAGAATGGTAATTGGTGCTGCTTTCTGATCATTTCCAGCTCTTGGCCTCCTAAACACACAGTAGGGTTGCACTTCCTGCCCCCTTTGTGGATGTAGGGGCCATGTGACTAGTTCTGGATGATGCATTGTGAGGGGAAATGATATGAGTCACTATGGAGCTGAGCATTTATTTGCATGAAGTCCTCCAGGTCTTGCTCTGTTCTCTGGCACTGTGCTCAGTAATGTTGGAATGGAAGCTGCTCTGTTAACCTAGGGTTTCAAATGATAATGATATTGAGAATCTATGTATCTTGAGCAAGCAATAAAACTTTGTTGTTGACTGCGGGTTTGCTTATTAACTCAGAATGACCTAATCTGTCATTACCACCTACAATGGTTCTGATCACCAATTCCAACTTGTGTGTGTGTGTGTGTGTGTGTGTGTGCATGTAGGGGGAAGTTCCCAAACATCCAGCAGTTCTCCAGACACTAGCTGGGAGTCCTACAATTCAAGTTAATTCTGACACTATCTACCAGGAGATACTGTCAGATTCCTCAGGTTAAGGGCTCAGTCCCACAAGACTGCCCTCTACTTCAGAGGCTAGTCACAAGCCCACGTTATCACGTATACTTCTGACCTATGGGCTACAGATTGGAGGTTCACATGAAACACTCTGCCCCCTTTGGGTTCAATTAATTTGCTAGAGTGGCTCACAGAACTCAGAAACATTTTGCTTACCAGATTGTCTATTTATTACAAAGGATTACTAAAGGATATAAATCAGTGGCCAGATGAAGAGATGCCTAGGGTGAGGTATGTGGGAAGGGCTAGGATCTTCCATTCTGTCTCCAGAGTACCACTCTCCCCAAATCTCCACACGTTCACCAACCTGAAATCTCTCCATACCTTGCCCTTTTGGGTTTTTATGGAGGCTTCACCAGATAGGCATAGTCGATTAAATCATTGGTCATTGGTGGTTGAACTCATCTCCAGCTCCTCTCTCCTCCCCTCCCCAGCAGTCAGGAGTAGGGGTGAGGGCATGGGACTGAAAGCTCTAACCCTCTAATCACATGGTTGGTTCTCCTGGCAACCAGCCCCCATCCCGAGGTTCAGTCCAAAAGTCTCATTAGCAATAACACAAAGCACCTTTTATCACACTCATCACTTAGGAAATTCCAAGGGTTTTAGGAGCCCTCTGCCAGAAATGGGGACAAAGACCAAATATACTTCTTATTATAAATCACAATATCATACTATTATACCTTCAATGGCCTGAAGTCACCTTGGCAGTTATACAATGGGAATGCTACAACTCTTCTGTAGTATGGTCATGGTAAATATTTCTGAATGATCTCTGCACTCTTTCCTGCTAAGGCCAGTCTCTGCCTTTTATCCTTTTCACTATGGCAATCCTGGTAACCAATATCAAGAAATTCTTCTATTTGAATGGCGGCAGTTCTTTTGCTTTATGGAACCCTGAAAATACCTGGCAGGGGAAGGATGCATAGAGAAATCCTTAATGGAAAATGAGAGGAGATGGCATTTCTGGGACATCTACTCTTACCTGCTGACAATACCAGAAAAGGCAATACTGATGAGATTGGAATGATGGCAGAGGCAACACAATTGACAATTTACTTGGTAAGGTTTGAGACTGACCCTTATTGTACCCAGTGCATTGGGTACATTGAGTAAACTCACACAATATTTCCTTTTATATATGTTAAATATAAAGGAAACAGAAATCCTGAGAGATTAAAAAAATTTAAGAAAAATACATAAGCCGAATAATATTTATTTTCAAAACCACTAGCCATTCAGTGAAAGAGAATTTAGGAGAACAAGTGGATCATAGAATTTTAGAGTTAGAGAGAATGTTAGACATCATCCAGGTCACTTTCTTGATTTCACAGATGAGGAAATTGAAGTCTTAAAAGGTTAACTGACTTGCTCAGAAACCAGACAGTTATTTGATGGAAAAACTTGATTTAAATCCATTGCTACTTCCCCTATATCACACAGTTTCAAGGATTTCATACAGATAAGATTCCTGTCTTCTGATATTGCACCAAGACCAAAAGCCACCCAAACAGAAGTTCAATTATAAATGACACAGAAAGCTTCAAGAAAGAATATGTCCTTGTACGTGATGTATAGTACAGATATTACTTATTTTAGATGAAAGATAAGAAGTGATTATAATTTTTTAAAAAATTTCCTGACTCCTCAATATTAAAGACTATATCTTTTGAACTTTGAGTGAAATCATGGAATCACTCAGAATAAAAAAAAAATTTTATAACCTTTGAAGCAATGGTTTATTGATGGTGTCCCAGTCCTTCAGCCACTATAGCGATTCAGATCCAGAGTCCTGTTGGTTTCTTCTTCAAAGGTCTCTGCTATTTCTCCTTTCTTTTCCAATGGCTTGGTTATTAAATTCCAAATCCTCAGTTTGTTGTTTGTACAGTAGTACCCCTTATCCTCAGCAGATACGTTCCAAGACCCCCAACAGAGGTCTGAATAGTACTGAACCACATATATACTATGTTTTTTCCCATACATACAGACATATGATAAAGTTTAATGTATAAATTAGGCACAGTAAGAGGTTAAAAACAATAGCTAATAGTAAACTAGAGTGATTATAACAATATACTGTAAAAAAACGTTATGTGAATGTGGTCTCTCTCGAAATATCTTGTACAAATTGAATGCCTTTTCCATCATTACTAAGCACTCTTCACACCCTGTGGCCATAACTTTTGCAGTTTGGGGTGTGACAGCAAAACTAGCATGAATTTCTTTTTCCTTCTTCACAATATCATGGATAGAAGATTCGTTCTTACCATAGATCTTAGCAACCTCAGCATACGATATATATTTCTTCCTTCCTTATTAAGTTGAGAACTTTCATCTTTTCACTCAAAGGAAGCACTTTTTTGCTTCTCTTTGTCATATGCAAATTGCCAGCATCATTACTCTTGTGCTTTGGGGCCATTATTAACTAAAAATAAGGGTTACTTGAACACAAGCACTGTGACACTGAGACAGTTGAGCTGATAAGCAAGGTGGCTACTAAGTGACCAATGGGTGGGATATGCTGGACAAAGGGATGATTCACGTCCTGGGAGGGATGGAGCCGGACTGCATGAGATTTCATCACGCTACTCAGAACAGCACACAATTTAAAACTTATGAATCATTTATTTCTGGAAATTTCCATTTAATATTTTTGGAGCACTGTTGACCACGGGTGACTGAAACCACAGAAAACAAAACCAAGGATAAGGAGGCATTACTGCATTTCTCCATATTCCTGCTGCACTGTAACTCCCTCGCACAGTCACAAAACGAATCACACATCACAACAAGATTCTCAATTTTGCTCAAACTTTCCTTGTTGTTGAATAATCTTTGCCCTCTTTTTCGTCCATTGAATCCTTTAAAGGTCAGTTCTAAAACCTACCTTTTCCCAAAGTCTTCTCAGTCTCTTCTGGCTCACATTAATCCCCTCTGCTTCAGGGAGTGTGGATTGCATATTAGAATCCTTTTTATCAAAGTTTCCATTTAATGAAAATACCAATGCCTGGAACTGCCTCGCCTCACTTAAATCAGATATTCCCTGCCACCATCACGTTTAAAAGCTCCTCAGGTGATTCTAAGGTAGAGTCAAGACTGAGAACCACTGTTCTAGAGAATTCATAAATGCTATCATTTGTGTAGGTATTTATTCATAATATGTGTACTAATACTCAAGATCTGTGTGTAAATTTCTGCTTTTCCAAGTGAGGCAAATATCATGGGTTATGCTTATTTTGAATCCCTGTGACTCTTGGTCTTGAGATGAGCACAACTAAAAGCTCTGAAAGGTAAGGTCCTGTTAACAATATGGAGCTGACCACAGTCTGCACATGTATGTATGTATGTATGTATGTATTTATTTATATTTTCACTTTTTCTATACTTAAAAGTTTCAACATGCTTAAGGGGCAGGGGTCTTTCCTTTGGAAAGAACCCCTTTCATAATATTTATTTGAACCCAGGAGTAATTTAGCTGGTTTTTATTTAGTAACTCAGCTGATTTTGGTTTACACATTTAAAAAAATCCTTTGTAACTCTTCTGCATCAAAGCTTTCCTGCTACAGCTATTAGGAGTTTTTCCATTGTTAGTTTTAGAGCCAAGAACACATTTCAGTTAGTTGTAGCCTTCTAGAAATCAACAAAAAGTAGGAATTAAAGATAATTTTTAGAACAGCAATATTTGTCTTTTAGCCTACTATGATCAGTCAGGCAAGATGTAGTGCATAATCTAAATCCAAACTCACAAAAATCTGTGTGTCTCACTCTAGAAAGAAGTTTTATGACATTATGAATGTCTGTCACACCCACAGACTCTGGCTTCCAAACAATACAACCAAGGAGCCATTCCTTGGATATGATTTGTTGTGCTTTATGCTGCAAGACTCTTAAATTGAGCGCAACTGATTAGACCAGGGATGGGTGCCTGAGTTTAAGACTATGGGTAGGTTAGATGGGGACTCTATAGAGGCTTTGGATTGGGAACTCTGTCCAATAGATGCATCATTTCCTACAAAAACAAGCACACAAATAAAAACAAGGTCTAACTGAATTAACCAGTTTTGGGGCAGGGGTAGGTTCAAGTGGTAGAGGAAAGAAGTAGAAAGATAGACACTGGGGCTAGAGAATAGAACACTTCTAGATGGTTGTTCTATTCTGAATGATGATTCAGGTCTTCATAAGCTCAGTTTTCTAAGGCTAGACAGTTCCTGAGCTACATTTCATATTCCTGTAAGATTAACTCCTATTATCTTGGGTAAACTGGGCGTGTTACTGTGTCCTGGAGGAACCAAGAAAGCTTGAGTTTCCTCTGTGGGGGACATACTCTCATTTCCTCAGTCTTGCTCCCATAAGCAAATACCAACTAGAGCTCATTATATATGCCCACAGTGTTCCTTTTCAAATTCCTTTTCAAATAATCTATAACACAACTAGGGGTGGGAAAGATTTATCTAGGAGTACAAGATACTAGATAGATCTGCAATGTGACTTTTGCACATAATTCAGGACTGAGTTTTGAAATTAAGTTATGGGACTCTTCTTATTGCTATTGTTGGTTCCTCCAAAAGCCTCCTCCTCGTGATAACTGCTCACACAGAGTACTCACTATGTTCCAGGCACCATTCCAAACATCTGACCTACATTAGCTCTTTGAATCACCACAATAAACGTATGAGAAAGGTGCTATTGTCAACATCACCATCTTTACATTTGAGGGCACTAATACCCAGCTGCGTTGCCTCAGTCTCATAGCCGGGCAACAGTGGACCCAGATTCAAACCCAGGTACTCTTGACTTCTGGGTCATCATCTAACCTCTTCGCTTTAGTGTTTCAAGGATTAATATCAGCAGTACATGCCCTGTCTTCCTCCTACTAAGGAGAAATGATTAACGCCATTCAACAGTCATCAACAGTTAGAATCATCACATAGCTGGCAAACAGATGAATTTCCAATCAGGAATTTGAGCGTTAAACCATTGGACCTAGTAGCCTTGCATTTACAAAGACTGGAGTTAAATTTCATGTTTGCTGATTAGCTACTTGGGAGTAGAGAAGGGTAGAAAATATATCCTCAACTGACTGAAGAAAGCAGGATTAATTACTTTTTTTTGTTTTGTTAAAGTATATTTTGGGCAAAAAAAAAAGTTGAGCTTAAAAACGCCTATTTGTTTTTTTCTCCAGATCCCATGGCTTTATGAATAAGCATTATAAACACAACATTCCCCCTTGGTCTCTGTGATTGACTGGTGTCTATACGTTGCATGAGGGCATTGCTTTCTTTCATCATGTCTTCATGGTTAAATGAATTAATTCTCTAACAGCTCTCACTACAGTCCTTGCTTGATTGACCCATGACGCATGATCCATCCGGCTTGCACTAACACTTGCTTCCCCTTTCCCTATTCACTGATTAGCACCCAGCTAACTTCACTGCCCTAGAGGATCAGGTGACTGAAAAGCAACAGATGGGCAGAAAGTGAAGAGAGTGATTGAGCCTGAAACTGCAGCATAGCATTATCCACACGGGCTATTTTATCTGTATGCAGACTGCCTTTTTTGTGACCCCAGATAAGGGAACACTGTAGCCAGAAAAAGATGAAAGCAGGGAAACCCAACCATTGTAGGCATTTGTTCTTATCTTTTATTTTTATAAAGAATAACAAAGGTTCCCAGCAGATAAAATCAATGCTTCATATGAAACCCAAATTCAGTTTGTGTAAGTGCTTTTTTTTTTTTTTTCCCACAGCCACTAATGTTGTGTTGATGCCCTACATTTCCATTCCTTCCCATGCCCAGGAGGGGAATTTAGAACTTGAATAGACCTTTGAGATCACGTAGTCTCACACTCCCTCCTGTCCCCTCCTTCTCCTAATAAGGAAAGTGAAGCCCCAGGAGCTTAACCGACTTGCACAAGGTCAGAGGAGCTCAACTGTCTTCTAAACTCCACACGGAACTTTTTTCATTTCCAGCTTTAAATTATTTATTCAGTTTTTTGCCATTTTCACTTCATTGAAATGAACTCTCTATTCTTGCTATTACATCCTGGAAGCTATTTATCCAGCCTGATTTAATTGCATTTTCATGCAATTGTATTACATTTTGCAATTGCTATTACATTTTATATTCTCTGTTTTTGTTTTTTTTTTTTTTTTTTGCGGTACGCGGGCCTCTCACTGTTGTGGCCTCTCCCGTTGCGGAGCACAGGCTCCGGACGCGCAGGCTCAGCGGCCATGGCTCATGGGCCCAGCCACTCTGTGGCATGTGGGATCCTCCCGGACCGGGGCACGAACCCGTGTCTCCTGCATCGGCAGGCGGACTCTCAACCACTGCACTACCAGGGAAGCCCTATTCTCTGTGTTTTTATGTCCTGGTGCCAACTGTTAGCATCCTCTGTGTCCTGCTTTATTTTTAAACTACCCCAGGTGTTTCTTAGGCTAGTTTTACTTATATTGCAGCACAGAGTTAAACATACTAACATAGGCAGCATGATTCAAATCCTAACTTAGGGTCCTGTGAGGGGAAGAAATAGAAAGCTAAGGGTTGTTATTGTAACTATTTTAGCGTTTGCCACATTATGACTACAATAAATTAGCATCCTTGGTCTCTGTGTTTCCAAATTCCTCTCCCATCCTTTCTCTTTCTTATAGATCCATTCAGAGAAGAAGCTCTCTCCTGGAACCACTCCTGTCTTCCGAAATTAGCTTTAGGAAGTCATTGCAGACGTCGAACATTAAGTAAATGAACCCCAGTTTAAAAAGGATTTACACAAATTAGATGGAAAAGCTCAAGGGAAACCAAAGCGCTCCTCATAGGTCAAAAAGCCTGAGAAATTCTTTAAAATATTCACTTGTTTTCTTAGTGGGCAAATGGGTAAATATAAACTGAGGCAAAGTTTGAGAGCTTGTTAGAAGGGAAGAAATTTGAGACATAAAAAAAACAAAACACCTTTAAAAGTAAAGAGGAATTCATTACAGTGACAGTCGATAAAATAAGTAGCCAAGAAAATTACTTTTTTTTTTTAATAGCTCAGTAGAATAATAGCACTTGCCAATTATGGAGGAGACGTTTTGATGCCTGCTCAGGCTTGGCCTTTATTTAGATGGACTCCAATCCAATCCACTGTCAACTGAATTACATGCGCCATGGACTTCAAAGGCTCTGTGCTCAATGGGAACGTCCAGGATGGAGTGCTGTGAGAAATAAATGATTGTGCTGCAGTGCAGGCTGCCAAGCTGTGGTGATCCCTTTTCAGTCACTGGAAAAATGCGGTGTGCAAATGGACGTCACGCTGTGATAAGGGAAGTCCAAAAATATAGTTGCAACACAGTAAGCAAACTTAATGGAGGCAAATCTTTCACTTCCCTTGGACAGCTACGCTCTGCATGTGGTCTTACTGATGGACACAGTTGTGTATGTGGATGTGTACATATACATGCTTGAACACTCCTTTCTGAAATATGTATGTCAGAGTTGAAGTCACAGCAAAACTTGAAAGAGCTCGGGTGAAAGTAAAATTTGCTCCAGGTATTTGCTTTGGCAGTTTACCCTGACTCCTGGGTAGGACAAGGTTTTCCTAGGGAGCTCTGATTACTGTGACTGCTTTTGGGAACCGTGAGTCCTCCTCTACTGCCTTCTGAGAGGAGATGTGTCCACAGAGACTGCCAGGTGAAGGATGAAGGCTACAATGCAGTTCTCACACTCTAAGCTGCATTAGAATTACCTCGAAGTCTCCTTAAAGTAGACTGTTGGGACCCCCCTACCCCAAATCCCTGAGTTACTGATTCCATAGGTCTAGGGTGGGCCCCAAGAATTTACAGTTTTATCAAGTGGCCAGGTGATGTTCGTGCTGTTGGTCTGAGGACCCCACTTTGAGCACACTGATCCGTGATCTGCCCCCACCAGTCGGGATGTTTTCATGTGTGTTACAAACACAATTCCACCTTAAACAAGCAAGGTGCCTCTCTCTACTTGCCCGACTTTACATGTTTTGTTGATGCCAAAGTACATGATGAGAAATGCCAAATTATAGATATTGCTGTTGAGCTGCCAGGACTTGGAATTCCTCATCACCCCACTTCAAGAGAAGGCTGGAAGGAGGTATAATTGTGATATTTGTTGGAAGGGTTTTACAAAGGAGACACTTTCATGCAGTACTATTGTCGTTGTAGGGTTAAATATTAGATTCCACAGAAGATCATTTTCCTTCTTTCTCCAACTATTCTCCAGAAACCTGACCTTTAACATATCCAAGTGGTTCCTGACTTTAAATCAATATGTTCTTGGTGACACTGACTTAAAATAATTATTTAGAGGGAAGATCCTCACCAGCAAGGAGCTCTGGCCTTTTGTGGTAGCAACTTAGCAACTTTCCAATAAGGGAGCAGGTTTCAGGATAGAGATTAAGTCTAATGAACCAACATTTTCTTTAGGAGTAGACGATGCAGTCTTACATTAAAATACAGCAAAGGAATTAATAGAAAAAGAAGTGGACATATGATTTAAAAAAGGTGCTCAATCTCAATCTATACTCCAAGAAGTTGAATTTGGAGCAACAAGGTGCCACTTTTCACGTGTCAGATTGGCAAACACGAGCACACTTGATCTACTGATGACCAGGGTGGGTATGCTGAGTGTACACTGGAACAACATATTGGAAGTCATGTTGGTAATAATGATGAAAATTAGAAAATGCACATGACTCAGAAATGTCACTGCTATGAACTCACCTTATGGAGACAATTGCAAACTTATGTACAAGGATGTCTATAGAAGTATTATTAGAGTCACAATTGGGGATGGATGAAGTTTATTTTGATAGAGCTATATAAAGTATGCCAAGTTAAAAGAAAGGGAGCATCTCTTTTCTGGATGGTTGTACATATTTTTCTTTGACTGCTCCACATCTGACCTACTGACTATATTTGGGGATCCCCAGCCTTCAAAATCAGGCCCCTATTGACCATAGAAGGAGAAAATGTTGGAAACTCAGTTTTCAAGCTTCCCTTCACTTGGCCTGGGCATAGGTCTTAGACTCTTCCATTCAGAATGAACTGCCTCAGACTTTGAAGTGGAAGCTTGTGATGTAAAGAAGCGGGGCTGCACAGAGTCCATTCTGATGAGAGGGGTGACAGAGGTGAAGTCTGCTTTTCCCGCAGGGGCAGCAGAGGCAGTATTTCTGGCAGCAGCATCGGGGCGGCGACTGTCATGTCCACTGAGGAAGCAGCAGTGGCTGAACCAGGCTTTAGCAGAGAAGCTGGGCAATGAGGTTTTGAAATAATTCCCTGAAGCAGGGTTTTGAGGCATGATTCTCAGGCCATCTCAATTCTGAAAGCACCCATTTTACTTTTCATAAATGTTGTTCTCCTTCAATAGGGCAGAATTCTGTTGCCTACAACTGGCAACCTTGACTTGGTGCAATCTTTATGTACTCCTATAGCAAAATCTCAAAGATAGATTTAGTGAAAAGAAAAGATGCTGAATAATAAATAGAGTATGAAGTATATGATTCTTTATGTATGATTGAAAATTTTAAGATAGAAGGATATATAAAAATAGTTAATGATAGTTTTATTTTTCATTTTGAACACATCTTCTGTTTTGTATTTTTTATTGTGATGTAGCAATATTTTATGTAGTAAAATAAAAATTTAAATAAAATAACATAATGGTACCCAACCAAAGAATTTCAAGATATTTTATTCCTATGTTTTTAATTCCCTGGAGCTCTTATTGAAATCCCATAAACACAGTTTTCTTTGGAAGTCCTGGTGAATTTGTTAACCAGATCTGGGCTGTGGTGAAGCCCCCTTGGGGTGCTGACCAGCCTTGCCCCTGGTGTGTTTGTTTTCTGGTGTTGGTGGAGAACATCTCCCTGCAGGGTAACTTCTGATTCTGGCTGTCAGAGCCTGAAAAGGACTACCAGGCGAGCTGTCTTCCCTATAATGTGAGTCCTGCCCTTAAAGAGTGAAAATCGCCAGTACTAGTTCCAATCTGGCTGGAAAATATGACCTGAAGGACACGGAAAGAGCACATTCACCTGCTTGTCTCTCCTAGATTCACCACAATCCAGGCGGGGGGACAAAAATACAACTTCAGGACAGATGTGTCAATTCTGTGTCTATAGAATAAAGCACAAGTACCGAGGAAACATAATTGCCAGTCCTGTGCTTTGTGGCAGATGCTGTAAGGGGTGCATGCCCCTTGTCTGTGCTATAAGGCAATTTCCACAGGGGAAAGAGCTTGGGCTTTCCAGCCAGACTGCCCTGAGGCTGAATTCTCGTTCTTCCCCATCTGGGTTATTTGATTTCAGAACTTCACCTGTAAAAAAAGGGGAAAATAATACCTAGCTCATAGAGTAGTTTTAAAATTTGGAGATAATACATGTAAAGTACCTAATAAAAGGCCTAGAACATAGTAGGAGCTCAATAAAGAGTAGCCCTATTCCCAATGCTATCCCCAAGAAAATCTCTTAAGTTCTCAACAAAGTTAATAGGGAAACGAGTTCCAGATGATAAAATTTTCTTTATAGAACACAGTTACTCTGTATTACACAAGATTTGTATTTGGAGACATGACAGATAATTTTTGGAGGCATGGAAAAAAAGAATAATTGTGTAGTCTAAATTTCCTACACCATTACTCAAAACCATCTGCAGTCTCTTCTCCCAAATATATTAGATGAATTTCTGAAATTTTTGAAATTTTGAAAGATTTAAGCTTGACAATATAAGTTATTCCTCCCCATCATGATCAAATAATTTTTCTTGTCAATCCTAATGCAAAATGGCACACAAAAACATAACACTTTTTCTCTCAAACTATAGCTGAAATATATTTCATTTATCAAACCTTAATAAAACTTTTACCAAGCCTATTAATAAAGCATTGCTTGTAATAATTTGACTTCCATTCTTACAAGCATCATAGTCTTGCAAATTGGCGCGAGGTAGATGAGAAAGCCCATCTGATAGCTCTCTATATATCAATATGCCCAGCAGGGGAAGTGGCATTGCTTCTTATTGAACAATCACCTCCTTGAGTGGAAGTTAATCCAGGGCCTCATGGGACTATCTAAATCTGCCATCTTTAGAATTTGTAGATTAGAATTGGTGGTTGTGTGGCCATATATTTAAACTTAGGCAGGAATCAATTCAGAAGATGTTAGCTTCAGATTCTGAATAGAGGCTCTGTGGATGTGGCTCTGTGTACTGAGTGGCAGAATCCTGTTAGAAGGGTGTTAAATAGTTTTCTCAGCTTCATAAGGAGTGTTGCCGCTTTGGGGCTCTAGCATGCAACTGAGTTGAGTAATTGATGTCTTCCTATAACTTACAAAAAAGCTTTTCCAACTCTTAAACTGCCTTATTAAGAATCTGTGTCACACGTTCCAGAGCAACCAGAACCTAGAAAATCTGTATTCATTTCTTAAGAAATTGAATCTTTTATTTAAAAAAAATTGTACATGTAATATCTTTACTCAGTTAAAAACCAAAAAATATATAAAAACATATAGAATTTTAAAATGTCTCCCTCTCCTTTCCATCTGTCTTCCAGGTCCTGTTGTAACCCACCCCCATCAGTAACACTATATTTGCATGTAAAAACAAACATACATCCACATTCTTATTTTCCCTTCCTTGTAACACCATAGGTAGCATGTTTTACACACTGTTCTGAACCTTAATTTTTTTAACTTAATATATCTTAGAGATTTTCTTATAACATTACGTACATTACATATTTTCTGTGTTAGTCTGAGAAGCAGACGTGAAGACAATATTCAAGACGAAACTCCTGCAAGAGGGGGTGAAAAGGAGCCAGGAGGGGCTAGGAGAGTTGTCAGGTCACAATGCAAGACTGACTCCAAATGAAAGACAGAGAGAAGGAAAGCTGGATGGCTGCATCTTAGATTGCAATCCAGTTTGGCAAAATTGTCAGGGAGCCCTCAGCCAGAGTCACCTATCAGAGGAGTCCATCTCCCAGCAATGGGCCTTCCTCAGTGTCCCAGCTGCATTGGCTGGAAGCAGCCAGGGAGAGCATGGACTCCTAGGAAACATTCAGATGGATTTCAGAGTCAGGAGCTGGGGCCTCCGTCAGTTGCACCCCCTGTAGTTGGAGGTTCGCCAGGCACTTTTACATTAGGTAGCCCACTTTTCCCAGAAACCTCCTATTTACAATACACCTTGCTGTCAGGAGCCGGGTCATAAAATTTTTCCTACCTGGAAAGGAGGCTAGGAAATTGTGGAATCGAAAGCACTGTTTGGGGCAGAGGCTATGATGTCACAAAAAAAATCAGGGTACAATTAGCAAGGAACACAAGGCTGATAGGTGTTGGTAACTGCCGCATATTTAGCAAGTTTGTTGGATGAATTAATGAAGGTTTTAGGGCGTTGGCATTAGAGCTTCACAGCACCCTCAAGCCTCTTCCTTGGAATAATGTGCCCTTTAACCACCAGCCACCTCAGTCTGCATGTTTCCCCCAATGAAAGAGAGAAGGGCAAGAGCAAAACAAAACAAAACAAAAGCAAAACAAAACAAAAGCAAAACAAATAGTCCCCCCCACACACATAAAATAGTAAGAGTAATAGCTTAAACAGATTTAGAACTTTAGCTTTCCCAAAGCATTTTCACTTTCATCATCAATGTCTACATCTCTAGGTTTCCACATCAGAAACTTTCAATTACTGTTTACAGGAATCTGGTCTTTTTAGTTTGCATTAATAAATTCAGGCAATAGGTACATTATCTTTTGAATTAATAAGTTAGGACAGACTTGAATCCAAACTCCCCCGAATTGCCTCCAGAATCTTCTAGCCTCATGCCCCTCACTTTTCTACTTGAGACTCTGTTCCAGCCACACTGACTTCTTCCTCTTTGGGGGGCTTTTGCACACTGCATCCCCACTAGAATGCTAGGAATGGTCTTCTGGGTTCCTTGGACCCAATTCCATTGTGTGTGTTGGTGGCTGGTGGGGGAATCTCCACACCAACAACAAGCAATGCTCTGGTTCACCAACCTGGAAGCTTTCCAAATCCCATTCTTTTGGGGTTTTATGGAGGCTTCATTATATAGGCGTGATTGATTAACTCATTGTCCATTAGTGGTTGAACTTAATCTCCAGCCCCTCTCCTCTCCGAGGAGTCCAGATGGACAGGACTGAAAGTTCCAACCCTCTAATCACATGGTTGGTTTCTCTGGTGACCAGCCTAGGTGATCTAGGGGTATTTCAAAAGTCATCTCATTAACATAACAAAAGACACCTTTATGACTCTCCACACTCTTATCACTCATTCTTCTTAAGTCTCTGCCTTTCCCTTCCTCTTTTGTTCATCTACTATCAGAGTAAGTAGTCCAGCCCTTCACACAGTCTTAGTAAAATTTTTTGGAAAAAGAAGAAAAGGTAATAATTAGTCTATTTTATCCATGAGAACGTTGAGATTCAGAGAGACTTTGACCCAAGTTTCCACAGCTAGCTAATGGCAAAGTCTTGTTATATTTAGGCAGTAAAATATGGTATTGAGAGCATGAACTTGGAGGTAACACTCTCAAGGTTGGATTCCCAGCTCTACCTCTTATTCACCACCTATCCTTGAACAAATTAACTTCTCTAAACCTCAGTTTCCTTCTCTTTAAAATGGAAATAATGATAATATTCCCACATTAGAATCTTGTGATACCTAAGTGTTGACATGTGACCTAGTACCCTGCATGTAGTGACTCTGCAGGCTTGTTCTTTTCAGGATGGCCCAGCTCTCTCAGATGAGGAGCTCTGTCTTCATGTCGCTGGTGGTAGTAGAGGTAGTAGTAAGGTGTTAAGTTAGGAAGGAGATACAGGTGTTGTAGTGAAGGCTGATTCGAAGCAGGAATGTACCAACATGTATACATTCATTATTTGCTGAGTTCCACTGGACTGAGAACTGAGTTTCACTCTATTACAAACTTTGGGCAGTCAGATACCCTGCCTGGGGTCTTTTAACCCATCGTAAGTGCAGAATGCATGAAGTTTGGCCAGGTTTGGGGTCGTTTTCGTCTTGAATAAGCCTGTAATAACCAGTCAACTCTGTTCAAACTGGAGCTACTTCCTGGGGGAGAGCATCTCTGTGCAGGGAGGTTGGATATTTTCAAATATTCCTGGAAAGGAGATTCCATCACTTCCTAGAATCATATTAGAAAGTCCTAGCAAGATATCAGTTATTTCCACCAGGGTGCCCTTGATTTCTCCATCACCTACCTAAACTTTGTAGACCAGGCTAACTGCTAAAGGTATCTGGGTGACTTTTTATTATGGAATTCGGGTTTAATAGGTAGTTTCTAATCTGACTATTGGATGCTGGCGTTACTGAGAGAAACAATGCAGTCTCGGCAACTCATCTCCACTGCGGCAGCAATTCTGAGATGCACCTGCCTGTTGGTGACATTGATTTCTATGAATTGTTTTATTCTTGTCAGAATCGATTCATCAGTCAGTGGCCACCTCATCCTTGGATGAGACTTCATCATGTTTCCATCTTCTCACTTCTCTCCAGCCCCTCCAGCCTGTCAAGAAGAAAACAGGTTACCTTGGAGACAGGACATTTGGAAAATGTATGAAACCACTACCTCTGATTCAGTTATTAGATATAGGTGATTCTCTATGCTTAATTTAAATATCCTTTAGAAAGGGAAGTAATGGTTGCAAAATGGAGGATTTTTTTTTTTTAGACATAGAATTAGGTTTGTTCAAAGAAGTTTAAAAATCTTTTTTTCCATTTTTTAAATAATAAGGTAAACAATTCCCTGGGTTGCCCTGAAGATCCATTTTATAGTAGAGAAGAGAGGAATGGGTGAAAGAACCTCTCAAAGTTCCTTCCTGCTGAAAGAGCCCAAGAAAGTGAATTTATAGTGGGACAGAAGCCTATATGAATTTAAACTCTTTTATTCCACTGTTTTGAGAAATACTATATGCCACTGTTTTTTATACAGAAAAAAAGGTAAATTAAAAAAAGTTTAAGCATATGGTTTACCATTTTAACTTCTGTGTGTGGAAATAATATATAAGGGTTTGATATGTATGCATTAAACATGCATATATGATTACTCCAAAGGTACATATCACACTTGCCACACTTTTAGCCTCATAAGCATTTCTCTTTATCCATTCTCTCCTTCTAAAGGGTGACTTTTTTTCCTATCATTTGTGCATTAACAGCTGACCAGTGGCCATTTTCCAGAATTAGGGACTTTTCAGAGTCAAATGCTTATGGAACCGTAAATATTAGGCTATGGCTGCATTCCAAGAATTTCCTGGCATGATAAAAGGAGGGTCAAGCTTCCTACTACAGACAGTGTTGTTTATACAGCCCAGGGAACGCCTAAGTTAACTCTGCTTCTGCAAAGAGATTGACCCGGCAGGCTGTAAACCATTCACCATGGTGTTCCTTGAACCACAAGGAATAAGCACAGATCTCATTAGGGAGCTTTGCACTTTAATTCTTGTCATTGAGTCTGCAATTGACCCTACTGCATGTTCCATTCAGGACGTCAAAGTAAGGTCATTAACCACCAAGGGTGAATGGCCTGTGCCGTGATCTCCTTAAATAAGTGGCTTGAGTTTTAAATGCAAAACCATGGGAACTTCCTCACCTACCTTTTAAGGATACCTCGGTGGAAACTGAAGCCCTACAATTTTCTCTATAGTCTGCATCTTTGTTCATGCCAAAGGCATTTAATCTCTTTTCAAAATTACTTTTACTGAGACAAAAAAAAAAAAAAAAAAGACTGCATCAGAAAGAGCAATTCAATTCCATCCAATGAGTTAAGGTGGTAGCCTTTCTGCACAGGCTTTATTGTTTCCTGCTGCTTGAAGGAAGAGAGAGAGGGCTGTGTTATTCATGGAGCACTAGATGTGTACCTGGTGGGCACTGCACTGGGTGTTTTACATATCTCCCCCACTTAGTCTTCACAGAACACTTTCAGTTAAATTTTAATCTATCCATTTTATAGATGGGTAAACAGAGTCCTAGAATAGTTAGCTTGTCCAAGTTGAAAGAAGCTAGAATTAAGTCTACGTGAGCCCACAACCAAGGTCCTTCTACTAAACCATTCTGCCTGTCACAGTTAGAATGCAGGGCTGTCTATCTCCAAAGACTATGTCCATCTTCCTCCCTTTCCTTCTTCTTGCCTCCTGTATCTTCCCCCCTTTCCTTTCCTTCTTTGTCTCAATTTTGTTTACTAAATATTTCAAGCACATTAAAAGATTAAAAAGTGATATATCAAATATCTATGTACTGCCCCATACCAAAGTTTATAAATATTAATATTTTGCCATATTTCCTTTAGATTTTAAAAAATAACCAAGATATTATATATTTGATTAAAGGCACCTAATCTCATTCCTAGCCCATCTTCCTAATAAGTGAACATTATCCTGAAGTTAATATGTATCCTTCCAGTCAATTTTTATATCATTAAAACATATGGACCTATCCAGTAACAATATATATTTTTGCAGTGGTTAATATTGTTTTATGAGATTTAAAATTTACATAGTGATGCTACACAGCATGAATCCTTTACATCATCCTTTTAAAAATTAATATTATTATTTAGAGATTTTTCCATGTAAATGTAGTTCTAGTATATTTATAAATATACAACTATTATATAAGTATACAACACACAAATATTTAATTATATAAATATGCAGCTATATATTCACTGTTGATGGCCAGTTAGATAGTTTATAGTACTTCCCTATTACAAATGTTACACAATGAAAGTTTTTACATGATTCCTTATGCCCATGTTCGTGTTCCTCTAGGATAAACAGCTAAAAGTGGACCTTCTGGATCATAGGGATGCACATCTTTAGCATCAGATATTGCCAATGTCCTTAAAAAGTGCTGTATGGATGTAAATAGCACACACTAGCAATGTATGAGAACTTGCATGTGCTCATATTCTAGCAAATCATTAGTATTATCTGACTTCTTAATTGTTCCTAACTTCAGAGTATGAAATAGAATTTCACATATTAAAATGTGGTTTTTTAAACATAAAATTTAACATCTTTTCATAGATATGGTATCCTTCCTCCTATGTGACTTACCTGTTCATATATTTTGCTGATATTTTTTTCTCTTGGATTATTTATCTTTTTCTTATTGATTTATAGGAGTTCTTTGAATAGTCTGGATATCATTCTTTCATAGGGAATACATAATGCAAATGTCTTCTGTTGCTTGTATTTTCACTTTGTTCATGATGTCGTTTGTCATACAGAAATTTTTAATTTTAATAGAGTCACTTATCAAAACAGTGTTTTGGGGTTTTTTTTGTGTGTGTGGGTTGCTTAAGAAATAATTTTCAACTCCAATGTTATAAAACTATTTTAATATTTTCTTTTATAATTAAAATTTTTTTCTTTCCTTATCTAGGCTGTCAATCCATCTAGAATTACTATTTTTTTTTATAGAGTGAGATCAGGTTTATCTTTTTCTAATGACAAGCTCAGTTCCAACACATCTAATTGAAAAGTTAGTCTTTTTCTCATTAATTTGTACTGCCTCCTCTCTCCTACATAAGGAGGGGTACTGCTCTGCAAAATTCCAGGGGGCACCATTCACATCCTATTCTATGCAAATGACACAGTCCTGGAGCACACAGAAGATAATGTAAATGATGTTCTCTGGAGCTATGCAATGTGGCAGTCCTGTATAAATCTCCAGTATACATGTTTGTTTGTGTATTCATTTCCTAGGACTGCCAAAACAAATTACCATGAACTGCAACTGCATGGCTTAAAAAAACAGAAATGTATTATCTCAGATCCTGGAGGCAAGAAGTCCTAAATCAAAGTGTTGGCCATAAAAAGGAATGAAATTGGGTCATTTGTAGTGACGTGAATGGATCTAGAGACTGTCATACAGAGTGAAGTAAGTCAGAAAGAGAAAAACAAATATCGTATATTAACGCTTATATGTGGAGCCTAGAAAAATGGTACAGATGAACCGGTTTGCAGGGCAGAAATAGAGACACAGATGTGGAGAACAAACGTATGGACACCAAGGGGGGAAAGTGGCGGGGGTGGTGGTGGTGGTGGTGTGATGAATGGGGAGATTCTGATTGACAGGTATACACTTATGTGTATAAAATTGATGACTAATAAGAACCTGCTGAATAAAAAAATAAATAAAATTAAATTAAAAAACAAAAAAGCAAAATAAAGTGTTGGCAAGGCCATGTTCTCTCTGAAGGCTCTGGGGGAAGATACTTCCTTGTCTCTTCCTAGTTTCTAGTGGTTGCCAACAATCTTGGTGTTCCTTGTTTTGTAGATGTATCCCTGCAATCTCTGCATCATCACATGGCATTTTTCCCTGAATGTCTCCTGTCCTCACATGATCTTCTGAAAAAGACACCAGTCATTGGATTTGGGTCCAGCCTAATACAGTATGACCTCATCTTAACTATTTACATCTGCTAACTATTTCCAAATAAGTTTACATTCTGAGGTTCTTTGTAGACATGAATTTTGGGGGACACTATTCAACCAAGTGCAAAACATTTGTTTTGGGACAGTTTCTTTCTATGCTGTTGGCCTATTTGTCTACATCTGTGCCCAAACCACCTTATTCAATTACTGTGGCTTTATGGTAAGTCTTTACATACGGTAGAATGAGTTCTCAACTGTCTCTAATCTTGTTCATCTTCAAACTTTTCTTGGTTTTTCTCTGCCCTTCAGGAACAATGGAATTCCTTTTTGGAATTTTCGGTTGAATTTTGAGATTAATTTTGGAAGAACTGACATGTTTATGACAGTGTATGTAAATAGCTCCATTCGTTTAGGTCTATTTTCTTGACGTTTTATATGTTTCCAATTTTCCCCATACATATTTTCCACGTTTTTTTTTTGTTGTTGTTATATTTTTTCCCTATATACCTAATGGTTTTTGTTTCTCTTATGAATGGAATATTCCTTGTTATTTATCTATTTGGTTGTTGCTAGCATTCAGGAACACAGTTGTTCTTTGTGTATTTATCTTGTATTTAGTGCCATTGAATTCTCTTATTAGTATTAATCATTTATCTCTAGAGTCTTTCTGCTTTCCTATATAGAAAATCATATTGTCGGTAAAGAAAAATTTTGTTTTTCCTTTTGAACCCTGATAATTATTTCCATTTCCCCTTATCTTTTTGCATTGACTGGGACCACCAGGAAAATTTTTGCGTAAAGCAGTGACAACAGGCATTAATTTCTTGCCTATAGTACATTTTTACAATAATATTTTACTGCCCAGAGATTTTATGTTGTCACAGTAATGATTCATAATCAAGTTTTTAATATTGTCTATCTCTGTTTCTGTCTCTCTCAGCCCTTCTCAGCTGTCTATAATTTGCAGAATTGGTTATATCTAAATCTTTACAATTAAGTCCAGAAATATATAATAGAGCCCCTTTCCAATATTTAGTGAATTGGAAATTAAATGTTGTCCTGAGTCTGTGGTGAAAGCCTCTGATTCTCAATCATTTTTCTAAAACCTTTTGCTTCCTGAGAAACAAACTGCTCAGAACTGATCCTTGCCCAAGCCGTCTTGTTCTGGACCTGGTATCCTCTTAATCTTTTCTAATTCTTCCTTCTTAGGGGATAGACTAAGGATATAGGCCTGTTTCAAATCAGAATCATTTTCTGCAGCCTGGATGTTACTACCCATACCACCCATCTGGCTATACACTTCCCAAGTGACTAGACTAGTAATTATCAGCTTCATTTTTCTTTCTCATCTCTAATATACCAGAGGGTTAAGAACACATAATGAATCACTATGACAATAAATAGCTACTGATGAACAGCTAGCTACTGGCAGGGAGGTGGGTGTACTAGAATCTATGGAGAACTAAGAATAGCCAAGCAAAATGCCCCCCAAGCCCCCAGGTAATTCTAACATACCATCTTCTTTTTCCCTCACTTAAGGATCACTGATCTTGAGGTACTTATTTCTTAGTTTTACCCACTGAGTCAGAGTCCTTGAGTGGCCACACCTATTCAAACAGAGTAGGGTTCTCTGTGCCTCCTTAGAGGCTGTGATTGGGAATGCAGATCATTTCCCTTTTCCCCTCACCAAGTTTATTCCTGATATAGACCTTCTTTTCTTGGATCCTTTGAGGCATCAAAGGTCTAATGGCCAAACTTCTACAAGTGTTGGCAACAGCTAAAGAAATCATTCAAAAGTTCTCCATTTATAAAGAAATACATTAAAAATAATTATCTGTAATTACAAATGCTGCACTACAGGTATCATTCAGTAATGAAGGATTATTGTGAATTGGTAAAATTCTTACTATCCTTAATCTCCCACTTATTACCATATTATCATATAAGAACAGCAGCTACTTGGAAAATCAATTTAGCATCTCCCTTCATTTCAGTGTATACAACTTGATTATATAAAATGCTTTCCTATGTTTTCACAGTTTCAAAACAGTTATAAGAAATCTCATCATTGTAACTTAAATACAATATTTTGATACATATGGGTAGTCTTGAATAAATTTTACACCAAAGCAATATAGAAAACACTGCATTATTTAGTATGTATTAACTCATTAAAGTGAATTTCTTCTTCTTTTTTTAAAATTAATTTTTTTCTTTTTTTAACAGTTTGTTTTTGTTTTTTTTTAATAGCCTGAGAGTTATACTTATTGTTTGGTGGCTTTCAATTTTCTAAAAAGGATACACCTCATTGGAACTTTAGCTAAGAAACATAAAAAGGCAAAAGAACAGAAAGAGCTGGACAAATATGACATTTTCAGAATGATATTAAGATGTATTTCCCTTGGCTCATCTATAAAGGAAACTGTCATTGTGAAAACTGCAGAGGTAGAATCTCTCCCTAGTTGAAAATCCTCTTGGTTTTTAAGAATCATACAGGCCCCATTTCAGAGCCAGTTCTGCAACTTATCAGCAGAGAAGCCCAGGGTAATGTCTTTTCTCACAGCACCTCTTTCCTCATAGACACATTGGGGGCTACCAAAATTTTATCTTAGTAGACTGTCACAAAGATTACAGATCATTTATAAAAAGACCTTGACACATAGGAAGCACTTAATCAGTAGTAAGTATTGTCTTCTAGCCCTTGTTAAAGGTGTATAATTCGGTTTCATTTTCTTTTATTTAAAGACTGAAATCTGAGTCAAACCCATCACATATTTGTTGAATGCCTCCTATGTTTAAGAAATTAAGCACTAAGGCAGTGAGCAAAGACAGACATGTAACATGCTGTCCCTTTTCTGCTAGTTTACAATCTAATTGAAGAAGACAAATCAGACACATAACCAGATAACTGACAGTCCAAAAGCATGAGTGCTTGGTGGATGCCTGTCACATTGTCCTCCTCAGTAAATACATATTGAAAAAATAAGTGAATGAGCTCAGGGGAGAGAGAGGGAATTTATCTTCAGTTGGTCCTGGGGGCTTTCACTGAAGAGGTGGAATTTTAAAGTGAGGTCTTAAACAAAATACGTTTGGATATATAGACAAGAAAAGGAATAACATCCTTTCCAGCAAGAGTGAAAAATATAAGTTCAGTTCAAGAAATTGCAAGCAGATCAGTTTTGCTGAATACAATAAAATAATTGTTTTCATAGCCTTTTCATAAGAAGAGTGAAACACCTTTAAATTCATGGAAGGCACATTCTCTGAGAAGCATTTAAACTATATCTTATAAGCCATGCTTAGGGAGAAATTGATGCTGGATAAAAAAGTGTTTTGGCTTAATAGTTTTACTCAAGTAAAAACATAGAAAGACTGGCTAGAAAATCTGGTTTGGAATCATTGATGAAGGCAGCCTTTGATTATACACTAAGATTACAACTAACTTTTAGTGCCCATTTACAATCACTTCAAGACCCAAGTAGATGTATTGTCTGATTTCAGCACCTCCTACCTACAAAATTTTCCCTATTCATGTAGGTGAGTTCCCATATTGGTCCTCCACATTTTCTCACAAGCAAATATGTCTGACTGTCACCTTAGGCTTCTGCCATGTTCTTCCTCTCCTACTAAATCTGCCCTTGACCAAAGTCATCTTCTCTCAAAGCTAGCAGAAGCAGCTTTATTTCTGCCATTTCTGATATAGCTTTCATGAGATCACCAGTGTCCATGCCAAGGATGCTTTATTTCTCCATTTCAAAGCTTCTACTCCTCAAGGTGGTACATACAGTTGGATTTTGTGTGAAGATGGGAGGCACACTGTGTTGTTTGGACCCCAAAGCAATACTGCTTCTGCTCAGAGTTTGAAAAAGTTTCTCACAAAGCCCTTATATTATTCCCTCCCCTCTTTTGCTCCTGCAAGCAACTCCAATGATTCTTCCAAACAAAAAGGAATCCTTCCAACAAACAGACAGACAAATGCAAGCAACACAAAACAAACCATACTTGTTTCATAGAATCAAAGAGTTCAGACATAGTACTTTCTCTTTCCATATACAAAGACTGTGCCATGACCCTTTCTCCCAAGAATTTCTAACCTTTTCCTCTTGCTCACCCCTCAAATGAATACAATATTAAGAAACTGGTCCCACCTTGACTTTTTCAGTACACATTTATTCAAGATAACTCAGTTTACTTGTTTTACAGTTAGAAAAACCTTTCGTACGTGCATAACTCAAAGGCTTATTCAAGGGACTCAAATAGTGGTTCCAAACCTAAAGTTTATACTTCTAAAAAAAAAGGTAAAATGTTAAATGACTGTGGGTTTTTTTCCCAGCCTCGACCTTCAAAGTTTCCCCCAAAATTAGAATCTAAGTTTCCACTAATATACATCAATGCATTTAATTAAATAGGAATTTTTCCCTGTGTAGTATTTGGGTTACCCCTTTGGCTCTTAAACATTAAGAGTCTGAGAGATAATTGCAAAGGTGATACTAAATCAAGATTGCTAAGGACATGAAGGAGTTAATGAGGTTTCTAGTGTCTGCAGCAGTCTTAAAAAAACAAAGTATCTGCAGCAATCTTAAAAAAAGCAAAAACAAAACCAAAACCCCAAAACCCGAGACAACATAAAACAAAAAAAACAAAACAAATGATCTGGAATTCATCACTCTGTCTCCAGCAGAGCTACATTAAGGAAAAAGTCTGGGTATTGAAACATCCTTTGGAATATTAAAAGGGTAAGATGTATTATTTGGTTAAATTGCAAGTATCAGGAAGAAGGATCACTAATAAGGAGATACTCACTGCTCATTGTTCTAGTAACAATATACTCAAATGAATAATTACCTGATAGCAGGAGATAGGGCTTCATTTTATCACAGAAATACTCTTAATTAGACTTGCTACACCAGTGTATGTCTCATCTGAATTGCCCACGTATTATCGATAAACTTTATTGGATTATTTTACATATCATGTATTCATCTTGGTCTGATCAAGTTTCAGTTGTGCATTGCAATTTGCTGACTATGGTTGGTTGGCTGGTGCATAGAAGATCATCAGCCCCCAGTTCTAATTCAGGACGCCACTGAGGTATGAAAAGATTAAGTTATTCTGCAGCCCAGAGGTTGATCCTTTATTAGCTCCTTCAGTATTTGATAATTATAATGAAGATCACAAAACTGCAAGATCTAATTAAGTTTGGAACTTTCCAAAATTGACTTTCTGTAGAAAATTTCATGCTGAATGAATGTGACAATCCAGAAAATTAAAGAAATCGCCTCTTGCATGACTCTATTTCATTTTCCCCTTCATACATAGAAGCATAGAATCCTGGGGCTAAAAACAGGGTTGAACAACTTCCTAAATTAAAAACAGTTTTGCACATAGCCAAGATTTTAATGTCTATTCCCAACCAAGAAAAGTTTGTACATAATAATGCTTCTTGTGGGTATAAGGCAGTTTAATTTTCTGAGTATTTTTACCTGTGTTATCTTGCTTTATCCTCACATCATCTGAGTTAGGTAGGAGAGATGTCCTGATCTACCTCATATAGCTGTGTGACCGCACACGGAGCTAGTAGATTGTGGGTTCAATTAATATCAATAGTAAGATAACTTTTTGGAGCCACCAAATCTTCTTCTGAAAAAGGGGGATTATAATACTTCACAGGGTTCTTGTGAGGATTGGAAATGGTCTCAACTGAGTGTGACCTTTCTACTATGTGGTTGTGATCCCCTTATCTTCTGGGCCTGATTGTCTTTGAGCAAGAATCCTGTCTTAGGCAGACAGTGTTCCTGTTTCCGGGCAAATGTGCCTCATCCATTCTGGACTATGGGAATGAAGTCATGTGAGCATCTCAGCAACAATATTTGCTCTTAAGATTAAGAGTTGCAGCAACCAATTTGACTGTATTTTCTCTCATGAATACAAATACAACGAAGAGAGCTAACTCATAATCACCAGATTCCATCTAAATTTTGTCCAGAAAACTGACATAGGAGTTCATTTTGCCCCCTTTTTTTTCATAGGAGGATAAACTGTCTCAGATGATGCACTGTATTTCTGATAGGTCCACTTTAAACATGTGTGTGGTACTCTCTTCTCTTCAGCAGGCTTCATCCGAACAGTTTTCTAGGTTGTAGTCTGACAGCTATCTCATTTTCCTCTTTTTTTCCTGATTTGATCACATCCCAGATGCAGGCTGGTCTGCTCTAAGAGGCCTGAATTATTGCCAGTGCAGTGTGATTTGAGAGCCTAGAAGGACCGCCATAACATAGGGGCCACCCATGTGTTCAACACTCACCCGCAGCCTTTCATCACAAATACAAGCCAACTCAAGAGAGACTGAGGCCTTTGTAATCAAAACCTTGTTATCACTCAGGTGTTTTATCCTGGATGATTTGTCAGATTCTCTGAGTGGGGCAGAAAGATGAGGAAAATCCCAATAAGTTGCAGGGCAGGTGGATTTTCATTGTGCAGAGTAGCAGAAAAAAAGAGGGTCTTGAGTACACCAAAGGACAGAACCCTAGTCAGATGCTGGGGAGCCTGGATACTGGTGGGCAGAGAATCCTGGTGTTCAAAGGGAAGGTGACACAGCACCAAATACTGAAGACTTTCATTATGGTTTCCTTGGGGCATTCCTGCCATCAAGCCTTTCTTGACATACTTCCTACCTGGCAGGCACCTGGAGTCCTTTCAGCTCACCTTCTCACTCCATGTGCTGGCTTTTCTCTGGCTTAGGTCATTACCAATGCTTACTTTGGACTCTTGGCAAGAATAGCCATAGGCTCACCATATGCATGAAGTTATATTCTCTTCTCCTGGTCTTCTTGATTCCCAGTGTCCCAGAGCGTGTATTTTATTGTTATTTTGAGAGAACTGGGGAGGAGAGAAATTCAATGATTGCCTTTAGCCTTCACGCTTTCCTTTCTGCTCTGTTTTCCTTTCTCCTTGGGAATCCTCACTAGCACAGGACCTCATTTCACATCTCCATATATTGGATAAATATATCCTAATGTCTAATTGCATTATATTTTGCCATTCATTTATTCAAAAAATATGTATTAAACTTCTACTTTGTGCCAGGCACTGTTGTAAGTATTGGAGATACATCAGTGAAAAAATACAAATAAAAGCCCTTGCCTTCATGGCTCACATGTGCTGGTCAACTAGATAACACATAGCAGCAACTGCATAGCAGACAATTTACATGCACTGGTTAGCTCAATACTTATTGGTGGATACTCTTATTTTCCTCCTGTTGCAAATGAGGAAACTGAGGAAAGTGACTTGCTCAAGTCCTGTGGCTAGTAAGTGATCAGTCTGGGATTGCAACCCAGGCATTATGAAGGTTAGGCAGAATGGTGTTTTCCATATTTTAGATATATTGTGATACTAAGACTCTAATGGCTTCCCTGATAATAAATAAACCTTTCCAGAGCAGATGTAGAAACTCTCTTATCTTCAGTTTTCTTTCTCTATGTTAAATATAATGGATGTGTTGAAGTGTTAGGCCTGAGGTAAAACCCTAAAAGTGTCACATGAAAGAGAAATAAATAGACAAAAGTATATGCTGTATTTTCAGATGGATTAGGGCATAGAATGTCTGAGTGAGTTTCCTCATAATTGGTTAAAATTTTAAAAATTGAGACCCAGGTAAATGTATAGTCACCCATATTTTAAAGATTCCTTGGTAACCTGCCAAAGTTCATGAGCTGCTGACCAAGGAACCCAAACTCTATCAAGCAGTGGGTTATTGTTTTAGAAATAACTGGCCAGCCTGCTACCAACATTTTATGAACTGAAGGGCTCTGGGGAAACAACTCTTATAAAACCAAATACTTTAAAGTAAAGTATCCCTGGGGCCAGAGATTAGTGCCAGAAAATTCTACTTTTTGTAGTTTTCATTACTTAAGAGCCTTTATTAAAAAGCAAATATATATTAGGAATAGTCAGAACTCTTTATCAGCTAATTTTTTTTTTTTTTGCGGTACGCGGGCTTCTCACTGTTGTGGCCTCTCCCGTTGCGGAGCACAGGCTCCAGACGCGCAGGCTCAGCGGCCATGGCTCACGGGCCCAGCCGCACCGCAGCATGTGGGATCTTCCCGGACCAGGGCACGGACCTGTGTCCCCTGCATCTGCAGGCGGACTCTCAACCACTGAGCCACCAGGGAAGCCCTCAGCTAATTTTTAATAGTTCATTGGCAGAAAATAGGGAAAACATAAAGAATATGGTTAGAGGATATACCAATTAAAAACATAGGAGAAAATAAACAAAGGAATGACAAGAGTGCTCACTTCCCAATCTTTCTCCAGATGTCTCTGGCAAAGCTTAGTCTATCTTCCCCGCCAGAAGGTAGAGTCCATGAGGATGAGGCTTTGTTCTGCTCATTGCTCTCTCTCCAGAGTCAAATCAATTTAGACACATAACAGGTATTCAATCAATGTTTGTTGAGTCAATGGCTAAGTGAACATCAACAGATTAAAGGTTAATATATAACTGCTGAATGAAAGTTTCCATTGGCATGATTCTGAATACTTAAGGAAGATACCCTTTCATGATCAAGACAGTTACAACCCTGGGTATTAATTTTATTATCTTTAGTGACTAACATCTAAACCACAGGATTTTAAGCTCAGTAAAAGGAGGGATACTGTTTGTTTCCTTTTTCTTAAACCACTATTGAATAAATGAATTGTCAGGTAAAAACAGGAGAAAACAACAGTGAATTAGATAGTAAATAGGAAATGCTGCATTATTGTTATAAGAGTCAGATCAGCAATTTCATTTGGTGCATGGGAAGAAAAGAATAGGGCATGTAGAAAGAAAAGTGCATTCTTTGAAATCTGTTTTAAAACTTTATTCCTCTTGTGCTTTGAGTCTACTTCTGTATAACTGGCTCCCAATAAATGTTTATTGACTGATTTTCTGATTCCTCTCTCACTCCAAAACCAGCAATCCTAACTCAAATATGGCCCCAGTTTAAAATGGATTAAAAATAAACATTTATTTAATTTTCACTGTGCTCGTGTCTTTGCAACTCATTTCTGCTTATTGTTAGAACCAATATGTAAATTACCAGGACTCCAAAACTCACCTCCTCTCCTCTCATACTCCCTCACTGCCCCATTCATCTATTCCTCCATATTCAATCTTTTATCTATAGAACTCATGTCTGTCGGGTGCCCATCAATACAGGGTCTGGCATATAATGGGCACTCAACAAACAATTCACTTATTCTGATTTGGAAAAGTACCCTCTTGACAGTGTGCAAGATGAGTTGGAAGAATGTAAGGCAGAAACCTTGAGTGTAATTGTCTTGAAAAACTTGAAATCATATCACATCAGAATAAAACTCTTTACTCCACAACCCTCCCAAAACTTGTTGGTCTGTTTATGACTTATGAATGTGTGATACTGTACTCATAGACTGTATACATCATAAAACATACACAAAAATAGAAATTAAAAAATAATGCCATAAAGTAAAAAATTTTTTTTCTGTCATGTTATTTTCTACTGTAATTAACTATGATCTTAAGGTATAATATACACTTGGAACAATATGGATATAAATCCTTATTTCAGTTCTTATAATTTTGAAACTTTCTGAATTTTTTTCAGATACAATTAGATATTAATTGTTGGTACCTCATGATGCAGCTGACAAAGAGCTTATTCTAGAAATAGAGAATGGTTTGTGCTTCCATTTGCTTGAGTTTGCTTCTCTTTGCATCTTTAGGATAATCTTAATTTATATTTGTTATTTTTTTTTCAGTAATCTTTTTAAGCCTCATGTCACATGGTAAGAGCTGATTTTGTTAAATGAGATAATATGGTATAGAAACCCACTTGCTAAGTACTGTGATGCTTGGGATAAATTGAAAGTAAATAAAAGTGTCAGTAAAACACCATCAATCCCTCCGTGTTATAGAACTCTCATTCTTTTTTTTTTTAAATAAATTTCTTTATTTTATTTATTTATTTTTGGCTGTGTTGGGTCTTCTTTGCTGTGTGCGGGCTTTCTCTGGTTGCGACGAGCTGGGGCTGCTCCTTGTTGCAGTGTGTGGGCTTCTCACTGCAGTGGCTTCTCTTGTTGCGGAGCACAGGCTCTAGGCACACAGGCTTCAGTAGTTGTGGCACGTGGGCTCAGTAGTTGTGGCTCAAGGGCTTTAGAATGCAGTCTCAGTAGCTGTGGCACACAGGCTTATTTGCTCTGCAGCATGTGAGAGCTTCCTGGACCAAGGCTCAAACCCGTGTCTCCCGGATTGGCAGGCTGCATTCCACTGTACCACCAGGGAAGTCCCAGAACTCTCACTCTTTCTGAGAGATTCCTTTGCTGATCTGACATGGTATTTGAACATCTGATATACAGACCAAGAAAGGGTACCAAATACATTTGTATATTACATAAAAGTAAAGCTCAATTTTTCTCTTTTAGGTAAAAATATAGAACAATCTAGTACTTTTCTTCCCCCAGGGGAAGAAAACACCCCAGGGAATTATCATGGGAGCCCCTAGGGTTCACATGCCTACTTTTGAGGTCCTTGCCCTAGAGGATGCCAGAAAGAAGCAGTGGAAGGGAGATGTGAAGAAAAATATAAGAGGTAGAAACAAGGGAATGTGGTGCTAAAGCCTGATTCTTTTAACGATTCTTGTTCAATTAATGATTTATTTTTTCAGTTTCTTCTACTACAACTCTTATTTTGGTGCACATCTTACATCTGAAGCACTGCAAGGTGTAATTGTAATTTCAGGCTATTTTAATTTTCTTGTTTGTAATAAGAATATTTTCTAAATGTTATATCATGACATGCATTGTGAGGTGTAAATGATGAATATCTAATCATAGCTGACAAAAATTCAGAAATATAACTTTTGTAATACTATTTTAAATTAGAAGTCTAAATAACCTAATTAAACACAGAAAAAATATTTTTTTAATGTTTTGTATTTATTTTTCAGAGATCTAGAAAATTATGCTACTTCTGAACCTACACTTTTGTATATTACATATTAAAAATACTTGGCAGTTTATGCAGGATAGCCTGAGAGAATCTAAATCCTGTCTAAAATTTAAAAACTACAATATATTCCTGATAACTTCAATTTATCTTATATATAAGCATATTATATTACATATACCACATTATACATTATGTACAATATGTGTAACATATATTGTTATATTGTTTGTGAATTATATATCTTTTTTTAAATTTCATTTTTCTTTATCTTGATGTTTATTTTTGTCCTTTCTTCAATCACAAACATCTCAGCCAGAACCAGAGAGGCAACTCAGCAATTCAAGTCTATCTTACCCAGCAGCTACAACAGCAATAGTGGAAATTAATGTTTATGTGTGACTTTTAGTTTACAAAATGTTTTCACATGTATCTATTTATCTGATTCTTCCAAAATTCTGAGGTAGATATTAATATTATTAGTAGTACTAATTTTATACCCCATTTTATAGACAAAAATATTAATGGCGATGTGGCTTGCTCAAGTCGACCAAGTATAAGAGCTAGGACTTGAAACCACATGACTGTATGTTTTTTTTTCATAAATAATACTCTATGTTCTCTTTGTGTATGAATAACCTTGTGCAATGAATTTTTTTCTTAATCAGCAGCTGTAGCAGGAAGTATGGGGAAAAGAGGTTAGACTTTTCAAAACACTTTGTCTAAACATGAAACATACAAAATTAAAAAGATAACTACAGAAAATAATATAATAGACACCTATATATCAACCATCAATTTAAATAGCTGTTAATACTTTGCAAAATTTATTTCACATCTCTATGTTTAAATATATAAATTAATACTTATAATGTTTATATCTAAGGCTCTCTGTCTCATTCCATTTCCCTCCCTATCCCAGAATTATCCAGCAGTTGTAATATATTATTCCCATATGTTTTTATACCTTTTTATGCCTTTTATATAAATAGCATTATTCAGGTATTTTAAAAACATATGTGTGTTTATTTCTCTGTATGTTTTTGGCATTATGCCATATATTTTAATTGGCAACTTGTTTTCTTCAATTCAACGACATGATGTGAGGATTTAATTCATTCATTTACACTCCTGTTTAGTATTCCTTTGCATGAATAAGCTACATTGAATTGCCTAATTGAGGGCAACTTGGGTGTTTATGCTTTTTTTCTGTCACAAACATTGCTACAGTAAGTGTTCTTTATATGTCTCCTTTTTCATACATTTAACAGACTTTTAAAGTAGATATCTAAGAAGAGTAATTGCTGGATCTTAAAGTAGGTATGTAATCAACTTTACCAGGCAATTCCAAATTGTTCACCAAAATGGTGATACCAGTTTATACTCTCACCAGAATTTCCATATTCCAATGTCCTTATTTTTCTGGTTCTAAAAGGCTATTCATTTTTGCCAGCTTAATGAATATGGAATATTGTTTCATTGTTTAATTGGTACATTCTTGATTATTAGTGAAGCTGAGAATTTTAAAATATTTTATCAGCAAGTCATATTTATTTTCTTGTGTTTCCTTTTATAGCTTTGCCCATATTTTCTATTGAATTACATGTCTTTTTCTTATTGATTCATAGAAACTTTTATATATGCTGGATTATAATCTGTTTTTAGATTCAAATATTATAAATATCTTTTAATTTGTGACTGTCCTTTTTATTTCATTTATTTTGTCTTACAAATACTTTTAATTTAAAAGTAATATTTATCAATCTTTTCTTCTATGAACCCTACTTTTCATAGTTTGTTTAGAAAATCTTTCTTCTCTCTCTAAATTCTTGCACAGGAATCTTTAAATCTTATTGTCTCATTTGAAATACCCACTACTTTCTTCATGATGATGAGATCCCACTTAACACCAGGATTTAAAATTTAAAAGCAAATGATAGAAAAGAAGCCATTTGGAACAGGCTACCTACTGTATGATTCTAACCACAGGACATTCTGGAAAAGGCAAAACTATGGAGATATTAAAAACATCATTGGTTACCAGGGGCTTAGCAAGAGAGAAGGAGGGATGAATAAATGGATCACAGGGGATTTTTAGGGCAGTGAAACTATTCTGCATGATATGGTAATGGTAGATACATGACAATATACATTTGTCAAAACTCATAGAATATATAAACACAAAAAGTGAATCCTAATGTATACTATGATTGTTGGTTAATTAAACATATATTAATATTAGCTCATCAATTATAACAAATGCACCACACTAATGCAAGATGTTAATAATAGGAGAAAAGAAACTGGTGGTGGGGGGAGAGGGGAATCAGGGGGTATATGGGAACTCTCTGTACTTTCTGCTTATTTTTTCTGTAAACCTGAAACTGCTCTAAAAAAATAAAGATTCTAGGGGCTTCCCTGGTGGCGCAGTGTTTGAGAGTCCACCTGCCAATGCAGGGGACATGGGTTCGTGCCCCGGTCCGGGAAGATCCCACATGCCGTGGAGTGGCTGGGCCCGTGAGCCATGGTCGCTGAGCCTGTGCGTCCGGAGCCTGTGCTCCACAGCAGGAGAGGCCACAACAGTGAGAGGCCCGCGTACAGCAAAAAAAAAAAAAAAAGATAATAATGATTCTATTAAAATAAAAAAATTCTGTTAACTTAAAAGAATGAGTTCTCTGGCAAGGAATACTTTTTTTCACATATGAAAGTGATTGGAATCCTTAAGGAAGTATTAGAAAAGAACAGTTTTTGCAGTTCAGAGATAAATTATCTGCTGACTAGGGTGCCTAGCCCGGTATTTGTTTATGCCTGTTGTCCTGGTATAATTATTAACAGCATTCTCTACCACTCTCAAAACATATCGCTTTTAGATAATAAATCACCTGACCATTCTGCTGATAGCTCTCCAGGCTTGACTATTAAATATGGGATATACAGGTTTCTTTTTGACTAAAGCAGGCTGGAGGGTGGTTTATAGATGTTTTCCCAGGTTTCCTGATTCTTGGTAAAAGAAGCAGCTTGGTTTTCAGCATGATCATTACCTCCTGCTCTGGGCTCAGAAATGACAGCTGTAATTAATAACTGGGGAAAGAAATTCATAGTTTATGCTGGGAGACAAGTGCAGTGTCAGTAGAAGAGTGTTAGAAAGCAACAGATCTTATTCACTGGGAAAAGAAATGGAAATATTTCCTCTTGATATAAAACATGAAGATAAGTGTGCCGTTCTTGATTCTTCTGCTCTGCTCTTTACCTTGCTCCGCTAGCCCATGTAAGGAATAAGTATACGTGAACTCTAGTATCAATTCTGCTACGTGGTCTGAGATAAGCCACTTCATCTTTTGGGGCCTCATTTTCCTCATCTGAAAAAGGAATTACCTGAGTCAGATAATCTTCTTTTTCTTTTAGTCCTAAAATTATATGATTATGTGTTCTACAATTTTTAGATATGCCACTAGGAACTAAGAGAAGTGGGAGATAAGGCTGGGAAAATAAATGAGGCAAAAAAGTGGGAAGTTCTGAGAAGTTCAGACTTGAGACTTACCCTTCCAACTGTGAGAGAGAAGCTGGCATCAAACAAACATTCCCACTGAGAATAATGAGAAAATCAGATAAAATATAATAAACAACAGTTTGAAACAACATTAGAGACAGGAAGCCAGTATTTGAGAGGCTGTGATTACAGAGACAAGGGAACCAGTATCATATACTTTGGTTACCCCTTCTGGAAACCAGATGATTCTTGGTGCTAGGTGTGTGGTTAAGAATGTGGGGAGAGTTCTTACCAAGCGACTAAAGGAGCCGGCAAAGCTTTGGCAACCACGTGGGGCTGGTGAGATAAACTTGGATTTCAGAGCTGTTAAAGCATCCAGAACTTGAGGATCCAAGTTCCTGGAGAGAACAAGGAAGTAGACCTGACCTTAGTGTTTTTCCCTGTTAGGAACATGCTAAAATTTTAAGCTGCTCAGAGTTAGAACTTAAGAAGCTAAGCAAAAAAGTGCTGAAAAACAATGTGGAGTTGTTGGCAGACTCATGGTCTCAAGGAGAGGAAAAAAACAAGATATGTCAAAGAGGAGGGACCCAATAAATATCCCAGGCTCCCGGTCAGGATCCCTAGAGGGCTGTGCTCTAGGACGGTGGGAGCAGATATACCAAAGGTAGATGGAGACTTACTAAGACCAAAATCCACTCTCTAGTCAGCTCAGTCTTTTTTTTTTTTTTTTTTTTGCAGTACGTGGGCCTCTCACTGTTGTGGCCTCTCCCATTGTGGAGCACAGGCTCCGGACGCACAGGCTCAGCGGCCATGGCTCACGGGCCCAGCCGCTCCGCAGCATGTGGGATCTTCCCGGACCGGGGCACAAACCCCTGTCCCCTGCATCGGCAGGCGGACTCCCAACCACTGCGCCACCAGGGAAGCCCCAGCTCAGTCTTGGATTAGACAAAGGCATTCCCTTTTTACTCTAAGTGGGGAAGATGAAAAACAATATTATCTTAGCACTGTACACATTTCATACCCAATGTATAATATTCAGTTAAAATGATGCATGCACACATACATAAAAACAGGTCCAGACCAATAAGGAATAATGGCCTTTTCAATTCATAGTGTTAGGATAGTTGTTTAGATGTGAAAAAAGAAAGAAATTGGACTCCAGCCTTATCCTTATGAAAAAATAAATTTCAAAGGGATTAAAGAACTATATATAAAGTGACAAAATTAATAAATTTAAAAAGAAAATAGAAGAAAATAATTTTAATATCTTAGGTAAAGAAAGTCCTTTAAGAAGAACCTAAAGGGAAACAAAAAAGGATAAATCTGACTCAAGTAAAACTAGGGATGTCTGTTTATCAAAAGATACCTTAAAGAAAGTGTTAGCAAAGTTCTAAAGCAATCAGAACTCTTACACATTGTGGGTGGGAATATAAATCAGTATCGCTATGTTGGAAAACAGTTTGAATTACCTTGTAAATAATCTCAGCTACTCCACTTTCTTGATATGCCTTAGAAAAAATAATGCATGTGAGCAT
Source organism: Mesoplodon mirus (assembly GCF_964341445.2). Classification (NCBI taxonomy): domain Eukaryota; kingdom Metazoa; phylum Chordata; class Mammalia; order Artiodactyla; family Ziphiidae; genus Mesoplodon; species Mesoplodon mirus. Next base: position 116,920,701 of record NC_138979.1, on the reverse strand, counting down.
CAGTTTTAGTATAAGAGTGTGTGTAGCAGCACATTTTGTAAACGTAAAGCAAATGGACAAACACTGGAAATAACCCAAATATCACTCAGGAATAGAATGAATGAATTCTTTGTGGATGCATTCCACTGAATGCTAGAAACTTGTGTAAAGGAATAAATTGCATCTATTGCAAAAACATGGAAAACTCTCAGGAACATAATATTGAGGAAAACAAAGTAAGTCATAGCAGGATACATAGGATTTGTTTCGATTTGTATGAAATGCAAAGTTTGACATGATTTCTCAGAAATTATTGAGCTAGAAAAAATAATGGCACAATCAATGAATAAACATAGGACTTGGATCTTTGAAAACAAACCAACCAACCATAAACTAGACAAAGCTGTCTAATGTAATCAAGAAACAGCAGAAGAAACACAAATATATGTGCAATTAAAAATGTTATGTTTTCTATTGCTGCTCTAACAAATCACTATGAAACAGTTTAAAACAACACAATTTTATTATCTCACAATTCTGTAGGTCAGAAGTACAGGTGGGCTTAGCTGGTCATATGGTCCCTCTGCTCTAGGACTCACAAAGATGAAATTAAGGTGTCAGACAACCTGGGCTCTCAAGCAGGGATGCTGGGGAATCCTCTGCTTCCAAGCTCATTTAAGTGTCAGCAGAATTCAGTTGCTTTTGGTGGTAGGGTTAAGGTCACTCCTTCCTTGCTTGCTGTTAGTGAGGACCTCTCTCAGGCTTAAGGTTCTCCTAAAAGTTCCTGCATTCCTTGTGAACTAGCCCCTCCATCTTCAAACCAGCAACAGTGTGTCAAGTCCTTCTCATCCTCCTAATCTGTCTCATGCTCCTTCTGCCACTTTCCTTCTGCCATACTTTCTGGCTCCAGTCAGAGAAAGTCCTCTGCTTTCAAAGGCCTTGTACTTTGGTTGTGTCTACCAAGATAATCCAGGAAAATCTCTCCTTTTCAAGGTCTGCAGCGTTCATCACAACTGCAAAGTACCTATGCCATATAATGTAACATTCACAAATTCTGGGCATTAGGACATGGGTATTTTGGGGGGGGTAGGTGCACAAGAAGAAAGGTTTAATCTGCCTACTATAATAAAATGAGGAAGGGGAAATAACCAACGATGCAGAAAAACATTAAAAAAATTACAAAGCAGAAATCTATGCAAGTAAGGGTGAAAACCTACTGAAACAGATGATTTTGTAGGAAAATATAATTTATTAAATTTTACATGAGAAGAGACAGAAAAAGAATCTATCCATGGAAAAGAACGAAGAATGTCAAATTTCCCACAAAAGCACAAGTCTACATGGTTTCACAGTTGACTTTTTCAAACCATGAAGAAATAGACAGTTTCAATGTTACCTACATGATCCCAGAAAACTGAGAGAATACTAATGGTGTGCCAGTCATATTTATTGCTATCCAGCCTCTTATCTGACCATCTGTGTTCTCTGCATTTCAAGGGTCTGGAAGAGGGCTTTGCTAGTAGTGTTCTGTTAGTTCTGCCAGCTGGAGGCACTAATGCAAGATTAGGAAGGGAGAGGAGTGGAGAAGCCAAGTCCTGCTGCTGGTTATATTGGTGGGTCCAAGGCTGGTACAGGCAGGCTTATGAGGGGCACTGATGGGGGGTCCAGAGGCAGTGGTGGCCACAGCAAATTCATGGGTATTTCTCCTTCAGGGGCTGCAATTGCTTGGTGTAAGTCCTGATCTCAGGATGAAATGAACTTCTCTCTTTCTCTTCCAGCCCTTCCAAACATTTTTAGACCCTATACCCTATTTTACCTCCCTCTCTGATTGAAATTCCCTGAGTGGTTTCTGTGCTTCTTATTGCAACCTGACAGATAAAGAAGGTAAGCTTTCAAGTTATTTTTATAAAGCCACTCAAATTGATCACATAATTTGACAAACACAGCATAAAAAGAAAATGACAAACTAGTTTGATGACTGAATGTCAATGCAAAACTTCTGAATAAAATGTTAAATAAAATATTAAAGTAAAAACATAATTTAATGGATAATTTTATAAGTGATAAGTCATGACTAACTGGGGCTCATCTCAAAATCATTTATCATATTAATATGTCAAAGGAGGAAAAGGGAATTAAATAAACAGGTATAAATTTTCCAAAGAGGGAGACAAATTTGTTTCTTATGGTAATGTACTAATATAGCCCCAAATAATCAGCTGAGAGCTATTGGAAACAATATGAATATTTAATAAAGTGGTTACAAATTAATTTATAAAATAATTAGCTTTTCTTTTAAAAACAATAACTGAAATGAAAGAAAGTATCCTAGTCACCAAGTCAAGGAGAAAAATAGAACTGGAAAAATGTTTTTGAAAATGTGCAGCTGCATGACCACTGATGAAGGGCATAAAAAAAGCCCAAGATATGAAAAGATGTATTTTGTTCTTTGGTTAGAAAGCTCAACGTTGCAAAGATATTAATTCTTTGTAAATGAATCTGCTAAAACCACATATTCCCATCAAAATATCAAAATGGTTTATTTTTCATTTTTTTGAATCTGACAAAATAATTCTAAAATATAAGTTTGGGAGAATACTGAGAGAAAAAAGAAAAATGATGTGGGCAGTCTAACTGTATCCAAAAACAAAATGTACCATGAATGTTACAGTAATTAAAACAGTATGGCGCTGATGCAGGAACAGACCTGCTGACAATGAAACAGAGGAGGAAGTCCAAAATAGACTCAAGTACCTATAGGAATTTGGTACATAATGTAGTTGGCATTTCAAATCTTCGGGAATAATAAACATTTGAAGTCACAAGAGTGAATTAGTTTTTATTATTGGAGTAAAGAAAGCTTTTCTAAGAATAAACCCAGAGGCCATAAAAAATAATTGATATATTTTGAACATATATATTAAAATTTTTCTATTAGGCAAGAGATATGGATGGATGGATGGATGGATGGATAGGTAGATAGGTAGATAGAGAGAGTCAAAAGACAAATTTTTTCACAGAGCAAGAAATATTTGTAAAATGTATATCAAGCAAAAAGATTGAATCCCTAAATATGCAGAAAAGTACATAAAAATCTATATAAAAAAGGTTAACAAACAATCCAATAGAAAAATGGTTAAAGGATACAAATAAATAGTATGGCTAATAACCTTAGTAATATTTTCAACATTCTTTAAAATTAATGAAATGCAATTTAAAATAATGAAATGCACTTTTTCATTAATCACATTAAGAAAAATTAAAGTCTATAATCTCATTGTTGGCAAAATAGAACAGAGTGACTGATACATTTTATGTAAGTACAAAATGGTACAATCTTTTTGGAGGTAAATAAGCAATTTCCATACAATTTTAAAATTCATATGTCCCATAAAGAAAGACTGGGGATTTTTCTGGGGATTTTCTCTACAGATTTAATTCATATATTTAACACATATGTATAGGACACTTACTATATGCCATTCTCTGTGTTAAATACCAGGGATACAGTAGTGCCCAAGACAGTCTTTGCCTTTAAGGTACCAGCAATCTAAAATGTGGCATTGCTTATAGTGATTTAAAACAAAACAAAACAAAATGATGTTGGGAGAATCTTTGTGTGTTGGTAATCCACACAACATGATACCATGAAATTATTAAAGAGAATGAGATAAGTATAAATGTACTTTGCAGGAAAAGTTCATCAACTATCGTGAAGCAGAAAAACAAGTCACAGAAAGTATGCATAGCAGGTTGTTTTCCCCAAAGCTTATAAAGCACACACACATTCATACCTATAAGACAACAAAACATCTAGGAGAATACACACCTCATTCAAGAGGTCCCCTCTGGGCAGATGCATGGGAAAGGATGGTGATGTCAGACTGTTCCCCTTAATTTCATAGAATTCCAAATGGTTTTTTTCCCATCATCACAGGTTAATTTTTAATAATTAAAAAAAATCCATCTCAGATCCTTTTATAAAGAGTTCTCTCAAAGGGTCTTCCATATTTATTCCCACAGTACATTGAGATCTGTTGGCGAAATCCAAATTCCCTCCCATGGGGAACGGATTCCTGCCTAATTAAGCAACCCAGCCAGCGGAGAAGGTACCGGCACCAACGTTTGCAACACCAGGGCTCACACTGAGAGTTGCTCACACTCCTTACTTGTGCGGCAGTCTGTCTCAGCTAGAATTGATTTCATTCTTGAAGTTCAATACCTTCCAACATTGCTGACTAAGTCTACCCTCACCTTTGTGGAGTTTTCATTCTAGAAGTCTTCACTCCCTTGTTTAGTGTTTGAAGTTTCAAGGGGAGAGCTGTCATTAATTTTGTAACCCCAAAGTAATCATAAGGTGGTTATTTTAATACTCTCCCCTTTAGATTCAGTGCCTGAGCCAAATAGGATAAAAACTCTGCAGCCTTGACACTTCATTTTGCAAATAAACCTTTTCAGGCATCAATTATGGTCCCAAGGCAGCAGTACTGTGGGCATCTTAAAACTTCTTTCTTACATAGAAGAGGTTCACAGTTCTATAAAGGTTTTGTCATGGCATTTAAGCAGTCTGATATTCTACAATGCAATCATACCTACAAATATGATGGATTATATCTTAGTCACAGTGATTGTTTTCAGTGGAGGAAAAAGCCTCCATGGACGAATTGATACTAGGCTCCATGCTGAGTCTTATACATTAATCATGAAGTATCATGCTTATGCAAATGTGTAGAAGCCCAATTAGGCAGAGAGCACAGAGCCCTGGGAATAATGTTATGGGCTACTGGGTGTTTGAAATACACTCCTTGGCCAAATTTTCAAAAGCAAAGCAGATTTGAGATGCCTTTTTTACTTTTGAAAACAGGTGTACAATTGTCTTCTTAGTGCTTATTTCATGCCTTCAACCTTAAAATAAAGCTTTCTCCCATTTGGCATGATTTTCCCTCATTGCTCAACAGGAGCAGTGGAAATTCTGAATCACTGACAAGAAAATAAAATGTTCATTCAAAATCTAGACGTGCTGAGAATATTGAGGATGCATCAATATTTGGGGGTTTTGCCACACATTTTGAATGTTTCATATATTCAGTTTTCCTCTGGTAATCTCTGCTATTTCTTATATTTTGTATGATTAATCAAAATATTCAGATTTCTGTTTTGCAAATCCTCTGCACACAATGCAAATGTTGTGAAGAGAAAATACAAAATGCTGGAAGACAAGCTCTCACTTTTTTGTATTACTTCCCACTTTCTAACTTTATTTTGCTAACTTGAAACTGCTGATGTCTTATCCCTGGCTCTTATTTTCATTCCCTTGTTGGAACTGCTCCAGGATTTGGAGAGGCTGTAGTGATGGATGGACAAAAGCAAAAGAGTTTAGAGAAGTTTGCTGTCCCCCATTTAAATATCTCTATCTAAGGTGATCATTTTGAATGTGGTTATGTCTACACTGCTAATTATTCAGATTAGACAGATAAAGTGGCAGATCAAGTGTTGCTATATAAGAAAAGTTCATAGGTTAGGAAAAAAGACTAACATTTTTTTTGCAGTCATGTGTATGTAATCCTTACCTATAACTATCTAGTTTAACAAAAGCTTCAGACACATATTTGAGCTTTTTTTTTTTTACTTAACTGGAAACCAGCTTAGTTCTTAAAACCCCATTTCCTTCATCAAAAACATCTAGGCAATGGCTGATTGACAGGTCATTTACTATATAACCCTTGCTTCTAATATAGCTCTCACTGATGGCTGGGGGTGGGTGGAGGATGGGCAGGGAGTAGAAAGAAAGAATGGAGGGAGGTGAGTTGGAAAGAGAAGGGAAGACTAGCAGGTCAAGGGACAGAGACAGAGAAAGAAGGAGACTTTCTTTATAACATTTGGCAGTGGAAGTTAATGTCTGGAAAACTCTCCTTTGGGGGGAGAAAATACTTCCTGCATTTAAAAATGGTGTTAATCCACTGCTCTGCTTTTAGAATGCCCCTGGCTATGTGAGTAGCACTTCCAATTAGATCTGGTTGAAAAGTTTGTACAGAAATCTAAAGCCCTCCAAATGCAATTTATTACATTAGGCTGTTCAACAAAAGATTGGCTTCTCTTAGCCCAAACCATATTCTGGCCTTGGTAAGTTAGTCCAGTCCAACTTTTCTGACATAGCTTCTTAATCCTGGCAACAAAATCATCCTTTTTACTTCTCTGTCTCTGTCTCTCTTTTCTTTCTCTTTCAGACACACACACACACACACACACACACACACACAACTTTAATAATTAAATTTAAAAATTTTTAAGTAATTACTGCCCCTCACTTTACAAAGACTAGGAAAAGAACTCTCTATGTAATCATTGTTTCAGTGGAGAAACTCATTCTAAATATATTATTTAAAAAACAGGAGCAGCAAGTGGACTTTGTAGGCCATGTCCTATACTTCCCATGACTTTTGAGCAGCTACAGAAAGAGAGCTCTACCCACTGACCCGATATACAACTGGGGCCCTCCCCTCATCTCCAAATTTGGAAAGTCTCCCCCTCCCCACTGGCACTGCCTTCCCTGAAACCGGAACCTAACAAACAAAATGATCAAAGAGTGAGACAAAGACCATAGTACATCCTTTTTTTTTTTTTTTTTTTTTTTTTTTGCAGTACGCGGGCCTCTCACTGTTGTGGCCTCTCCCGTTGCGGAGCACAGGCTCCAGATGCGCAGGCTCAGCGGCCATGGCTCACGGGTCCAGCCGCTCTGCTGCATGTGGGATCTTCCCGGACCGGGGCACGAACCCGTGTCCCCTGCATTGGCAGGCGGACTCTCAACCACTGCACCAACAGGGAAGCCCCCCCTTTTATTTAAATTTAATTTTATTTATTTTTTTTACACAACAGGTTCTTATTAGTCATCCATTTTATACTCATCAGTGTATACATGTCAATCCCAATCTCCCAATTCATCCCACCACCACCCCACCAACCCGTGGCCACTTTCCCCCCTTGGTGTCCATATGTTTGTTCTCTACATCTGTGTCTCTATTTCTGCCCTGCAAACCGGTTCATCTGTACCATTTTTCTAGGTTCCACATATATGCGTTAATATATGATATTTGTTTTTCTCTTTCTGACTTACTTCACTCATAGTACATCCTCCCAGAAAAACATCTGATTTCCATTTTGGGTAGGTTTAAAGAGGTTTAAAACAGGCATTTTCTGTTTCCATAGCAAAAAAAGGAAACAGCAACTGGAGCAATAAGGCGATAAAAAATCATGATGTCAAGTTGAAATTTGTTGAACAGAAATTAATAAAACCTGATGATACTCCAGAGTTTTCTTCTGCACAAGCAAGGTTATAGAAGGGCCTTTTGTGTCAATGTTTTGCTTGTTTGCTTGCTTTTTGTTATTGTTTTGATTTTCGTCTTTACTATGCAAGACAAGTATGTCTTTCCAATACGGTCTGGAACAAAGGGGCAGAGTGATGCTTGGAGTGGAGAGACAAGTAAAATCATATCCTTAAGAATATATGCTGGGGGATTCCCTGGTGACGCAGTGGTTGAGAGTCCGCCTGCCGATGCAGGGGTCACGGGTTAGTGCCCCGGTCCGGGAGGATCCCACATGCCGCGGAGCGGCTGGGCCCATGAGCCACGGCCGCTGAGCCTGCGCGTCTGGAGCCTGTGCTCCACAATGGGAGAGGCCACAACAGTGAGAGGCCCGTGTACAGCAAAAAAAAAAAAAAAAAAAAAAAAAAAGAATATATGCTGTGACCTAGTAAAATGGAACTCTTTCAGACAGGATAGCTCTGCCAGCAGAGGTGGTGATCATTCCCCACAGAAATGCAGAAAAAGAAGAAAGGGCGGACTTAAATTTCACCAGCCGGTACTATCCATCACTTATATCACGTAAGATCCCCAACCCTGTTTGTAACTGATCCTGAGAAAAATATCTCCTCCTGGCTCTGCCAGTTAATTGCCAGCAAATTTGCTCCTTCCCTCCCATCACCTGTCCTCTCCCAGTTAGCTGCACTGAGCTGGTCTGCATTTACTGTCTTCACTACTTTCCTCACTCTATTTATCCTTTCCTTCTAATTAGAACAAATAGCAGCAGTTCTCAAAGTGTGGTCTGGGGACTCTTGGGAGAGCACCAAGACCCTTTCAGGAGGTCCTTGAGGTCAAAATGATGTTTTTGTAATGTTATTTGTCTTTTCTACTCTTAATCTCTCACAAGTGTGCAGAAGAGTTTTCCAGAAGCAACATGAAGTGTGATATCATGACAGATTGACAGTAAAAGCAGATTTGAGATTCCAGCTATCTTTTATTAACAGACATTAAAGAAATTTACAAAAATCTGGAACAATGCCCATATTCTCACTAATTTATTTTCCTTTTGGAAAATAAAGTGATGTTTCATTAAAATATGTTGTTTGCGTTAGCATATAATGTTATATATAAATAACATTGTTATTTTAATCTATTAATAAATCTATGTTCTTAAATTTTCTGAGTCTTAATTCCTAATATGATAAATGCTGATAGATATAACCAACATAAAAACAAAGGTCTTTAAGATCCTCCATAATTTTTTAAACTGTTAAGGGATCTTGAGGCCAAAACATTTGAGAATCCTTGGCCTACAGAATGAGCAGAGCAGACTGACATAGAAAGTGGCACCTTTAGCTTTAGTGCCACAAAGTACTTATATATTAAGTACAGGTGGGCCTTGCTTTACAATAAACAAGTGTATTAATATCAGAATGCATAAGGAAGATAACTTACTTGGTGAAATTCAAATTATAAAATGATTTCAATGAGATTCTTTAAAGCACACTACACTTTAAGAGTGTTTAAGGTATGCCTAGTTTATAAAATCCTAAGTGCATTTTCAACTTCTAAGGACACATATAGTCAGCCTGGTGAACACCCTGGCCCCGAACCTAGGTGGATTTATTGTAACTCTCTTTAGATATGAGAAAAATAATAGTAATTTAACTGGGCTTTAAAGACAATGAAACTGAGAAATCTGTATTTGGCCTTTCTTATAAAAAAGTTAAAACCCAGAATAAGAGGTAGGGAAAGTGAATATGTATCTGCCTCTAGAAAGCAGAGATTAATATCCTTTTCAGAACCAGTGGATTTTAGCATAAGCTTTTTTTTTTTAAAGTTAGAAATAAGAACAAAGAATCATCCAATAGGAGAAACTAGATTATTCTGCCAAATTTGCAATGGCGTGTTGCTCTTTGAGGCATTACTAAGGAAAAATTAGAGCAGGGAAACTCGATTAAAATTGGTTTGGGGGGAATCAAGGGAGTCAAGGATTGAGAAATAGAAGCCCAGAGCTGAGTCTGGGGACCTGCAGAGAGAGCTGTTCAACTTGGAATTAATGAATGGGTTGGGGTCCAGCAAAGACAGGCTGAACTTGAACTATACAAGAGCCAAAGACACTACCTGTCCTAGGAGAAAAATTAAAAACATAGTTAATGAACAAGTTAACAAGTTTGTGTTTAGTTAGTAACAAGACCATGTGCTAGCTATGTGTGGGGGGAAGGTATATATATACACAGTGTGTGTGTGTGTGTATCTGGTATTGGTGCCCAGGTGTCCAGACCCTGCAGCACACGTCCTTGATGGCAGCAAGCTTGCAATATTGATGGGCCCTGAATGTGGTCTATCCTGGGGAGGGGGAGGTCAAGAGGCCCAGAGACATGTGGTTTGGAAACTCTCTCCTTCGCAAGAAGGAGAAATGCACATATACTTCTCTGATTTCTGGAGCACTGTTCCTATCCACAGAGTGACCAAGTCACCCCTGAGAATCCTGTTCTTGACAGCAATTCAAAATGCCATGTTTTCAGCAAGGGCTACTAATTCTGACATTTTATTTTCAGCCATTTGGATCAGTTGACATTTGACTGACTCTCGAGTTTACTATCAAAAGATGGCTTTTGCTTCTCCACAGTTATAATATTTGCTGAACTAATTTTTATCATATTTTTTAAAATGTCATCATCTTTAGCTGAGGAAAGGACAAGGAAGATCTTTCTTCAAATGAGAGTTCTTTTGTGTTAGCTGAACACGAAAGTTTAGAATGAAAAGTCCTGGCCATCATACATGTGGCCATAGCCTCTACTTAAATTTTTCATTTAATTTGTTCTATTTACTATATGCCACATCTATGTGTGGCTAAATTGTAGCTACTTAAAATCAAAGCTAAGTAATTGCACTGAAACATTTATATGGTTAAATCATGTGATAGAAGAGAAAAAGCACCGGTCTTCCTGCTCACATACTATAGGTTCCAAGGAATTATGAGAAATGATTTTCTAAAATGTAGTATCTAATCTGCCTATAATTTCTAGGTTATCCATGGATCTTAGTCCCTTATAGCTCATACATACAAGTGTACTCATGTAAACACACATCCTGCTGAATGCTGCTTTAGAAACATAGGAAAGAATGAGATGTGGAAAAAACATTTAAAAAATAGAATTTAAACTGAGAAGCTTGATCTGACAGACCACTTTAGCAATTGTAAGGAAGCAAGCTGCAAAAACATCCAATCAGAATTAAAGAGGAGGGTGGGAACGAGAGAAACAAGCTTCTGTAGAAAAACAAGCTAAGACCGAAAAAGGTTAACAGAAATACACACACACACAAACACCACACACACACAGAAAATAGGCCCTGTTCTTACCAACCTTACAAAAATTCTGGAAGAAAAGTTCAGGCTTCTTTGGATATTGCAGAAACATAGGAATCTCATTTCCGGTAAGGAATGCAAAAAGCACTGTGTACCTACAGTCAGTGATTGGACATACCTCTCAGAAAATTTCTTCACAAAAAGAAAGCAAGTTCCGTGATTGAAACCCTGCAAAAGATACTTAAAATCACCTTAATTTTCTTTCCAACTCCAGAGCCATGAACAGGAGGGGCCTGAGGGTGGCTTTCCTTTCTTGGGACTGTTGTCTACTTTCCTTCTACTTAAGTAGTTTCATGGGTTCAAATTCTGTTCCAGATTCGTAGACATGTTCCAAGGTTAGGCTCATAACTATATTAGAAATGAATAATACCCCCAAAACTTTTAGGAAAGTGGTAACATAAGTAATACAATTATTCAATGTCAAATGTAAGATTCATATACTGACCAAACAAAAGGCCTTCCTTCACAGCCTGGATGGTGATTATTGTTGTCTGGACACTAGCTTTCTATAGGGTCCCAGATAGGAAATGGCTCCAGATCTTCTTCTAAATCAAAGATCTTAAAATGTTTTGTGTCATGACTCTCTTGGGCCATCTGGTGAAGCCTATGGACTCCTTCTCAGAATAACATTTTGACAAAGGCAATCAGTTATGTTGAATAGGAATCCCCAGCTTCAGAATATATCCATATTCTATCCATACGATGGATGTATTCTGAAGCTGGGGCCAAAAGAATCTCCTGATAAACCGGATCTGGCCTGAGACAGGGAAGCCTGAAAAATGACTCCAAGCTTTCTGGGCAGGACAGATGGGAGGGTGGAGTCTCCATGTACTTAACCTATCTTTACTGGACACTTGGAGAGATACAGGGGAAGCAACAGTGGTCTATTGCCTTTGAGAATTTTTTTCTCATTATTAGGCATCCACTAAGTCTGTGTTGTTTACCGGGCTTTCTTTTTTTCCCTGCAGATGGAATTTATAATGAGCCTTGATGAGAAAGGAAACTAGTAAAAAATTGCCATTTAAAAGCTCATTCTTCAATGCAATGTGATTTATTTGTTCTACCTATGCTTTCCTTTATTGGCCATTAATTGAGTTATTAAATATCTTTCATGCTGTAACAATGTTAGTCCCTTACATGGTTGCCACTCATGGTTAGATATTCTCTGTGAGGGTCTGCTCATGGCCAGCCCTGGCTTGATGCTTGATAAAGTGTAAATAATTCAAAGAAGCCAATGGAGAAAACATCACAAGCACTCACTGTGAGCTCAGCAAATTCAGGGTAACACTGACATTGATAGTAAACCTTTATTCAGAGCACATTGTATTTGGTTTTTATTTCTGAGTATATCTCATCATTGTTTCTTGTGTTATTCTTTGGAGTAGTTAATGAAATGTCCAAGGTCAACTTTCATCAAGAAACAAGGAACTGAGAAGTGTCAGCTGACAGCCCCTCCCACTCACAGCCAGGTAGCACAAAGGCCAGTTAATGAATGGCCCTGCTCAGCACACAGTAATAGGACATGGGGTCAAGCATGGGACGGGGGCTTCAATTCCAGAATCTAATTGTCTTAGCTGCCTGGGCGAGAGGAAATGGGAAGCTCACTGTGTTTGCCTTAAACTGTTCCTTGCTTTACCTTTGAAACTGCTGGACTTATGGTCCAAATTGTTTTAGAAAACCCTGTTCTCTGTAACTATTTAGGGCTGTCAATAAGGACAGAAAGGACCAGGGAGATAAGAGATGAAGTTTAAACTAAAAGGAGAGTGATGCCAGTTTACACCGTGCTGGGATTTTTTGAATACGTGTTTGCTTTCCTTCAGTTTGGGGACTTGGGTTTCTAGTTTTGAAGTAGGTATATTCTTACAGCATTGCTCTAACTTTTCTGACAATAAATGTACATGTCTTCTAAACTAACATGTGCCAGAGAAGGTAAAGTCATAAAAAGTATGCGTGTTTGGCAAAGAGTATTATGGACTTAAAAGTGGGAGAAAAGAGAAAGCTTATTGGGATAGAGAAAAGGGATGAGGAGATAGAGGAAAAGAAATAAAGGGGGAAAAATCTGTTCCTTTTCCTTTATCTGTGCAACTCTAAAACCACTGGAACCAAAACGAAGAAAACCACAGAGGACAATGAATTCCCTCTTCACCATGTACAATGTGTAATTCTCTCTTTTAGTTAGGGATATATAATACCTACTCTAGGCAAAAGTGTAAAGTAAATGAAATTATTTCCAAAATCTTTCTATTCCTCATTTGTTGGATGCAGTCATAATACACACAATGGCATTCAACTCAAGCCCCTTGGAAATTTCCATGTGGGTGTGATGAATCTTCTCTGATCTCCCTCAAAATATACTTGTCCAATGTCCCAGACTTTTAGAGCCCAACATGTGACTAGCATTGATTAAATCTTGTAAAAAACCTCTAAATCATAGGATTAAGTCCTTTAACTAGATAATTATCTAAATAATAGGTAATAATTTCTAGATAATAGCTGAACTCTTAGCTCATTTTAGACAATAGTTTCATTTTAACAAGACACTCTCATGGCTTACCAGGAAGAAATAGCATGACCATTTAGACAGTGTAAGAGAATGCTAATAAAGATGTATTTTGACACGACAGTCCTTTCATTTTTCTTTAAACTGACCTTTAGGTGACCACCTGTTCAGGTCCAGGAAATCATATAGGCAAACAGTGGGAAGACTATAGTCTATAGTCATACAGATTGTAATGTGTCCTCCACATTTTCCAACATCAAAATCACAAAATGATTAGGAAATACCCTTCATAAAGAGAGTGCAAAGAATTTGAGATTATTTATGCTCGGAATAATTTAGTTAATATGTTTAGGAACTGTATATGAAGTTATTGGTTTCTTAATTATTCCATTTCACAGGATTAAAAGAAACAGGCTCTAATTGTAGTAGAATAAATTTATTTATGTCCCAAGGTTATTATTTAGGTTCTACATTTTGGAACTTCAAATTTAAAGAATTTGCAACTTCTACCTCTGTGGATTTTTATGACCAGGTGAGATTACTCTCTTGATTGGCTGGTTTGCTAATCAGCCTGATGGCATGTTTAAGTTTTCTTCTAATACTAGGATTTGGAGCCTATGGTGTTTCCCAGCACTGTCCTCTCCTCACACAATGCAGGGGCAGCAAACATGGTGGTTCTTTCTTGGTTGTGAATTCCTTCAAGGAATGTCAAGAATTTACTGAAATCTCTGCCTAATTGTGGAGAATAAATTCTCATGCTGCTCTTTTGCAAATATTTCAAATTATTTGCCTAACAGTAAATTAGACCTGACAAGTTAATTGGTTTAGGGAGCCATGCATGATGTTTGCTCATTTGTGACTAATTTTTAACACATTAATACTTTTGGAAAAAAAAAAAGATCAATTTGGAGAAAACTGGGTCTAGAACGCAATCATCCTGCAAATTCTGTTATCAGGGAGACCACAGACACTAAAATTAGTGTGAGAAGCACAAAGGTGGCTCATTCCAGACCTGGCTGATGACTCATATGACCTCAAACACGTAATTTTACTTCCCTTTTCCTGGGGTTTTTCCTTCCAGTAAAATAGATCGAATAATAGTACCACACACCAGCCTCATAAAAAAATTGACAGAATTAATGAGATAATAAAAATAGTAGGGAATAGTTGTTGAAAAGACCTCAGGGCCTTGTATTCACACTCTCTCCTGCTGTGTGGAAATATCTGACCCACCCAAATCCATTCTTTCAATGACTATTGAGCTAAATGTAATCTCTTAGGATGGAGGAGCTGCCCCCGTCTTCCACTCAGGTACTCCTCTGTTTTCCTGACTTGATGATTGAATCATTTATCACAGTGTTGAACCTACATCTCCTTTTTGGTGGCAGATAGATACCACTGTTCTGCGCCTTTTTCAGTGAACCTGGCAAACAACAGCATGCTTGAGAAAAGCCACAGAATCTCTTGGAGATAATGCATCTTGCAGTCATGTGTTTTTGTTTTTTTCCCTCCGTCTCCTTTTCCTTAAGAGTGGTATTTGGTGAGTGACAGAGTGGAGCTGGACACATTAAAAGGCAGAGTCTCACAATGAGCACAATTTATTCTTCCTTTGAGTCACACTATCAGGGATAAACAGAGACATTTGGTAGCTTTATAAGCTTTTTGTAGCCAGTTGTATATTTTTTAAAAATATTTTTAGCATAGAGCTACAAATAGACTGGAACTTGTCATGTAGTTAAGCAAGCTCTTGACATTTAGGAACTACTTTGAGAGGTTTACAAACTCAGGCCATGAAATATAGATATATGAGAGACAGATAGATCGCTAGAGATAGATAGAGATACAGATATAGATATCAATACTTTTAGATAGTTATATAATGATTTTTATCTGTGAAAGATCAAAGGTAAATTAGTGTGTTATTCTTATCAATAATTACATTCTGTCATCCAGCAAGGGAGCTAGGGAGAAAGTATTTTCTTTGAATTTCTAATTCTACTAGAGAAATTGAGGCATAGACCACACACACACACACACACACATACACACACACGCAAAGGGCTATAGAACATGTGGAATGAGAGACATTAGCCACTTGTGCTGGTTGGATAGATGCATTGTATAGTCAGTCATTTTTAGAATGAGAAGTGAGAGATATTTAAAAATTCATATTTAGTTGAATTGAATTGTTCTTGGTCATTGGTGTTCTATTTTGTATAGTCTAATTAACTCTTACTGCTTGAGTCTGCACCCTGGGGTGATTTTAACTAAGTAAATACATAAAGAGTTTTCATTTGTACCAAGATGTTGACTCACTGAGTGATCCTGTAGACTAGCTTCCATCTTTTCAGCCAGGATTCCTTCCTTCTCTCTCTTTCTTTACAAAAACCACTCATGTGCACGCACACACACACACTGATGATCAAATACCTCTCTCACTAAAGTTTTGAGTGCATTTCTGCCAAAAGTGTTATGTTTTATGAAAGACTGAATTAATATGATATTTTTAGATAACTGCAATTTCAAATTACACAGATAAGCAACTATTGGAATGTAGGTTTTTTTCCTGCTGTTTAGTATTTTAAGAAATATAGCTTTGAAAGTTCTAGTAGCTATTTGATTTTAGTGTCCGATTTTATAAATTCTGCTTCCCCCCAAAATAGTATTAAAAATAACTATTGAAGCCCCCCATACCTAAACAGATAACTTTGTCATATGTGTCAACTACATGGTAACTTCTGTATTTCTAATTTTGTACCCTTTTCTTCAAGAAGCTTTCACTCTTTAAACAATAGACTGGGGTCTCAAACAGGCAAACATTTTTGGGCCTGTCCTGACACAGTGCTTTGGCCCTTGAACTAGGAAGTAAAGTGGAATAGAAAACAAAGCAAAACACAAAACTGATGCAATCCTTTTTTGCCTCTTTCCCTACCCAAAAGGATAAACTCTAACCAGCCTTTATAGCCTCTACTTTCTAGGGAAAAAAGAGAGAGAAAAGAAGTTTTAAAAAAAGGCAAGACAGGAAGAAATGAGTGATGAGTAAGGAAGCTTGCAGCAAAGTAATGAAATTAGAGCCCTCGAAGTACCAAGTATATTTGAATGCCATTCTATTTTATTCTAACTCAAGATGTTTTAGAAATATTAAATTATTATCTTTCCAGGAAGAAAATGAAGAGATGGAAGGATTGCTCCCTTATAAAAAATGTGGCAGGGTGAGTTGAGCCTACAGCAGAGGATGGGGTGGATTATGAAGCCTTAAAGTAGGATGGACTATGTGGCAGATACCCAAGAGCCTGCAGAAAGCAAGGATGGACAAAAGCCAAGTCAGCATGAGTGAGTTGACCAAAGCCACATCAAAACATTCACTAGCCAGGGGTGAGCATCAAAGCAAGTATGGTATCCAGTGAATAGCAGAGAGTGGTCCATCCTATCAGAGACCAGATGATGCTTTTCATGTACTCTTGGGGACCTGTATGAAACCAGAGTTCCCTTCCACCCTTGTCTTGTTTCAATAAGACACAGGCCACACACCATATCATGTTCAATTAGTATCTTGGGAAAAAAGCAAGGAATGAGGAGGATATCTGTGAAATTGAACTTTATTGTTGTTCAACAAAGACAATACCATTTGAGAGGACTACTTTGATTATTGAATCAGACTAAGATTAAACATCTGTAAAATGTATTTTTTCCTGCTAACCAGAGAATATTGTCTTGAAGGAAGCTACAGAGACAAACAAGGGGACATATTTTCTCTGCATATCAAGTCTCAACTAATGCAACTTTTTAAAAAAAAATGCATTCTGGAAAACTATCCCTTCTTGGAGAGGGATGCTATTCTGTGTGTGGAGTGGTGGGAGCCTGCATACATTATTTTTCCAATATAAACATTTAAAAAAAATTTCTGCACTATTTCCAACCTGTTTGGTTCCTCCATCCTTGCATACGAGTGTTACCTGGCGAGCTTTAAAAGCTACCCCTCTCCAGCTGTGATCAATTAAGTCACAAGGTCCCTAGTCAGTTCTAATGTTTAGTCAGGGCCGAGAAACATTGGTATAGTCCATCAGGAAGGGTCTTGTGAGCCATATATGCATCACTTTTCTAAATCTGGGATAGTTTTAGTACCATTAGCATTGTTGAATGGCTGCCAACTTTGCTCTGCACACTTAAGAAAGGTTGCCTTTCAAAAGGGTAAATGTTTTTCAATTCTTTAACATCTATTTAAAGCTGTCCTTGCTGTGCTAATGATTTGATAACTGACAAAAAGCAATGAAGTTTTACTATATTCTCACCCATGTCTATTAATTCCCACCTTCCACTCTGAAAGGCAATTGCAGTTTAGGTAAATGAAGAAAATCTGGGAAAATGCCTGTCTCTGACCCAATCAGTAGAGACAGCATCCTCTTCCATCCAACAGATAAAGCAGGGCTGATGATTTTGTTTTAATCCTATGTGTCTGGTAACTGGTATTTATTTTTGTACATAGTGAGCCATTTATAAAATGATGAACCCCATATTCAGACAGTCAGGGAAACAATTCAAATCCTTACCCAAGTCTCTCTGGTCAGAAGGATTTATCTAGGCTCTGAGGCTACCTTCCACTCAAGGAAACTTTGTTTTAAATCCATGGGAACTTTGACTTATTAGTTTGGATTTAGCACTATGTTACTAGCCCTGAGTTCCTTTTTCGGACAGTGAACTTTGAACTTTCTCTTAAAGTATTGGTTTTTGTTATGGAGATTTAGCTACGGATGGAACTCAGCCACTTTGGATTTGCTTAACTTCGACATGGTCATAAGAACACACTGGCAATCCCCTTGTGCATTCAAATAGCCTTGCCTGAAAAGCTGAACCAACAAATCTTTAACAGTTACAAGAGTAATGTGTACTGAGAGGCAGTTACTGGATAGAGATTGGGTTCAAGATGATTTTCAATCGAGCTGATTCAAACAAAACCAGAGAAGTGTCATAAAAATATAATTTCACACACAAGAAGCACATTCAAAGGCTGATGTTGCAATATTAATAGACATTCTCCTGCTTCCATTTTCCCATCAAAAATCTTAGCCATAGAAACTAAAATGAGAGATTGTTATTGTATTTTAAAGCTTGGATGAGGATTTTAAGAGTAGCAGCTTAGAAAAGACAACAGCTTCATATAGTCAAAATATTAAACCTTGTCTCCCATCACTGGACTTCAGAATTATAAATTACAAAGTGTCTAGGAAATCTAGAGAAGTATGTATGAAAAAACTTTGAAGAAAAGTTTTCAGAAACAATATTAATATCAGAGAAAGATCTCAGAGTTGTATATATTTAGGAAAAAACCCCAACCCTATAAACTTTTCCATATATATTGGATTTATTATATTTCTCCAAAGCAATTTGAAAGGCACTGAATTATGTTCCTTTTCAGCTTCCAAAAAAATAAAAACACCATAAGTAATAAAAGCAGAAAAGTTGACTCTGAAATTCATTTTTGTATAGATTTATAGGAAAACGGCTTTGATGTCTTTTGCCTTCCCTTGCCAGTTTAAAAAAAAAGGAGAAAGAAAGAAAGAAAGAAAAGGGAATGTCTATTAAATTTAACATAAAAAAATCCACTCTTCAAACCTCATTTATCTTTGATGAGCCCTGGGCAGTGTGCCATAATAACACTATGCACATTATAAGAATTCTATAATCATTCATACTCTCTCTTCCCTTTCTTTTATAATCAGCTGAGTGTTGTTATTGGCCCTCCCTCTAACAAAGTTAGCAAGGCTGGGCTGACACTATGCAGTGCAGGCTGTGGTACACCAAAGGGAGCTGAAAGCGGATTTCAACATGTCCCAGTGAGGAAATTCTCATTTCACTCTCAACACATGTGCATTTAGGAAGCTTTCTTTGGTATGTTAGGAGCTAACGTCTTAATTAAGTGGGACTTCTCAGGGGTGCAGGTGGCCCTACTGGTGTTAAGGGGAACCTGCCAATGCCCCTGGCAATTAGTGGGGAAATAGATGCCTCGGCCTTTTCTGAAAGCTCAGTGTATGTGAACTGCTCAGACCTCACAAGTGTAAATCCTGGCTGAATCCTGGCTCCCCTTGTTCCCTGTAGGTATCATAAAAGCACAAACAGGGAGTGCTCAATTTAATATTGGGACAGTATTTATGTTTCAAACCAAGTAGAAAACCCAGGGTGAATGGATCTGGCACATTCAAACTTTCATTCTCTCTTTATTTCTCTTTCTAGCCATTAGAATGAGAATGTTTTCATTAACTGAAAATTCTGTTTATCAGAGAGCTAATCAAAATAATTTAAAAGTCTAAAAAAAATGAAGTCATCCATTTCTCTAACAGTAAAATGTCAGATCTGTTTGATAAAACTAGGTTTGATGGAGTCTGAAACCTAATTTTATATTTAGCCATTGTGTTTACTGGAGGAATTTCAGGTCTCTGTTTACCTTTAAGAAATTATGTACTTATAAATCTGGCTTATAGACCTGCTGATGATACTAGGGGGAAAAAAAAACTCAGATAGAGGAGAATTGCAATAAAAGAGTGCTTTTGGCAAAGGTAGATGGTTGTTTGTTTCCTTGGTTCAAGTCCTGGTCAGTTGATCTTAGACAAAAGTTTCCAAACTGCCTCCAGTCATTTGTTCTTTCAATATATATACAGCTGCCAGGAGCTGCTTTCTGAATACAGATCGGATGCTATCCATGACTGTTTATGCCAGTTCATACTCAATCACATAATGCTTACAGTACCTAGTACTTAGCCTCATTTTCAATTACTGAGGACAATGTGATGTATTAGAGCAAGTTGGAACTAATCCAGTGTGTTTTAATTGTTTTTTGTTTGTTTTTTTCTGGAGCTTAGAATTCCACTGGCTTTCCGTCCTTCCTTTATACCAATTTTATCTGGGTATATTGTGAGGTTTTTTGCAGTTTTGCTTTGAAAAGAGTTCTGCTGAGTTTTTCACCCTTTAATGTATAGGCACTAAATAGAGGTCCAGAACAGTGAAATGACAAGGGCACACACTGGTTTTTATTTATTGCACATCCTTGTATTATGCTTCTTTTCAGTTAGAACTATTTGGTTTTCAAGTTTAACTTCTTTAATTTGAAGAATGACCTATCACGGTTAGTTCCCTGATGACTGACAAAATCACAATTAAAGATCATTGCAATCATTCATCTACATCTATTGTAAAGGTGCCAAATTGAGATATCTGGAGCATCTAATTTGTTACATTTCATGGACACAGGCTTGCCCTCTAAACAAGGCTCCAGGGCACTACTCCTGTCCCACATTTCCTTGTAAAACTGCTTCTGAGGAAGCTGATGCATGACTTTTCAGGCTTTCTTCCAGTAAACCTAGACTAGACTGCCCAACCTCAACCTACTTGATTTCTTGCCATGGATAGAAACATTAGCATGTGAGTTGCATTACAAGTTGAAAGACTTGTGAAAACTTTGACAATTTTCTAAGTTGAAGCCAAAATGATCTAATTATTTTCCTTGACGTGTGTTGTGACTTAGGCTATCAAAATGTGTATTGTAATTCACTTTGCATGAGTCTTGGAATCACCATTATTGTTAACACTTATGAAAGTGGAGTGATTTGGGGATTCTTTCTCAGCACCTTTCCCCATTCTATGTCTTCATAGTTAATGAGTTTTTTAAAAGTTAAAAAAATTTTTTTTTAAGTTTTTAGAACACTGTTTAATCAGTGTTAAACTGTCTAATGTGAAAGAAACAGTGAAAAGATCCCTGGATCCAAAATATATTGGCTCAAGTGTCGGATTTGCCACTTAATAAACCTGATTTGGGGTATGTTGCTTATGTTCCTGATTTTTAGTTTCTCTAATTTTTGAATGGGAATAATAATCCCTGTCTATTATTAGGGGACTTTGTGAAAACAATATAATACATGCAATTTTTTTTTAATTGGAAAGTAGTCACCATACAGATGTAATATTCCATGTCAATCCATCTCCCAAACCAAAACACTAGAAAATAGACTTTCAAAAATAGACAATCATGTAATGAGACAAGGCCAAGATTAGATATAAGAAAATAAATTAATTATTTAAAAAGGAGCAGAATAATGAAAGTTAGAATCATGATAGAGTTTATGTAAAAATATAGTTGGTGGTTTATAACAGCCAGTGTAGTCATAAGGCTGATATAATACAAAAACGTAGTTCATATAACTTTATGCTATATTAATAATAGTATACTGACAAGAAGTTAATAATCTCAGTGGATTCTGCAATGGTCTGAGCACAGCTAATATATTGAATTCAGTTCTTGGCACCATGTTTTTGAAACAGGCATTTTCTTTTTTTTTTTTTTTTTTTTTTTTTAATTTTATTTTATTTTATTTTTTTGCTTTATAACAAATTTAATCAGTTATACATATACATATGTTTCCATATCCCCTCCCTTTTGCGTCTCCCTCCCACCCTCCCTATCCCACCCCTCCAGGCGGTCACAAAGTACCAAGCTGATCTCCCTGTGCTATGCGGCTGCTTCCCACTAGCTATTTACCTCACGTTTGGTAGTGTATATATGTCCATGCCGCTCTTTCACTTTGTCACAGCTTACCCTTCCCCCTCCCCATATCCTCAAGTCCATTCTCTAGTAGGTCTGTGTCTTTATTCCTGTCTTACCCCTATGTTCTTCATGACATTTTTTTTTCTTAAATTCCATATATATGTGTTAGCATACAGTATTTGTCTTTCTCTTTCTGACTTACTTCACTCTGTATGACAGACTCTAGGTCTATCCACCTCATTACAAATAGCTCAATTTCATTTCTTTTTATGGCTGAGTAATATTCCATTGTATATATGTGCCACATCTTCTTTATCCATTCATCCGATGATGGACACTTAGGTTGTTTCCATCTCCGGGCTATTGTAAATAGGGCTGCTATGAACATTTTGGTACATGTCTCTTTTTGAATTATGGTTTTCTCAGGGTATATGCCCAGTAGTGGGATTGCTGGGTCATATGGTAGTTCTATTTGTAGTTTTTTAAGGAACCTCCATACCATTCTCCATAGCGGCTGTACCAATTCACATTCCCACCAGCAGTGCAAGAGTGTTCCCTTTTTTCCACACCCTCTCCAGCATTTATTGTTTCTAGATTTTTTGATGATGGCCATTCTGACTGGTGTGAGATGATATCTCATTGTAGTTTTGATTTGCATTTCTCTAATGAGTAAAGATGTTGAGCATCCTTTCATGTGTTTGTTGGCAGTCTGTATATCTTCTGTGGAGAAATGTCTATTTAGGTCTTCTGCCCATTTTTGGATTGGGTTGTTTGTTTTTTTGTTATTGAGCTGCATGAGCTGCTTATAAATTTTGGAGATTAATCCTTTGTCAGTTGCTTCATTTGCAAATATTTTCTCCCATTCTGAGGGTTGTCTTTTGGTCTTGTTTATGGTTTCCTTTGCTGTGCAAAAGCTTTGAAGTTTCATTAGGTCCCATGTGTTTATTTTTGTCTTTATTTCCATTTCTCTAGGAGGTGGGTCAAAAATGATCTTGCTGTGATTTATGTCATAGAGTGTTCTGCCTATGTTTTCCTCTAAGAGTTTGATAGTGTCTGGCCTTACATTTAGGTCTTTAATCCATTTTGAGCTTATTTTTGTGTATGGTGTTAGGGAATGATCTAATCTCATACTTTTACATGTCCCTATCCAGTTTTCCCAGCACCACTTATTGAAGAGACTGTCCTTTCTCCACTGTACATTCCTGCCTCCTTTATCAAAGATAAGGTGACCATATGTCCGTGGGTTTAACTCTGGGCTTTCTATCCTGTTCCATTGATCTATCTTTCTGTTTTTGTGCCAGTACCATACTGTCTTGATTACTGTAGCTTTGTAGTATAGTCTGAAGTCAGGGAGCCTGATTCCTCCAGCTCCATTTTTCGTTCTCAAGATTGCTTTGGCTATTCGGGGTCTTTTGTGTTTCCATACAAATTGTGAAATGTTTTGTTCTAGTTCTGTGAAAAATGCCAGTGGTAGTTTGATAGGGATTGCATTGAACCTGTAGATTGCTTTGGGTAGTAGAGTCATTTTCACAATGTTGATTCTTCCAATCCAAGAACATGGTACATCTCTCCATCTATTTGTATCATCTTTAATTTCTTTCATCAGTGTCTTATAATTTTCTGCATACAGGTCTTTTGTCTCCTTAGGTAGGTTTATTCCTAGATATTTTATTCTTTTTGTTGCAATGGTAAATGGGAGTGTTTCCTTGATTTCTCTTTCAGATTTTTCATCATCAGTATATAGGAATGCCAGAGATTTCTGTGCATTAATTTTGTATCCTGCAACTTTACCAAATTCATTGATTAACTCTAGTAGTTTTCTGGTAGCATCTTTAGGATTCTCTATGTATAGTATCATGTCATCTGCAAACAGTGACAGCTTTACTTCTTCTTTTCCAATTTGGATTCCTTTTATTTCCTTTTCTTCTCTGATTGCTGTGGCTAAAACTTCCAAAACTAGGTTGAATAAGAGTGGTGAAAGTGGGCAACCTTGTCTAGTTCCTGATCTTAGTGGAAATGGTTTCAGTTTTTCACCATTGAGGACGATGCTGGCTGTGGGTTTGTCATATATGGCCTTTATTATGTTGAGGAAAGTTCCCTCTATGCCTACTTTCTGCAGGGTTTTTATCATAAATGGGTGTTGAATTTTGTCGAAAGCTTTCTCTGCATCTATTGAGATGATCATATGGTTTTTCTCCTTCAGTTTGTTAATATGGTGTATCACGTTGATTGATTTGCGTATATTGAAGAATCCTTGCATTCCTGGAATAAACCCCACTTGATCATGGTGTATGATCCTTTTAATGTGCTGTTGGATTCTGTTTGCTAGGATTTTGTTGAGGATTTTTGCATCTATGTTCATCAGTGATATTGGCCTGTAGTTTTCTTTCTTTGTGACATCCTTGCCTGGTTTTGGTATCAAGGTGATGGTGGCCTCGTAGAATGAGTTTGGGAGTGTTCCTCCCTCTGCTATATTTTGGAAGAGTTTCAGAAGGACAGGTGTTAGCTCTTCTCTAAATGCTTGATAGAATTCGCCTGTGAAGCCATCTGGTCCTGGGCTTTTGTGTGTTGGAAGATTTTTAATCACAGTTTCAATTTCAGTGCTTGTGATTGGTCTGTTCATATTTTCTATTTCTTCCTGATTCAGTCTCGGCAGGTTGTGCATTTCTAAGAATTTGTCCATTTCTTCCAGGTTGTCCATTTTATTGGCATAGAGTTGCTTATAGTAATCTCTCATGATCTTTTTTATTTCTGTAGTGTCAGTTGTTACTTCTCCTTTTTCATTTCTAATTCTATTGATTTGAGTCTTCTCCCTTTTTTTCTTGATGAGTCTGGCTAATGGTTTATCAATTTTGTTTATCTTCTCAAAGAACCAGCTTTTAGTTTTATTGATCTTTGCTATCGTTTCCTTCATTTCTTTTTCATTTATTTCTGATCTGATTTTTATGATTTCTTTCCTTCTGCTAACTTTGGGATGTTTTTGTTCTTCTTTCTCTAATTGCTTTAGGTGCAAGGTTAGGTTGTTTATTCGAGATGTTTCCTGTTTCTTAAGGCGGGGTTGTATTGCTATAAACTTCCCTCTTAGCACTGCTTTTGCTGCATCCCATAGGTTTTGGGTCGTCGTGTCTCCATTGTCATTTGTTTCTAGGTATTTTTTAATTTCCTCTTTGATTTCTTCAGTGATCACTTCGTTATTAAGTAGTGTATTGTTTAGCCTCCATGTGTTTGTATTTTTTACAGCTCTTTTCCTGTAATTGATATCTAGTCTCATAGCATTGTGGTCGGAAAAGATACTTGATACAATTTCAATTTTCTTAAATTTACCAAGGCTTGATTTGTGACCCAAGATATGATCTATCCTGGAGAATGTTCCATGAGCACTTGAGAAAAATGTGTATTCTGTTGTTTTTGGATGGAATGTCCTATAAATATCAACTAAGTCCATCTTGTTTAATGTATCATTTAAAGCTTGTGTTTCCTTATTTATTTTCATTTTGGATGATCTGTCCATTGGTGAAAGTGGGCTGTTAAAGTCCCCTACTATGAGTGTGTTACTGTTGATTTCTCCTTTTATGGCTGTTAGTATTTGCCTTATGTATTGAGGTGCTCCTATGTTGGGTGCATAAATATTTACAATTGTTATATCTTCTTCTTGGATCGATCCCTTGATCATTATGTAGTGTCCTTCTTTGTCTCTTCTAGTAGTCCTTATTTTAAAGTCTATTTTGTCTGATATGAGAATTGCTACTCCAGCTTTCTTTTGGTTTCCATTTGCATGGAATATCTTTTTCCATCCCCTTACTTTCAGTCTGTATGTGTCTCTAGGTCTGAAGTGGGTCTCTTGTAGACAGCATATAGATGGGTCTTGTTTTTGTATCCATTCAGCCACTCTGTGTCTTTTGGTGGGAGCATTTAGTCCATTTACATTTAAGGTAATTATCGATATGTATGTTCCTATTCCCATTTTCTTAATTGTTTTGGGTTCATTATTGTAGGTCTTTTCCTTCTGTTGTGTTTCTTGCCTAGAGAAGTTCCTTTAGCATTTGTTGTAAAGCTGGTTTGGTGGTGCTGAACTCTCTCAGCTTTTGCTTGTCTGTAAATGTTTTAATTTCTCCATCAAATCTGAATGAGATCCTTGCTGGGTAGAGTAATCTTGGTTGCAGGTTTTTCTCCTTCATCACTTTAAGTATGTCCTGCCACTCCCTTCTGGCTTGTAGAGTTTCTGCTGAGAGATCAGCTGTTATCCTGATGGGGATTCCCTTGTGTGTTATTTGTTGTTTTTGCCTTGCTGCTTTTAATATGATTTCTTTGTGTTTAATTTTTGACAGTTTGATTAATATGTGTCTTGGCGTATTTCTCCTTGGATTTATTCTGTATGGGACTCTCTGTGCCTCCTGGACTTGATTAACTATTTCCTTTCCCATATTAGGGAAGTTTTCAACTATAATCTCTTCAAATATTTTCTCAGTCCCTTTCTTTTTCTCTTCTTCTTCTGGAACCCCTATAATTCGAATGTTGGTGCGTTTAATGTTGTCCCAGAGGTCTCTGAGACTGTCCTCTGTTCTTTTCATTCTTTTTTCTTTATTTTGCTCTGCAGCAGTTATTTCCACTATTTTATCTTCCAGGTCACTTATCCGTTCTTCTGCCTCAGTTATTCTGCTATTGATCCCATCTAGAGTATTTTTTATTTCATGTATTGTGTTTTTAATCGATGCTTGATTCATCTTTAGTTCTTCTAGGTCCTTGTTAACTGTTTCTTGCATTTTGTCTATTCTATTTCCGAGATTTTGTATCTGGGAAATAGAATCTTGGATCATCTTTACCATCATTATTCTGAATTCTTTTTCAGGTAGACTGCCTATTACCTCTTCATTTGTTAGGTCTGGTGGGTTTTTATCTTGCTCCTTCTCCTGCTGTGTGTTTTTCTGTCTTCTCATTTTGCTTATGTTACTGTGTTTGGGGTCTCCTTTTTGCAGGCTGCAGGTTCGTAGTTCCTGTTGTTTTTGGTGTCTGTCCCCAGTGGCTAAGGTTGGTTTAGTGGGTTGTGTAGGCTTCCTGGTGGAGGGGACTAGTGCCTGTGTTCTGGTGGATGAGGCTGGATCTTGTCTTTCTGGTGGGCAGGTCCACGTCTGGTGGTGTGTTTTGGGGTGTCTGTGGACTTTTTATGATTTTAGGCCACCTCTCTGCTAATGGGTGGCGTTGTGTTCCTGTCTTGCTAGTTGTTTGGCTTAGGGTGTCCAGCACTGCAGCCTGCTGGTCGTTGAGTGAAGCTGGGTGCTGGTGTTGAGATGGAGATCTCTGGAAGATTTTCGCCGTTTGATATTATGTGGAGCTGGGAGGTCTCTTGTGGACCAGTGTCCTAAAGTTGGCTCTCCCACCTCAGAGGCACAGCACTGACTCCTGGCTCCTCAATTTGGGATGATGTGTTGTCTATTCATGTATTCCACAGATGCAGGGTACATCAAGTTGATTGTGGAGCTTTAATCCGCTGCTTCTGAGGCTGCTGGGAGAGGTTTCCCTTTCTCTTCTTTGTTCTCACAGCTCCTAGGTCTCAGCTTTGGATTTGGCCCCGCCTCTGCGTGTAGGTCGCCGGAGGGCGTCTGTTCTTCGCTCAGATAGGACAGGGTTAAAGGAGCAGCCTCTTCGGGGACTCTGGCTCACTCAGGCCAGGAGGGAGGGAGGGGCACGGAGTGCGGGGCGAGCCTGCAGCGGCAGAGGTCGGCGTGACGTTGCACCAGCCCGAGGCGCGCCGTGCGTTCTCCCAGGGAAGCCGCCCCTGGATCCCGGGACTCCGGCAGTGGCGGGCTGCACAGGCTCCCGGAAGGGCGGTGTGGGCAGTGACCTGCGCTCGCACACAGGCTTCTTGGCGGCGGCAGCAGCAGCCCCAGCGTCCCACGCCTGTCACTGGGCTCCGCGCTTTCAGTCGCGACTCGCGCCCGTCCGTGGAGCCCCTTTAAGCAGCGCTCTTAATCCCCTCTCCTCGCGCACCAGGAAACCAAGAGGGAAGAAAAAGTCTCTTGCCTCTTCGGCAGCTCTAGAGTTTTCCCGGACTCCCTCCCGGCTAGCTGTGGCACATTAGCCCCCTTCAGGCTGAGTTCTCGCCACCAGCCCCAGTCCTCTCCCTGCGCTCTGACCGAAGCCCGAGCCTCAGCTTCCAGCACTGCGTGCCCCGGCGGGCGAGCAGACAAGCCTCTCGGGCTGGTGAGTGCCGCTCGGCACCGATCCTCTGTGCGGGAATCTCTCCGCTTTGCCCTACCCAGGTATGTGGGGAGTTTCTTGCCTTTTGGGAGGTCTGGGGTCTTCTGCCAGCGTTCAGTAGGTGTTCTGTAGGAGTTGTTCCACGCGTAGCTGTATTTCTGGTGTATCCGTGGGGAGGAAGGTGATCTCCGCGTCTTACTCTTCCGCCATCTTACCCGGAAGTCTCTGAAACAGGCATTTTCAAATTGCCATATACCCATAGGAAAACAACCAGATGGCAAAGTTCTATATATACACTACCAAATGTAAAATAGATAGCTAGTGGGAAGCAGCCGCATAGCACAGGGAGATCAGCTCAGTGTTTTGTGACCACCTAGAGGGGTGGGATAGGGAGGGTGGGAGGGAGACGCAAGAGGGAGGAAATATGGGGCTATATGTATATGTATAGCTGATTCACTTTGTTATACAGCTGAAACTAACACAGCATTGTAAAGCAATTATACTCCAATAAAGAGGTTAAAAAATAAAAATGGAATGTGCATAATGGATCACTGAAGAAACTAGAGCATGGTACCTCAGAAAAGAGAAGATTTGGGGACATAGGACAGCTGTGTTCAAACACTGATGAGCTCTCAAGCAGAAAAGGGTTTAGACCAAATCTCAGGATTTCTTGAGAACAAATTATAATAATAGTTTCCTAATACTATCTTTTACCACCCCTTTGACTACTAGGGTACAATAGTTTGATTTGCAGTCAGGGTAGGTGTCCCCTTCCTCCCTTACTATGTAAAATCTGTTACTTGGTTGAAGATGAAAACTTTCCTAGAAATAGTTGGCTTCAGCAGAAACATGCTTTCCTTGCTTAAAATTCCTTATGATATTTTATATGTACAATTGCATACATAGAGAAGAATATTTGAGGACTTCCCTGGTGGTGCAGTGGTTAAGAATCTGCCTGCCAGGGCCTCCCTGGTGGCGCAGTGGTTGAGAGTCCGCCTGCCGATGCAGGGGATGCGGGTTCGTGCCCCGGTCTGGGAGGATCCCATATGCCGCGGAGCGGCTGGGCCCGTGAGCCATGGCCGCTGGGCCTGCGCGTCCGGAGCCTGTGCTCCGCAACGGGGGAGGCCGCGACAGTGAGAGGCCCGCATACCGCAAAAAGAAAAAAAAAAAAAAGAATCTGCCTGCCAATGCAGGGGACATGGGTTTGATCCCTGGTCCAGGAAGATCCCACATGCCGCGGAGCAACTAAGCCCGTGCACCACAACTCCTGAGCCTATGCTCTAGAGCCCGCGAGCCACAACTACTGAAGCCCGCATGCTCTAGGGCCAGCATGCCACAACTACTGAGTCCCCATGCTGTAATTACTTAAGGCCGTACGCCTAGAGCCCGTGCTCCGCAACAAGAGAAGCCACCGCAATGAGAAGCCCGCACACCGCAAGGAAGAGCAGCCTCCGCTCACCGCAACTAGAGAAAGCCCGCGCATCAATGAAGACCAAAAAATAAATAAATAAATAAATAAATAAATAAGTAAAATAAGATGGGTATATCTTAAAAAAAAAAAAGATTGGTTATATGGGGATGAAGTTAAGGGTATGAAGAAGGGGCCTTTTGGTGGGTGGTAATGTTCTATTTCTTAATGTGGGTGGTGGTTACAAGGATGTGATCACTTTGTGATAATTTACTGGCCCATGTACTTATGATTTATGCTTTTTCTGTGTGTTCATTATAATTCAAAAGTAAAGTTGATTTTAAGAAGGATATAAGTAATATATACTTAAGATATAAAACATACAAAAAACCTTTAAATATTTCTTAAGCTCATATAAGCACTAGGAAGCTGTTATGCAAATAAAAAACTTTAAAATGATCAATAATATTGAATTAATCTATGTGCTGCCACTTTATCCATTTCTATCTCCTCTTCTTAGAGATAACTGTAAGTATTTATTTGCATTTTTTTATTGATTTTCCCTTTCTTTAAAAAAATAGTTTTTATCCCAAATGTATGTAATTCTAAACAGAACTTGTTTTCTTTTGCTGGTTGTAGAGCTTTATCAAATATGCTTACATACTGTGTGTAGTCTTCTGTGATTCACTGTTTCCATATTGTTACATGGATTGCTTTTTCTATTGATTTATTGGAATAAGCCCTCACTGGCTAAACGTGTTGCAAATATCTTCTTCTGGTTTGTGGCTTTCTTGTTTTTCTTTTGAAATGACGTTTTCTGACGAATGGTGGTTTTAAAATTTTAAGGGGGTGGTGTTTATTGCCTTTTATTTTGTAATCAATGGTTTTTGCATATTATTTAGGAAGTCATTCCTTCTTCTAAGGTCATAAAGCTATTCTTCTGTATTATATTCTAAGTTTTTAAAGAGTTGTACTTTCACCTATATGTCAATCTATCTAGAATCGAAGTCAGGAGTATCCATTTTCATATGGACAATTATTATCTGAGCACAATTTGTTGAAGAGCCCCTCACTTATCCACTGATTTGCAATGGAACTTCTGTCATATAACAAATTTATAAGAAACATAGGCATGTTTCTAGGCTTTCTATTGGTCTAACCCTATACTAATACCACACAGTACTACATTACCATAAATCCATAATGGCTTTATAATTTATAGGGCAAGAACCTTCAATTTTTTCTTCTTCCTCAGGATTGGCTTGGTTCTAATTGATCCTTTTCTCTTCCATATACATTTTAGTATTAGTTTAGCAAGTTCCTTATAAGAACCAGCCATGCCTATGACTTTAATCATATTAAACTTTTAGGTCAGTGTGGGTAGGTTTGATCTCTTAATAGTATTGAGTCATCTTAACCATGAAGATCATGTGACTCTCTTTTACTTAGGACTTTAATGATGTTCTTCAGAGTTTTATGGTTTTCTCTATGCAGGTCTTTTACCTTTTTGTATTTTAAAGAATTATTCCTCAGTATTTTTGTGGTACAGACATGAATTCATATTTCTATATTGACATTTTATCTAGCTTATTCTAAAACTCTTATTAATTTTAATAATTTTTTTTTTTTTTTTTTTTTTGCAGTACGTGGGCCTCTCACTGTTGTGGCCTCTCCCATTGTGGAGCATAGGCTCCAGACACACAGGCTCAGTGGCCATGGCTCACGGGCCTAGCCGCTCTGTGGCATGTGGGATTTTCCTGGACTGGGGCATGAACCCGTGTCCCCTGAATAGGCAGGCAGACTCTCAACCACTGCGCCACCAGGGAAGCCCAATTTTAATAATTTTTAAGTGAATTAGTTTGGGTTTTTTTATGTAGAAAATCATACATCTGTAATGGCTATTATTTTTCTTTCTAATCTTTGTGACATTTTTTCCATCTCTTTACCGTGTGCCAAGATATGCAGTAAAATTTCAAATAGCGATAGTTATAGAGGGCAGCCTTATCTTGTTACTGATTTTAGCTTAAAAACTTAGAGTATCTTCTTGTATTAACATGGTTTCATAAGACACCATTGCTCCTTGGAAATCATTCAAAATTAACAACAATTTTTTTTAATGAAAAAGATGCACAATTTCTATCTTCATTAAAACTAGGGACATATATAATTCATAGACACAAAAATACTTATAAAAGCTTCCAAAAATAGCTCACCAACCAGGAACAAAATTGTGCTGAATTAAAGAAAGTGTTTTGAAGAATTAGGAAAAGGAATTCTAGAAGACATGGAACAGATATCCAAATGATTCATAGGTACAGTATCTGAAAAAAAATCGAAACAATGGAACAGAGAATAAGTTCCATATACAATTCAAAAAGGCTTTCTTGAGATTTAAAACAAGACAAAATAAAAATGTGTATCTACATATTGTAAGGACACACCATCAAAAAACAAAAACAAAAAAGAAAAAAAAACTGACCCAGCAAACTCAACATTGGGACCAAGCTTAGTAAATTTCTTGGATTTTAAAGATAAAGACTCTTTTGAGCAGTGGTATAAAAGGAACAAGACACTTATAAGGTGGAAAAATCAAGCTCACCATGGATTTCTCCACAGCAATTGACAGACAGGAAGAGCTACAAAATACTCAAGGAAAGAAATTGTGAGCCAAAGATTTTAAAAATTCAATCAAGTTGTTCTTCAAGCATAAACACCTCAGATAAATAATGTTAAACATGTAAGAAACCACAAGTCTTTCTTGAAAAAACTGCTGGAAAAATTAAACAAAGAAACGAGCTGGGAAAATTGTGGCAAAATAATTTGTTGAGCATTGAACATAGGTAACTATAAAACCAAGTCTCAAAGAAATGTGGTGCTTATGGTGACAGAACAGAATGTGAAAGTTACATGCCTATATATGTAGAAATGAGACAGCTACATACATTTGGAAGGAAGGAGGAAACAACATGAGGGATAAGTTCATTGATTAAAAGGATTAACTAGGAGTCAAAGGAATCCTTCAAAGCCAAAAAAAACAGTAATATAATTATAGATATATTTAAAAGTATAAGTGTAAATATTGGTAAAGTTAATATTAATGACAAAAAATAGAAAGTAGAGGTCATAACAAAGTAGGGATAGTTACTGTCAAAAGAAATGGATTAAAAAAAGAAATGGATTAAGTAGGGATATTAGATAAAGTCATAATTATAAAGGTAATGACTAGAACAAAAAGAAAAACTTTTATAACTATCTACACATAAAAAATAAAGTGAAGAAAAAAGACCACTATTTTAAGTCTCTTTAAAAACCTATAAAAAAAGGAAATTCCCTGGTGGTCCAGTGGTTAGGACTTGGTGCTCTCAATGCTAGTGCCCTGGGTTTCATCCCTGGTCTGAGAAAAAAAAAAAGAAAGTAATGTAAATTTTTTGGAATTCCCTGTCAGTCTAGTGGTTAGGACTCTGTGCTTCTTTCACTGCGGAGGGCCAAGGTTCAATCCCTGGTGGGGCTGGGGAACTAAGATCTCACAAGCCATGTGGTGCAACCAAAAAAAGCAACATGTAAAAAGAAAAACATAATGTAAAATTATCCAATAGAAATAAGATCAGGAACATTTTTCATATCAATAAATATAAATGAAATTAACTCATATTTTCAGAAAGATTTTCCAATAAAGCAAACTACTTCATATAAATATATATGTCTATTCTCTGTACATTATAAATAGCTAAAACAAAGTAATTCAGAAAGACTGAAAATAAAAGAATGACAAATTATACAAGCAAAGGCAAACAAAAGAAAGCTAGAGTCATAATCTATTAGTCAAGGCAGAATTCTGGCCAAAAAAGCATTAACTGAGATAAAGGACAGTCAGTAATGTTAAAAAGAGCCATCTAGGGCTTCCCTGGTGGCGCAGTGGTTGAGAGTCCACCTGCCGATGCAGGGGACATGGGTTCGTGCCCCAGTCCGGGAAGATCCCACATGCTGCTGAGCGGTTAGGCCCGTGAGCCATGGCCACTGAGCCTGCGCGTCTGGAGCCTGTGTTCCGCAATGGGAGAGGCCACAACAGTGAGAGGCCCGCGTACCGCAAAAAAAAAAAAAAAAAAAAAAGAGCCATCTACAATGAAAACATAGTAGTGTTGAATATCTATGAGCCAAATGTCTCAACTTCAAAAAACAAAACCTACAAGATAGAGGAATAGACATGTACAGAAGAGTTTAACTCACCTCTCAGCCCATGATAGTGGTTAAAAATTAATTATATAAAAAAATGAAATAAAAATTTTGTTAGGAAAGTATAATTTACAGAAATTAACCAGTAAAGAGGTAGAAAATTAGATTAATTTTCAGGGAAGAAATAAAGTTGTCCATTCACTACCTCACATGGCTTTACTTTCTACCAAATCTTTGAAAAATAGATTACCAATGCTATTTCAGCTGCTCCAAAGAATACAATATGTCAGCAATTGCATTTTAAAAGTCAGTTAAGATATCACTTAGTTCTTAACATATACCTGTGGGACGTCAAGTTGATCAAAGACCTTGAAGACTAGATGACAGACAAAAAGCAGGAGAGTTGACATTTTCCAAAATGTGCCATGAAGGTATACTGCTGACCTTTCCTGTTAAAAGAAAATTGCTCTGGTGGTTCTTTATAATTTGTATAGAGGAAAATAGCACAATTTATTTCTGAATTGATTTGCTTCACACCTAGACCATATCTGAAGATCCTACATAGGAACAGCGGCTGCAATTAGAATCAGCAATAATTAAATTGATCATAATCTACAGATATTCTCCAATACCCATCTGCCTAATGAGAATATTAGGAGTTTGTAAGTATCATCATTGCTACATTTTAAAAGTTTTAATGTTAACAATAATTTTGGCAATTTCCATAAGAATGTGATCTGCTTTTGGTTTATTATTCTGGTGTGTCTCACTCCACAGGTCAGGGACTTAATGTGGAAAATCTACTTAGTCTATTTCAATTATATATTTTGGAATTGAGAAAATAACCATGGACATCTGAGCATATTATGTGGCAAATCTAGGTCAAAATTCTATATATCATCTAACATCGTAAGCTCCTGCTTTGACTAATGGTAATGCGGTGGCATTTTGGATTCCTAGAATTTTTCTAGATTTATAGATTAACTACTGAATCCATTTATTTCAGTTCTAAGGACACTATAGTTCTTTAATTACCATCAAATATCCCTATCAAAAGAGGGATCCCTGTCTGATTGCCATTCTTTCCCTCCGCTTGTTACTGTGTTTCCCATTGAAATTAGAGAACTCAGGTCAATGAGATATCTCTCACCATTATCATCCCTAGTCTTCAGAGGACAGACACCAGAGAGCTTTTCAGTCATGTTGGTTCTCCCCTCACTAATGTATTTTTCGATGCCTAAGAAAATGAATGCCTAAGGGGACATCTTGAGAAAGAGTAGGAAATAGGATAGATTATATAGTATAGTAAATCCACTCTAACATTTCTAAATATCTGCATAATTTTTTGGATTTCTTTCTCTACATAATGCTAGGGAAGTTCTGTCATGTAATTATTGAATATAGGTCATTGAATATAGGTCACCATTGAATTCTGGTTTAGTCAACTCACAAAGCCAACTATCAGAGTCATTTCTAGTTGCTCAAGCTAACACATTAAATCCAGTGGATAAGTGTACCCAGAGTGAAGAATTTGAGTCAATGCAATATTATATTCCATTCCCCTTGACCTAACACCCATAGAATTGATTCCTATCCATAGTCTCCAGGTGTGTGCCGATATAAATTAGAGAAATCTTGCATGTACTTTGGTGTTTAATATATGTTTTCCTGGGTCAGATTTTGTACTTGCTCTCATTGGGGAATACGTAAACAGATTCTAGTTATGGTTATGGTTATCATGAAGCAACGATGGGTAGAGAGGGTATCTTAAGGAGAACAGTTATCCTCTTGCAAGGCAACTGCCTTGGGTAAGGTTATTACAGGATCTTCAAGCAAGAGTAGATGAGTCTTTTTAGTCAAGAAGAGAGGCATTCCTTCTACTTGGCTAGGGATGCTCCTATACCTCAGATTTTCCCTCATCTACCCAAAGGTTTCAATTTTAAGTCTCAGGGTCCCTACTCCTTCCCCATCAATGTCTTTCCTTTCCAACAACACACTTCACAAGGAGCTGAGTTCAACTTACGTTGTAATATAGCATCCTGTATAACTAAATTTTTAATCTGATTTTCAGCCATATCTGCCCTGCCCTAAAATAAATAAATAAATGATTAGTTTAGGGATACTATGAACAATTTTTGATCATGCCTTGTGTTGGGAGTTTAAGGCCTGAATTTGTGAGTTTATTTCCGTAGCCTCTCCAGAAGTAGACATCTAACCCCGTAGTACTTAAAAATCACCATTGCCACCTTAACAACTCAATGCAGCAACTAATTGTTCTCCCAAATTACTGCTTGCTATAGGCAGTTCATCCCAAGTAATCTCAGTTGATAATTTAAGAAATCATGATTCCAATGCATGCCATAGATTAGCAGTATCCCATTTTCCTGTGGGTATATGGCATCCCTGCCTTTAAGCTCCCATAACTTGGCAAATCACTCTGAGAATCCAATCTTGGTGAATTGTTTCATTGGCTTACTGTTACTGGTAACAAGTACTAGATAACTTAGGGTACAGTCAGTAAAAGAGAAATGATGTTTTATTTTTCACAGAGGTTTTCATATAGGTAACTAGTTACAAATTTGTTGAGGAGCTGAGGGAACAAAAAGGGGAAGATGATGTAATCCAGGGATTAACGCAGGATGCAGCCAATATCAAGTCTGGGGTAACAAAGGAGAAGATTTGGTGTTATAAGAAATAAAGAATACGCCTTTGCTGTGTGACTTGGGGTACAGCAAGGACTTGACATCCAAGGAGGGACTCCTTAGGCAATGTTGAAACCATGGAGCAAGTGCTGAGGAGCAGCCAAGGGGGTTCTAGGAAGACAGGTTCTAGGACTTCTTTAGAGGGGGTGATACACTGGAACCAGGGCTGAGGAAGAGACTCTGCCATGTGGGTGCTGGATGTGTTAAAATGTGCTCTTGAATGGAAGATGTGAAAGAGAAAGTCATTTCCCCACTTCTCATTTTCCAATATCCAGCAGTATCTCAGAGTGGCTGAGTCTAACTAGAAGTCAGTCAACAAGACAGGTTGTCACGTGCCAACATAGAACACAGAAGGGTGGCAAAGGTGGCAAAGAATATTCACATAGATGACTTTGTCTCACTTTTCTTAGCTTTCCCAATGGAAGGATAAATTCTGTTCTTCCAGAATTTGGAGGGCAGGACTTCTACTTCTATTTATAGTAATTTTTATTCTTATTTCAAAGTTCCACTCTGACTTGTCTTTTTCTCCATTTTTGCTACTATTGTCATCTTAGTCTAAGACCCTTCCATCTAATACTTGCCTTGTTTTAACCCTCTCGATAGAAATATACTACAAAGGTCCATGAATTTTTATCTTCAAATTCTTACTATTTTTTAATATACACTGGACTCTCTGCTAAAGAATTATTGATGCATTAATCAGGGTGTATAGCTATGAATTTATCCTTTATGGTTTATTTTATTGTGAAATGGAAATAAAGCATGTCGGAGTTCAGAAAAGCAAATAAAAACTCTGACTAAAACAAAGAGCTGTGTCATTGTCAATTCTAAAACCACAAAGTTCAGAAGATAGATTTACTACATCAGTGAAACCTATTAGGTCAAGGAGTATATAGCTACTTTATGTCATGATTGCAATCCTATAAATTTACCTCCCACGCCCATCCCTGTTATATATCCCTAGACATCATTCACAGTGGGCTATCTTTCTTCGGACATGACATCCTCTCACATCTCCACAGATCATGCTGTTACACCTTTCCCTTTCCTCCCTTCTTTCTAAGTTGAGTAAATGCTCTTCACTGAGCCAGGCTCTGCTCAGGTGTTCTCACCTTTGTGAAGCCTTCTTATGTCATTTAGAACATTTCCAGAGTACCCGGGTCACACAATTTGAATATCACTTAGGACATGATGTTTTTAACACGTTAATACAAAAGTAGCTTAATAAGTAAGGTGGATTTTCCATGGTATGGTTTCCCAAGTGAACCTAACCAAACAGGAACTTCAACACTGTACTCAATCTTTGAGGCTTTCTATCTCCTCCATGAAATTTTGAGCTCCACTTTGAAGGCAAGAAATAAATGTCATTTGTATTTCTATTTCTAGCACCTAGTTTGATGCTGGATACATAGTGGGCTTCAATAAATGCTTAATGTATTTTAATTATATATCAATGAAAGAATGCCAAAGTCACATATTATAATGCTTTTGGATGGTGTGCATATTTCTGATTTTCCTACCTGTTCTGGTCTGACAAGTACCAATTTTCTAACCTTTAAATACATCTTTAAATACATTATTTTTAAAAGTTAATATTCCTTCCTGAAATTATTTAACCATTTCTTGCAGACATTTGAAAACCCAGAGAAGCACATTTTATTCCAATTTTTATGAACATATATATTAGTTTTATCTAATAATTTGTGTCTGTTAGATTTGACCCAATTTTAATCTTATACTCATCATAGGGATAATTTATGTGAAAAATATTGCAAAGCCTCCTTCAGAAAGCTGACCTTCAAGAAGGGGGACTTACATAATCTCTTTTTTATCATATTCTTGGTTGGATTACAGTACCATTCTGGATGGCAGTAATTATACCTTATATTTAATTTTTTGAGGAGAAGCTTTGTGATGACTCTAAGCCTAGGAAGCATAGTCAAGACCTGGATCAGGGTTTTCAAAAGGCAGCTACAACCATGAGAAAAAGGGCAATTTTTGTCCAAGGGCTGTGGGATCATGAAGCATGACCATGCCTACACACATGGATCTCAGTGGCCATCTGTAGTCTCGTCTTAGGGTATGAAAGCTCCACTTTGGTTAAGATATTTTGTTGTGTTTGATTTCTGAGTATTTCTGTTCTTAAGATCAAAGACCTAAAAGAGAAAAAACATGCTAATGAAAGAGAAATGAGCTCCATACTTAAACATAAATGAGGTTAGACTGCTAGGATATTTCATCTTCAGAAGCTAGTATGTTACCATAGTGAACAAATGGACTTTCTGTCTGGGCAAAGGCCTATTTGCCTTCCCAGATGATTCCACTCTGCACACTAATGGATACAATGCTAATAACGTCCAATTGTCTCTTTCTTCAACACATTTCATTTCTCTGCATCTTGACACCATGTCAGTTTGAGGCAAGCTGTGGCAGGCACATTGCCTAAAAGGATACCCATGTTGGGAAGCAGCAGCTGAAAGCGCAGTGCCAGGATTAGCCATTAGCAGTAGGGGAAAAAATCATTCTTGTTGTAGTCTTATTTGCTGGAAGGTTACCCATTGGCATTTGAAATAGTTCTCTCCTGTCAATCAAACAAATTGTTCTGCAGATCTACTAGGTGTTTAGGGGATAGAGGAATAGAATTTTCAGATCTTTAGGAGCTTTTTCAGGAGGCGATCTGCATTTTGTAGTAAAATCTGAATTTTTCTTTTTAAAGGATGGGTTCTTCCTTCAGCAGTAATGGTAAGGTACCCATTGTGCCTAGAGATTACAGGAAATACTAGTTTTCAGAGGTCTTATTACAATTGCCCTACTTTTGGAGGGTATTAATGAAAATTTGGATATCATTAAATATCTTTACTTTGGTCTCCCAGGGTAACAAGGTAACCTGAGTTAGCAGAACAAAAGATAATGTCATTGTTTGGAGAAGCTATGATAATTTTCTTCTTTAATCTTCATATGACCTTTGCCCCTGAAGCCATACTTCACATTTATCTTACCTGTTTTCTCTTACCTGTCCTCATTGGCAAAAGAGATGTCAATCTACAATATAGGCTGGGAGTAGTGCTTATGAAGAACTATAGATGTACCTTAATGTATTAAAATTAAATTATATAAAAAAGAAAAATGCTAAGGCCTGCAGTGAATAGCCACCTTTGTATTGCAAATATGCCTCTCTCTCTATTACTCTTTCAACTGGAGGTGTTCAACTTTTATCTCTTTTATTTCTTTAAACTTCCATGTAGAAGCTCCTCTCTATGTTTTATTTACTTCTAATTAAGATTTCATCTGAAGAAAGTGGTGTTACTAAAAAATTTTTTTTAAAAAACTGAACTATACACATTATATGAGACAGAATGAGGTAAAATACCATTCCCCCAAAATCTTGGAATTAAGGATACTCATTTGAATTGTTTATCTCAGTGGGAATTGTCTTGTGAAAGTCATAGAGCCTTTTGAAGAGTTCATCATCCTTGTGACACTTTATGAAAGTTTTGTAAATTCTGCCAGGCACTTGTCTTCTTGTTAATATTTACCAAACCCTCTGGGCCATCAAGACCCAAATATATACTATCTATATACTACAAGTATATTTCTATAGTACTTATGAGGTTTTTGGGGTTTTGTTTCATTTTGTTTTTAGTAGAAGCCAGGAGTGATAATTGCAGAAAATTTGAGAACATGATTTTGTGATTTGTGTCAACATACCTAATATGAAACTATATTTCCCAGTATTTCCTTCTTTTCCTCTAAGATGTCCCATAGACATATCAAATTTAACATATTTCTTTTTGTTGGATTCCCTAGAAGCAAGCTTTGTGGTGGAGATTTGGGAGCAAGTGACTTATTAAGGGAACGTTCTCAGGAGAAACCTGTGGAACCTAGGAGCTTTGGACTGTAACTTGAACTGCAGGATCTATCCTGGTTTGAGTCTTTTGTACAACAAACCCCATTATGTGTTACCCCAGAAGAGTGGTCAAAACTACCAGGCTTCCATGGATATAGCAGATCTAATAGCCTAAATGCAGTCCTTATTATTCTTCAGGAAACTTTGCAAGTGTGAGCTTTACCAGGAGCATCCCGAGGAAGTAGGAAATAGGTATACTAGAATGGTAGGACTGAACCAAAGGTGGGATATCTCTAAAAGTTTAGGAAAATATTGTTATTTCTATAAGAATTATGTAACTTGTTAACATATAATGGGCTTATTATGGTTATTTTAAGTGAATTAATAAACATATTGATATTTTTAAAAGAAAATTAAATAAAATGAAAAATTTAGTTAGTCACACTAGTCACATTTCAAGCTCTCCATAGTCACAAGTGTCCAACGGCTACCATATTGTACAGTGCAAGAATAGCATATATTAGGCACTCAGAAGTTTTTGCATTGATACTAAGATAACTCCATCTATACTATTGATTACACTTCCTGTGACACTCTGTCTCATAAACACATGCACTAGCTCAAACTGTTCCTCTGTCTAAAAGTAACCTCGTTTCCTCTCAGTGTCCCCACCCTCACCCTGAAAAATAATTACTAATTTTTCAAGCGTCATTTGTCAACGAACTGTTTTGATTCTCCCTTCCTTGAAAGAATCAATTATTTCATACTTTCAGTTCCACTGTACTTCCATGGATTTCCATCCTAGTATTTTTTTTCATACTTTTTGCATATCTTTAGCTGGACTGAAGCCTCCTGGATGGCAGGGCCTGGGTCTTATTTGTTTTTGCATTGCTATATCTAGCACAATTCTAGCATACAGAAATCGCTCAGCAAATGCTGTTTAAACGGAAAAAATGGAAGGATCTCCCTCCTCTTTTTATTTTTTGTAGTCTTATGACATCTATTACTTTTACCTCTCATATCTTTGACTCTCAACTAACTTTTCTTTTTTACACAAATATGCTAAAGTCTGTTCTATTGAAAAAATCACATTTATGAAACTTTCTTGATGTCATATTTAAAGGTGACATGATTGGATATACCAATTTTTAGACATGCAGATATTTTACCAATGACAATAGTTAGTAATATAGAAGTCTACAACACTTTATTCATAATTCCAAAAATTTGCATATTCTAAACATCAAAAGGTTTTCTTGTAACTCACCTGGTAATAGATGGTAATAATTCCTGATTTGGTATTCATGGACATGAGGCTATTTATAGCCTATTGATCTCTGTTAATGTGAATATTAAAATGGTATTTGAGTATTTGTGCCTCATTGCTTTTCTAAAATCAGAAAACTTCTGAATTCTGAAATATGTCTGAAAGATTTGGAATTGTCTATGGACCTGTGTGTCTTGTGGTTATTTATACATAGCAAATATATAATATGTAGATTTTTTACTAGTAGTATAAAATTTAACAAAGACAGTTTAATTGGTTTATTCTTAAAAATCATTCTACGGCTAGTTTTTGAAGTTTTAAAACTTCAACAAAAATTCTGTTTGATACTTGATAAAGGAAACTATTTTCAAGATTTTGAGTTTATAAAAAATCAGGGCTATTTTTTTTTTTTTTTGGCTGCATTGGGTCTTTGTTGCTGTGGGTGGGTTTTCTCTAGCTGTGGCGAGCGGGGGCTACTTGCTGCAATGTGCAGGCTTCTCATTGCGGTGACTTCTCTTATTGTGGAGCACGGGCCCTAGGCACGCAGGCTTCAGTAGTTGCCGGATGGGGGCTCAGTAGTTGCAGCGCGTGGGCCCTAGAGCACAGGGCTTCAGTAGTCGTGGCCCGTGGGCTCAGTAGTTGTTGCTTGTGGGCTCTAGAGCGCAGGCTCAGTAGTTGTGGCACATGGGCTTAGTTGCTCCATGGCATGTGGGATCTTCCTGGACTAGGGGGACCGTGTCCCTTGCATTGGCAGATAGATTCTTAACCACTGCACCACCAGGGAAGTCCAGGACATTTTTTATGTCTTATTTTTTATTCAGATAATGACCAGATGACAATAGCTTTAGTTTCATTATTTTTGAGAACATACTTTTACAGAGCCTAAAATTACAGAACTGTTCTGGAATTTTCTATAATTACACTGTTTATACCCAAAGTTACCAGATACTGTGTCTTCTTGATTGACATAGTTCTGCCAGGCAGAATAAAACCATCTTAAAATGATATGGCGGGCTTCCCTGGTGGCGCAGTGGT
The DNA here is from genome assembly GCF_964341445.2 of Mesoplodon mirus. Lineage (NCBI taxonomy): Eukaryota > Metazoa > Chordata > Mammalia > Artiodactyla > Ziphiidae > Mesoplodon > Mesoplodon mirus. The sequence goes on along the minus strand of NC_138979.1, from coordinate 116,878,385 downwards.
TGACAGTCCACCTGCCAATGCAGGGGATGTGGGTTCGTGCCCCGGTCCGGGAAGATCCCACATGCCGCGGAGCGGCTAGACCTGTGAGTCATGGCTGCTGAGCCTGTGCGTCCAGAGCCTGTGCTCCACAACGGGAGAGGCCACAACAGTGAGAGGCCCATGTACAGCAAAAAAAAAAAAAAATGATATGGCAAACACTTGACAATTCAGTCACACAGAGGTCTATACTCCAAAAGCAATCATGAAAACTTAAAGTGTGATTCATGCTCAAAGACTGTGAATCTCCCCCAAATTTGTGACTGTATTTCCTGTAAATAACTCTACAGTTTTTCAGTAACCATGGTTCCATTGACTCTAGGAAAGTTTAGCAATGAAGTGAATGGAGTCTCCAGTGGGTACTGGCCCAACCCACATGAACAATTTGAGTATGAAAGTACTCACTTCCTGGAACAAATCAGTGATGTTCTTGTATTTCCCCCTGAAGTTTCAAATTCATTGTGTTGAATTACTCTATCGTATCAGTAAAAAAAGAATACAATCTTGTGAACTACTAGTAAGCCAATAAGCTGGAGAGCTCAAAGACATCGCTTTCCAAGAAATGCCTGATCTGGGGAAGCAGTTCAGTGAATCTCTATCAAGTTTCAGTGACTGGGTCAGTTATTAAGCTATTGCCTTGCAGCATCAAACCCACCCAGCCAAGTGAGGGTTTGGGAGGCTGGGGCTGAGCCTCTGTAAACTGCATTTCTGTTTTGACTCCCAGTTGCACTTGGCTTATAGGAGGCACTAGAGAGAGACCAGGAGGCTGGAGGACAAAGAAGAGACAGGTTCCTTCCTGTTTACTTTCTATTCCTGATTTTACTTCTTGCTCCCATCATTGTTGTCCTAGCAAACCTTCCTCACTCTGGCAGCAAAATTGTTTTCTAGTAGTAGCAGGTATTTGAATTTGCTGTGTTTCTCCAAGACTCACTCCTTCAAACCAGCCTCACTGAACCTCTTCAGACATACCAGCAACAGCTGGCTGGTGCCCCCTTCTCAAAGTCTGGGTTTCAGCTGTATAGGCTCTCTCCTCTGAGTATTGGAGATACCAATACCAGCCAGCCAGAGACTCCCCTCCTCAGAGACTCTAAGTCCCCATTCTCTGGTGCCCTTTCTCCTCTAAGCTTCTAACTTTTAATAATTCTAACCTCATTCTCTTTATCCCCCCAGCCTAGGGGCTGTAGCTGTTTCCTTGTTCCTGTCTCCTTGATGCATTTAGCCTTGCCATTTTGATTTTAGAGTTTTCCAACGCCTGGGCTAAAAATTCTTTCTATTAAACATCTTACAATTAAAATAACAGGTGTGATTTCTATCTTCTGACTGGACCCTGACTGATACAGTGATATAGCTATAGGATTGCACTAAAGTAAACTCAAACATGAGAATTTAATTCAGCTTCTCCTACACACAGTCCTAACTCATTAACATCTAGCACCAGATGCAGCACCTCAGTTACTTTCACCATCACAGCAAGCAGTGAGCCTCATTTGCAGGTTCAGAGTCCTCATTCTTATAAGATTCTTCTGGTAAACTTGAATTATCTGTTAAGTCCTTTTACTCCTTTTTATCAATTGCAGATGGTTGGTGTAGCAAATAAACTCATTTTCTCATCATTAGACTAAACTTCTCAAAATATTTTGCTGAACAAACATTAATCCTTATTAGCTAATATATGCTAGTATAATTAAGAAAACTATTTTCCCCTGAAATCCCAAGCAATCTCCATTTGACCTTGAGGTCACATGCTGGATACTCCCTATACAGAAAAATGTCCACAACAAAAGTTTGTATTGCAAAGTTTTTGTTTGCTTATTTTTGTTTTTGTTATGTTTTGTTTTATTTTTCTATTTCAAAATCATATTGCACCCTGACCTTTTCTTTAAAATAGATAACTGGGAGTTTGCTTTAGCATTTACAGTTTTCCTGAGGCATAAGCTCAAATTAATACCCATATCTGTTTCTATACATCACTATCACACTTTTAAATCTGTTCTTAGAATTCCTTAGTGAAGATTTAGGTGTGTGGAGGATGGCAGAAAAAGTATGGAAAACAGCTCCAAAGTCTTTGGTTTCGTGGAAACCAGTTTTTGTAGGCTTTATAGTTCAGCTTCTTTTTTGTAAGCTAGCCCTAAATGCCCTGAAATGAAAAGTAAATCAAAACAAATCTCTTGGATCATTCTTACTGATATCACATTGTATATGTAAACAGTGCTTTCCAGTTGGTAAGCATAAGTAAGACAGATCTTGCCCAGAGAGTTTACCAGCTTACACGGATGCTACATAGGAGGAAAACAGAGAAGAGGCTGTTTTGCTTTTGTTTGAGATTCACAACAGCTGTTGTATTCTTCTTGACTGGTTCCAAATTTAATAAGGCCCAATAAATCTCTAAGAAAATAGCCCTGAGACACTGCTATTGTTTTTATTTTGGTGTTGAGCTCATAGTACAAAGTCTTTCTCGTTTCAGCACACTTTCTGGCAAATTTCAGAGTAGATCTTGCCAAACATAAAACCCAAAACGCTAGCCCAGAAAATCACAGAGAAAATCACATCCCTGGCAATGGATATTGACTAAGAGAAAGCTTCCCTTAAAACCTAACTCAGACTGCTAGCATTTGCAAATCAGGTGGAGATTGCTGGTCTGGCTACCCTCAGAGCCTTCAATGCCTTTTTCAAACGATTGCTTCAAACTCTTGGCTATTATTCCCTTATAAGTAATTTGGGGGAAAATATCAACAAAAGCTTACGTAATTTCTCTGGTCTGCAAAATGCACCCAGCCCACTTCATTGGGATCACTGTGCTAGAGATTACACCCCCGGTGAAAGCCACCAAAAGGAGCATACTACTGAAGTGAGTAATATAGTTTCAATTTTTAATGAAGTGTTACTTGTCCACAACATTATCTCTTTTAGGTTCTGGGCTGTGTGCCAGTGATAAACTGAGCAGCTCAAAATCTTATCTATTTTTAAGTGACCAGTATTTAGAGGTAAATTCCCTGTTCTCCTCAGTGAATTGATCTAGTGTTTGGCTACCATCAAATATTTTACAAGTGTACAAGATGTAATTTTTTTTTTAGTGGGGATGGGGACTGAAATATATTTCTATTTCCTCTTTTGTGAAAAAGTTTAAGTAATATGCACAGCTGAGTGTGTACAGCTGAAGCACATCTTCAGATGAGCTTGAGGCTTTTGTGATTTCTGCCTGAGTTGGGGAACAAGTAAATATGTTATAAATGTGAGCAAGTCTGTGAGGTAAGCAGGTAAAAGGAAGGAGAACCATCCTCTGTGCTTCACTTATTTATACTTAAGTGCAAGTAACACTACTTCCAGGTAGGATGGGATAAAAAATCCCCAAATCTAGGCTGAATAAAAACATCCTCCTCTGTGAAGATGGAAGAGAAACAAAGACCAATGTCAAGTGGCTGTTGGGTGGAAGAACATGGCTGAGGAGAAGGAAGGGAAACACTGAGCCACTGGATCATTCTTTAGAATCAGGAAGTTTCACAGGGACCTCAAATGTAATAAACAGGTACTGACATCAGCAGATGTCTTTCCTGTGGAGGTGCACAACAGTCACTGCATCCAGTTTTGAAATGACTTAGAAGATGAGCAGGGTATTCCTTGAGCATATATCTGAGATGTGCTGGAGAGCCCAGAGAAATTTACAAAACTTATAACCTACTAAACTCATGATCTACTAACCAGTTTGGCTGCTTTACAGGATACCATGAGAACTTTTCTCATTTATTCCCCTGGCAAATCTGAAATCCTGTTAGAAACCTAAAGGTTAGAAGGAGGCAGGCTATACTTTAATTTCTCTCTTCTTTAAGTTTCAGGCTCTGACTTTGGAAAGTAAACAAGAATGTTTGGAAGAGTACAAGACATCAGAATTTGATATTCTGGATCATTACTTAGGGTATCCAAACAATGACATTAGAAAAATATTCTGTCCGTTCTGATCAAAATGACTTCAAACTAGAATTATGAGTGGAAGGCATTAATGAAATATAAGCAGGTAAAACTGTAAAACTTACTGTGTGGTTGGCAATGGTTATATCATGAAATAATGATGAAGAGCAGAACAGTATTTCACAGAAGAATAAAGAAAGGAATTCAAGAGCTAAACTAATAGCTTCAGGCAGGTATAATGTCAATATACAGTATAGTTTATAAAGTGTGCCTTAAATATAATATGCTAAATATTCTCATAAGGCAGGCATTACCAAATCTTTTTTTTAAAATTTTATTGAAGTATAGTTAATTTACAATGTTGTGTTTAATTTCTGTTGTACAGCTACGTAACTCGGTTATACATATATATATTCTTTTGGCATTGCCAAACCTTGATGTTGGGACAGATGACCCATAAATATTTAAATAACATATTTTGCTTAACAAGTGAATTCGATAAACAGGAAAGAGAACTTGTAAAAAAGAAAAAAAAGATACAAGATTTCTTGGAACCAATTAGAAGATAGAGGCCTGATAGAGACATCTGAATAAAAATAAAAGTAGAGAAAATCATGAGGCTGAAAAAAATCTATGAATTTTGGGGATAACATTATTCTGTTCTAATGTAAAATCTCAGCCTTATTATTAGCAGTGGAAAGACATCAACACTCAGACATTAGTTGAAGCCCCATTCTGCCACAAATGAAATATTTGATAAATTATTGCCTTGCTTAGTTGATAATTTGTTCTTTCTTCAGAAGGCTGAGGAAACAACCAATAGAATGAATATCCCAGATTGGTGGTGTCCCATGGGCATGGCAATGGAGCGAGAGAATTTGTCTTTGCAAAATTCCCCCAGGTGATTCAAATATTCTTTCCCCTTCACATTTGAATACCACTGTCTTAGATTTGCTTCTAACCAACAGGAAGCAATAGATTGTTAAAGGACATGAGGTTATCATATCAGATATTTAACACACCAGCTACTTAACCTAGTCCTATGTTAAATAGCCCTAGATATTGGGAAAATAGATGTTGAAAAATTCAGCAAAAGGGTGGATACTCTCAATTGTTGAGCAATTGCTCTGGTCCTGGCACTGAGCTAGACACTTACATAACTGAACAAAAATTATTTAATATTTTCTTAAAAGTCATGAGTATTACATTGTAACATATTATTATTATCCAACTACAAAGAGGAAGGAAATGAAAATTCAGAGATTAAATCACTTGCTCTGGCTTCTACAGGCAACCAGAGCAGAGCTATGATCTGAACTCATCCTTCAGGGTCCAAAGCCAGAAGTCTAACCCCCTCTCAAATGTCTCCATGAGGCACCTAAATAAATCCTTGTAGTGGCACAGGAAATCTCTGATGTGTTCAGATTTAAAATGCACACATGCAAAAGATGAAAGGTGGGCATTTCCAGAGACTGGAATAATCCCATAAGAGTAAATGTTAAGACTAAACCCAAAGGTGTCCAAAAACAAAGAGGACTATATTGACTGTTTCCTAAGCATGAGAGACAGAGAGAGGGTGCAATCCACTACTGCTTAGGGAAGATAGCATAATATTATCAAATTACAAAGGGGCAAAATCTCTCTCCTCATCTGACTTCTGTATTCTTCACCATATTTCCAAGTACTGTCTAACAGCAGTAATCTAGTATGAAAAAAATCCAAGAACTCTAAAAAGTTTGCATTCCATTACCTTTTCCTGCTACTAAACCTTTAATAGTATTTATAATCTCTTCTGTCATCAGAGGTTTTTCCAATCTTAATTTACCTTTCCGAGTCTCCATTGTGCTCAGTCAGACAGTCTCTAATAAACTACCTGAGGAAAGTCACTGTGCACCCACAAAGAGATCCACAATTGGCCTAATTAGAACCAAAAAAACCACTATTAAAATGAGTTTCATCCTGTGCCTCTGTGCATATATAAGCCTTTTATATATGGAAAATGCTTGCATTTAGTCATTTTGCACACACCGGATGTAAATTACAAGTTTTATCATTCTACGTATGTGGTCAGTGGAAATGCTCAGCGTATTATTTGTACTAATTACCTTGGTAGTTCTTTATTTCTGTCAAAGTCTTAGCATCCAGCAACTCTAGAGGTTGTTGATGGGTAAAAACTAGTCCTAGTTAGTAGGATTAGGATGGTTGCTGAGATCAGTATTTTTATTTTCAGCAGACAGAGGGTCTCTTCTTGGTACAGTGCCTTCCACTTTTTTCTGTCTTTAAATCATTTTCTATTTCAAATGGCTGGAATTAGAAAATGATGGTAGAGCTGTAAGATCACCCCCAACTCAAGCCTATGCCTGTTCCTCAGCTGGAAGTGTACCAGAACATAATCCATCTCCCGAGCAAAGCGTGAGAGCTATATGTTTCCCTGGATCATTCCACAAATCTTGTTTCACCTGGTCCATTACATTGCCAAGCCCCTGAGGTGGTGGTCTGTACTCTTTCTGATGGAGCTTTGAAATCCCTAGCATCTCTGTTTATGGGCAGTGATGCTCTGGATGCAGCCTGAAGTGTCTCATGACAGCTGATTGTTAAATTTTCAGGAATTTTGTGAGCTGGTTGATGTCATGGAGGAGCTTAAAATGGGCCATGGTTGGAGTATTTACACCACAGAAATCAACAAATGCTACAAATCAGGGCTCCTCTTACTCCAAGAACCATTTGTTAAATATTTACCAGCATTGTACTGGTGGTAGGCATTAATTTCTTACTATTGCACTCAGGACTAATTGGAAGAATCATTGACAGCCCAAAGAACAATTTTCTTGTTCCTCATTTCTGAAAACAGCAAGTAGCTGCACTAACACAGTTGAAAATCTCTTAGGAAAAAATTCTCTTTCCCCACCCCTGCCTCCCCACCTCCCTTAATTCCCAGCCTTCATTTTCCAATTGCTTCCCTTTCAAGTTTGTGCCAAGTCAGAAATGCTCCAAGGTTGTTTCTTCTTGTGGTATTCCTACTAAATAATCATTGTGCTCTTTATTTGGTCTCTACCATGTGCCAAATGTGGAACCTTATAATACAGCCTTTTGGTTTTTAAAGACTAATAAATTCTAGGTAGAGACCCAAACTCAGCTTAGATAGACTCTCTTTTTATTCCCAATTCTGTTGAGTCGTTATATAAAGACAAATATAGTAAGAGAAGTCTTGGTGTCTGAGGACTTGCGTCTGAGTGGTGGGTACACCTAGCTAGTTGGGAAGCAGGGGGATTTCTTTGCATTTCCTGGTATTTCCTTCACTGCAGAGGGTGCTCCCCTAGAGCAGCTCTCATGATTTTTCTTTACCCCCTGCATACTACTCTCTAGGAGAGGTGCAGTGGCTTGTCTTATTCTTGATTGTCAAAGTGCCACTTCTTATTTCTTCCCTTCTATGGGATCCAGTTGCCAAGGGAGAAGACATTCTGCTTTTCCCCCTATGCTGTATACTTTATACGGTGAGGACTCCAGGCAATTCAATTGTCTGAAACTGATAGGAAAGTCTCTTTAACTTTAGAGTTCTGTATTAGGAAGTCCTTGGTTCTTAGACACCTATATCATGTTCTTCAATTTAGACTTAATAATAAAAGTGATATTCCAGTCTCTTTTCAGACTCCTTGTCTTCATTAACGGTTCAGAACTCAAAAAAAAGAAAAGAGGAGTGTGATTTGTGGGGTCCCTTTGAACACCAAAACTAATGTAATCTTGAGATTACTTAAGTTCTGTTTCTGCATTAGTGAAAAAGAGGAAAACTACCAATGTTGCAAGGTCCCTTGATTCACCAAATATTTACTGAGTACGTTGTATTTACTAAGTGCCCTGTGTATATCAAGCACTGCCAAAGGTACTAGGAACATTGTGTCCCAGACACTATGAGGGCAGCTACAGACATGTGAAAAAAGAATTCTGCATAAAGTTTATAATCTAGAAAAGAGCAATAATATTATACTCTGAGTGTCATAATAGGAGCATGGAGAAGAGAGTACCTAACTCTGCCCAGGTGGAGTTCAAAGAGAGAAAAGACATATTTTTTTTAAAAAAATAACCTCCCCCTCAACAAATCTTTTACCAAACTCATTTTTCTTTTAATTTAATTAACTCACAGTTCCTGAGAAATATGTTAATGATATAGAAATGAGAAAAAAAAAAAGCTGTATGACCTATGCACTATCATTGATCCTTAAAAAAATCAAGAATTGACCACACTGACATTTGCCAAACTGTATTTGTTTTCTAGGGCTGCCAAAACAAAGTGCCACAGACTGAGTGGCTGAAACAACAGAAATTTATTTCTCACAATTTTGGAGACTAGAAATTCAAGATCCAGGTATTGGTTTCTTCTGAAGTCTCTCTCTCTTTGACTTGTAGATGGTCATCTTCTCCCTGTGACTTCACTTGGTCTTCCCTCTGTGTATGTCTATGCCTTAATCTCCTCTGCTTAATCTTTTTTTTTCCATTTTAATCTTTTATTTTTTTAACATTTTAAAAATTGAAGTATAGTTTATTTACAATGTTTCCATTTTATTTGTTTTGTTTTCTGTTTGTTTTGTTTTTTGTTTCTTTTGGCCACACCACGTGGCTTGTGGGATCTTAGTTGCCTGACTGGAGATTGAACCGGGACCCCTGGCAGTGGAAATGTGGAGTCCTACCCACTGGATTGCCAGAGAATTCCCTTAATCTTCGTATAAGGACAGCAGTCGTATTGGATTAGGGTTTTCCCTAAAGACCTCATTTGCTTGTTTACTTCTTCAGAGACCCTACTTCCAAATGCAGTTACATTCTGAGTTACTGGGGGTAAGGACTTCAACATATAAATTTCAGGGGGACACAATTCAGTCCGTAATAGCCACCTTGCATGAAACTTCTCTAGCAGTAGTGAGGAACTTAGCTATGATCTTGAGAATCAAGCACTCCTTTCCAGAAGTCAATGATTTGCCAAATTGTCCTTAACAAGTACATCCTTTTCCTCGCTATAAATTTTATCCTTTCTATATGACCTGTTGATAATACTGGCTTTGGGGGGATGGTTTTTATGTATGGAACTATGCAATTATGAAATAGTTAAAAACTCGTGACTATTCAAATTCTCTCCTATTCTTTTTTATCAGAAGGAAGAATTTCATGTAAGAGACCTTGGTATGCCACGGGTTTCTTAATCTCGCTCATGTTTACTTTATCTCTCTTTCTTATTCCCTTGTAATGCTAAGAAATGCCTCGGGGCAAAATGAAGGAATAAATCAATTAAGAAGCATTGAATTCATGCAGTTGTACTCTTCCAGCTGAGTTTTCTATTTATGTAATTTTCAGGAAATTGTAGAAACTGTTAAAAGAGAGTGCTGCAAAAATGGAAAGCTCTTAGTAAATGATTTACTTTGGAAAAGAGACCTCTGTTGGGAACATATCTTGCTTCTGAAATTATCTAAACCTGTGCATAGAGCTTAATAAGTATTAGAATTCCATTGATTAGAAATCTGCCATACCCTTTGCCATGTCTCTGCTATGCCTACAGATGGGTTTGGAATTTTACCAACAACTTGTGCAATATGTATTGAAACTGGAACAAATGTCTTTTTATCCTTAGGCCTTGTGCTTTCTTATCATCCTGACTCTGCTTTATCACGTTCTACTTTTCTGCCTTTATTCTCAAATGTATTTTATCTGTGTTATCCTCCCTCTCTGCATTTTACTTTCCTATTTCATACCTCAGTAGGTTTCTTTTTGAAGTTCTGGAGAGTTTTAAGGAAAATAGTTCAGGCAGAAACCCTAAGGAAATAGAAGTGTCCAAATTAATACACCCAATTTCATGGGCAAATGTGACCAAATTATCAATTTATTTGGAAACTGATGCAGTAGTTCAGACTTTACCAGGTACAAAATCTCTAATAGAGAATATCTTAGATCTAATAAAAATTTAATGAGGGTTTTGTTTTTCCTTTAATCTTGATATTGTTAAAGTGTTGAATCCTTTAAATCTGGGGGACAATCAATCATTGCATATCTGTTAGTCTAGTGAGATAGTTTTTCAAAGAACTTAAATGTTAGTGCCACATTAATTGATTTGGGGGGAAAAAAAGCCTTACTGAGTTTCAACTGCTTTATTCTACCTGTACAAGGTAACTAAATTTGGGAATACTAAATTAGTAAAAGTAGTTGACAGGCAAATTTATTTTTCTCATTCCCATTCCAGAGTATTTTCCTTCTCACCATGGTCTCTGAAGTGGAGAGTCAGTAGTAAACTGGTGAAGAATATGAAGAATCAAAATGAACTATATACTTATCATCCCTTTTCTCTAGAAAAATGCCTTATAAATTGTATCAATAATAATAAGAATAAAAATAATAGTAATATTTATATTAACATCTAGCATTTATTATGAACTTATTGCCTGTCAGATACCATGTATTATTACATCATTTAAACTTGAAATTGGGAATGTACTAGTATTATTCAAATTTTACCAAAAAAATCAAACTAAAACATTAGAAAGACCTGGGTCACGTGGCTACTAAATGACAAAACCAAATACCCTGTCTTTCTCCAAGCACTTCTCACCATTTTTAACTATTTTGATATAATAGCTAATGGATACATCTAACTTAGTGTGTCATTTGAAAAGGAAATTTTTGATTGATTATAAAAACAACTTACTGTCTCAAAAACTCCACTTCTCTGAAACTTTTTCCAATAAATATTAAAGGAAAGATACTTTATATCATTTTATAAAAATGTATATTGACTTAGAAAAAATTAATGTATTTCTCAAATGCAGGTAATAAGGGAAATGGGAATTAGGTATTCTGGAAGAAGAGAGAAATTGTGTTAGAATATTAAAATTTTAATAATGTCTGCTCCTTGCCACAGATGTAATACTTATGTTTGAATCTTAGAATAGGCCTGGGGAGTTTTATTTCAAACTGGCAAAGCGATTTTCAGCTTGGGCTTTCTTGTTTTCTAGACTTCAACTGTTTTGTTTATCTGATTCTGTTTTTATTCTTTTATTCTCTTATGCCTTTTCTTACTTTCTGATTCCTACTTTCTCTCTTATTTTTTTTAGCTCTCTTCCCAGAAGATTTCCTTTCAGAATATAGATGTATTTCTAAGAAATGGCATAGGGAGTGGGCTCCCCAGAGTTCAGGTCTCAAGAAATAAAATGGCTCAATAGAAATAAAACAAGGAATCAGTTCCAGACCTGGTTGAAAATCTTGACAGAGATAATGGATCCTTGGCCTGCTATTTCCTATCTTCTTCATTAACACTTCATTTTGGGTGAAAGTATCAGAAGTTTTTTGGAATGTGAGGTTAATTAAGATTTTAAAACAATTGAGTGTTAATGTTTGCTATTTGGTTTAGATGGCCCAACTCCAAGAAATTTTCCTTAAAATGCTTTAGGTCCTGAAATACAATAGTCTCCCACATTATCAAGATATAACATAGAATAAGCCGGGCCAGCACATCGGTCCTATGCAGAAGTGAGTCTAGATGTCACTAGACTGATTACTGGAGATCTTCCAAAGGGGAAAAAGTTCAAATAAAATAGCATGCAGGACTTCAGCATCATTCTGTTAACTAATATGTACTTACTGAGGGACCATACAGTGTATATTTCAGATTTGCAAAAAATTTGAAACATAAATCTATCAGCCTATGTATACTGATGGACCTGTGACGACAAAGCGATGTTTTTAATTGTAAAGTGTTTTCACAGTTTCAGTGCCAAAGGGTGTGGTGAATTAGTAAAGTTAAAGCCTCTGACTTTGGACCCCTGAACTTCATGGTTTGATATGAATCTTTGGGTTACCATGGCAACTGCTGCCACCATGAGATAAGTCCATAGGGGAAGGTCTCTTTCTCAGGCTTCCTGGCAAATTTTCCCTCACCAATCCCAAAGGCCCCTTACATACAGGCAAATGCTTATGTTGGCGCCCCTTAACTTTGTCATAGACACAAGAAAAGTTCCAGAATTTGGTGATGTATAGGCAAGAACTAATAGAATATATCTTCAGGTTTTGAAGTGATTGCAGTTGTTGGATAATAAGGATAGTTTTTTGTTTTTTGGAGGGTGGTGACAAATTTTGCTCAGAGACTGTGATTGTCTTTGCCAATAGTTTATCTAACATGGGTTCACTGCTGAGATTTCACAAGCCAATAGCATACAGGATAGTGTCTCTTAAAAAACCTAATGAAATAACATAGTCCAAACAAATGATACATTAATTTACATTATCTTTCTAGTCAAGGGGATGTGAAAGGAATGAAGTCTAGGTGTAGTTGAGGTGTACCTTTTCTACAAGTTTCGCTTTCTCAGGAGAGACCAGGCCTTGCCAACCAAGAGCTGATGTCCTACTGCCAGCACAATAAAATTCCCTTGTTGCTAGAGCACGAGACCAGGGAACTAGGGTAACACTGGTCTTGACAGGCAGTCTGATCTTCTCAGGTTGCTGCAGGATTTGTCCCACTGCCTGTAAAGGAGTTGCCATTATCACAGCAGGAGCTGTGCCCCAAGGTCTTCGGAGAGCTAGACCAGCAAAGGGTAGCTTTGCCTAGTCCCAGACTCTCAGATTGCCCTTACCAACTCTGAGTGTTTACAGTCTAAATGCCCCCTCACCATATTTGCTTCTTCATCTGTTTTTATTGATAAGCCCCCCAGTAGCTGAGCCTTGAGTGCTTATCAAAGACAACAGATGAGATGATGACATCCTGACAGAGCCCACTTCACTCTTATACCAAAACAACTCTACTTCTAAAAATAACTTCTTTGTTTTCTGTCTTTGTCATAAATAAGTGGATTAAAACAACTTCATTTAAGTCATAATAAGTGGATTTGAAATTATATCAAACCAATTCACAACAGACACACTCCCTGAGGATCTTCTGACTTTGTGATCTAGGATGAACTTTGTTTCTCTCTGCTATGGTTTATGTCCCACTTTTTGAAACAGAAATGTGTGCCTGTGTCTGATTTAAATCCTTGGGTAACTGATTTAAATCCTTGGGTAACTGATTTTTGCTTAAAGCTTCAGTCTTGGGCAGGCAGCAGCTTACTACTGCCTGCAAATAGATTTATGTTGCTTTGCTGCCTTCTTCTCCAATCTCCCTTGGTGGTTTCTCCAGATCTAAAACATCACAGACCCACAAGACTCTTTTCTTTAACCATGTGATAACTTGAAATTTCTGCTTGCTTGCCCTCCATATCCTGTTCAGAATCCTGCAGTATTTGTGACATCTTATGATATGGAAGGATCAGGTTTTTCACTGCATCATACTCCTCTTCTTTTTCATAGACTGTTGTAATTGTTTCAACTCTTCCTACACCTGCTAGGTTTAAATATTTAGTGGAAAATTTCTTATTTTGTTAAAAATCTCTCAGTAGTCGCAACCAAAGTATCTTGAATTTGAGGAGGTAGATGTTATCTCACAAATGGTAAAATAAGTTAATATTTGTATCTGTGCATGTACACAATAATATAAATAAGAATAAGCATACATAACAACTATATATATATATATATATATATATATATATATATATATGCTTATATGCTTATTCTTATTTCTTTTAGACCTGAACAAATTCAAAGGTAAGGATTTAAATCTTTTGGGGAGTTAGTATTTGCTGGTTGATCTTGTTAGCCTAACTTCTACACATTTTCAGAACCCATATTTATCTGGATGCTTATAATTCGACTGTTTCTCTACAATAGTAAATACTCTAAGAAGATGTTAATCCATGTGGTTATAATTTATCTATGGAAGATATTTATCCAAGAATATGATTCTAAATCTTTATTCATTATGAGAGAGTATCAGGGTCACTACCTTCCTCCCTCTGTCCCATTGCCACCCAAAATCTCTTTCTTTACTTACCTAATTCTCCACTTATCTCTAACTTTGGATTGTGCTGTGACACAAAGAAAATTGTGCAGTTGTGAACTGCTACATACTTTTTCAACCTAAATATGTGATCTGGAATTTTGAATGACGTATTTAAAATCTTTTGAAAGTTTTAGACTTATTTTTCTCTCATAGCAAAGATAGATTATGAGACTAACAAGTCAACTTACTTTGGGGGAATTCTCATTACTGGATTATCAGAGTATTAAATAAAATGCTTCAAGCACTGACACAACTAAATGCTTCCAGAAGAATATTGTGTGATTTTTTAAATATTTGATAGAACAGGTTGAAGTGCAATACATTGGCACAATAGAGGATGAATTGGAATTTTAAAAATTGTTATTTGAGGGCCTCCCTGGTGGCGCAGTGGTTGAGAGTCCGCCTGCCGATGCAGGGGATACGGGTTCGTGCCCCGGTCTGGGAGGATCCCATATGCCGCGGAGCGGCTGGGCCCGTGAGCCATGGCCGCTGAGCCTGCGCATCCGGAGCCTGTGCTCCGCAACGGGAGAGGCCACAACAGTGAGAGGCCCGCGTACGGAAAAAAAAAAAAAAAAAAAAAAAAAAATTGTTATTTGAGATAGTTTTGGAATGTTATCTTGTGTCTTGTGATTCAAAATATAATGGCAATGATAGAATAAGAATAATTTGAGCTATATTTGTCACTGACAGTCATTGCCTTTCGCAAAATGTGAGGTAGGAACAGGAATGTTAAGTGAGGTTGGAGAGAGTTATACTGTGAGAAGGAAACTAGATATGGCAAAACAACTGAATTCACCTTCTCCTTGTAAACACTTTGAGTTACTCAAAGAAAATGGAGACTCCAGTGGTTGTTGATGTTATAACATTCTTTTCCTTAAATGGGGGATTTATTCATTAATAAACAAGTCATTAAACAAGTCATTTTTGAATACTTTATTGAGCACCTATTGTTATGGAAGCTCTGCCAGTGCTGTGGGTTTTAAAGTAGAAATCTAGGCAGAGTGGTAGAGCTTGAAAGAATCTTGGAGATTGCACTTGAGTATAATCTTTTTAACAAATGGGGAAATAAAAGCAATGTAATGTCCAATCTTTGTTCTGAAAGAGTTTATAATCTACATGGGTAACAAAAAGGCTTGTTCTTATGAAAAATTACATAAAAATGTTAAGCTAGTATTCCATAATGGTAGAAATAGGGACTTTTGAATTTAACTCTGCTACTTACTGTGTGACCTCTGGCAATCTACTTAAGACCCTGAATACTTCAGTTTTCCTCATCTATAAGAAACATATCTTGTAGGGTTGTTTTGAGAATTAGATGTGATCATTAGAATGTTTTTAGAATGTTTAGACACATCCTGAACATGATAAATGCTCAATAAATGGTAATTTTTATTACTACTGAGCTCTTGCTGTCTTGGGAGTGCCATACCAGTAACATAGATGTCAATTGCCATAGGAAATTGGCGTCTAGGAAAGCAGTGTCAAAGATCATTTTTTCCCTTTGTTCTCTATTCTCCTTTCCCTTTTTCTATTTCCTTCCCACCCCTTTCCAAAATAAATGACACCATAAGATAACTAAAAAACATACTTTTCTTTTGTCTTATATCCCACCAGTTGTCCTCTGCACTGCTGCCACACACACATACCCACCAAATATTTATTACCTTAGAGACACAGGGTCTCAGGGTTCAGTGACAATTTCTTTGTAGATTATGATGGGTTAGCCTCTATGACTGAGTCTGTCAGGACAAGAGCATGGTCATTCAAATCTTCAGTAATATGCAGCCAACAAATAGTAGCTGTCATTTCCCTTTTAGAAAAGCTTCAGTTTCTTCAACGTTAGTGTTTTTGCACAACATGTTTTTGAAATAAATAATTTTCTGACTAGCTTCATTTTCTGAGAACACGTAAGGGCTCCAGTCCCCATAGGGATGGAAACAAGGCAACTGCTCAGAAACTCCACCCCTGCTGCAATATCACGAGGTACATCATGCTACTTTCTGATTTCTAAATGGAAAATTGTTAATACCATTCTTTCTCATTTCATTTTTCTTTCTGCATGACCTCTCCCTTGCTACCCTTTTGCTTGAGGTTTTGATTGCCTTGCTGAATTACTTTTCAACCTTTTTACATATTTATTATTCCATAAGCCTAGATGTTGATTTTCTTTCATACTTGATTTAATTTATTTTATGAGTTTGTGTTCAATTTATGGATTTTGAGATAAATCTCTCTCATTGGTTCTTTACGCT
Organism: Mesoplodon mirus; assembly: GCF_964341445.2. NCBI lineage: Eukaryota > Metazoa > Chordata > Mammalia > Artiodactyla > Ziphiidae > Mesoplodon > Mesoplodon mirus. The sequence goes on along the minus strand of NC_138979.1, from coordinate 116,862,281 downwards.
ATAGACTGCATAAAATCTGATTTATAAAAGTTCACTTTGTTTTTGATGTAAAAGCAAATATCACATTTGATTTGGCCTTGGTTCCATGGGGTTATTAAGGAAGGGAAATGCTTTTGATACTAGTAAAATTAGCCCTTTTGATTTTCAGTTGAAGCAAAGAAGAGGGAAATTGACATTTGTCTGAGTTTGATATTTGAGCTGATTCTGATCTTTGATTATTTTTAACTGTTTATGTAAATCCGAATTCTGTCTAAGCAATCTACTATTAGCAGACTTTTAGCAAATCAGCAACCATAGCAGAGCTAGATGCTTTCAAAACTAAAGCCACTTACATATTTTTCAAGAAAAACATTTTTTTTTCACTTAAGAGCATAAGAATAATGGTGATCAAACAATTTCATTTCAGATTCTATGCGTTTTTCATGAATGAGCTAGGTAGGTCCCTAGGACCTATCCTGTACCAGTCCAGGGTACTCAGCTTTTACCTGTTAGGGCCTTCCAAATTAAATTTTGTGATATATACGTAGATATTGCATATTGTGTAGCATCAGACATAATGTATGTTTAAAGGAATTGCCCAGAAAATAGCAAAAGATCTTTAAGAGATATGTGGGTGTATTTTATCATGATTATCACAGGGCTCACAATTGACGATATTCACCTGGATCTTCTCAGTGCTCAGCAAAAGGTATTCTATCAGCTTCAAACCTTTTGCTAACAATTCTTATATTTTCAAGAGAGTTCCCCCCCCCAAATATTTTGTCTTATTTATTTCTTGAGGACTTATTTATATTTATGCAGAGACTTTCTTCTTTCTTTTCAGACAATTTTTTTATTTTTTTGCGGTACGCAGGCCTTTCACTGTTGTGGCCTCTCCCGCTGCGGAGCACAGGCTCCAGACGCGCAGGCTCAGCGGCCATGGCTCACGGGCCCAGCCGCTCCGCGGCATGTGGGATCCTCCCGGACCGGGGCACGAACCCGTCTCCCCTGCATCGGCAGGCGGAGTCCCAACCACTGCGCCACCAGGGAAGCCCGAAACTACTGATTTTTGAAAAGAACCATCTATTCCTAAGCATTTCATGCATTAAATACAATATCTTACTTAAGATTGCCCTTACCCTTGTATAATTTGTAAACTATTTATAATTTTATTTAATAATATAACATTTATTTGGAAAAAAAAGAATGTTCTGTTCTAAGATTTGATGTCTAAAGTAACAATGGCCGTAATAGCACTGCCACTGTAACAGCAGTAACAACAATTACCCAAGTTGTGGGCCAGTTGGGAGACAGCCTAGGGCAAAGGCATAGTGACACAAGTAGTATGGCTTATTGAACATCCATCGGAGAGTAACCGAGAACCTTTGAAACCTCTCTGATCCTAGTGATGATACCAAGAATCTTTATCTTCAATCAACTTTCTACCGTACACTTTGTTCAGAGAGGGAAACCGAGTCACTTGAATGCTTAAGAGATTCCCAGAAGTGCGTACGAAAACAGTAGCACAGCTCCGGGAAACATAAGAAAATCTAATTTAAATCTCTAAACAGAAACACTTTGCCTATTTTAAGAACCCTTGTAACTGTATCTCTACGATAAACCTGCAGATCATCAAAAAATGTATGGAGTCCTTTCCGTTATCAGAGTCATGTAAGGATATGAGTGAGCAAGGCGTTCTTTTTTTTTTTTTTTTTTTTTTGCGGTAGGCGGGCCTCTAGCTGCTGTGACCTCTCGCGTTGCGCAGCACAGGCTCCGGATGCGCAGGCTCAGCGGCCATGGCTCACGGGCCCAGCTGCTGCGCGGCATGTGGGATCTTCCCGGACCGGGGCACAAACCCGTGTCCCCTGCATCGGCAGGCGGACTCTCAACCACTGCGCCACCAGGGAGGCCAGAGAAACTTGTTTTAAGGTTAGTGATTTTTTTTTTTTTTCCCGCGGTACGCTGGCTTCTCACTGTTGTGGCCTCTCCCGTTGTGGAGCAGGGGCTCCGGACGCGCAGGCTCAGCGGCCATGGCTCACGAGCCCAGCTGCTCCGCGGCATGTGGGATCCTCCCGGACCGGACCAGGGCACAAACGCGTGTCCCCTGAGCAAGGCGTTCTTGAGGGCAACATTACAGAAATGACATTATGCTGAACACCATTTGTCAGGGAAATGCATTAGGGTCATTTTTATTATGTAAGTATGTAGAAGGAAGAGAGTCGCTGACTGTTTCCCAGACATGCCCTGCTCTACAATCTGTGGCAAGTTGCTAAATTAATCCCAGCAGGTATTCTCTGGAGCGACAGCTATATTTAGGCGTGTGTGTTTGTACGTGTGTGTATGTGTGTGTGTGTGTATACCTAACCAAAGCTGATGAAAGTCTCTTTTTGTCGTATTGTCTCTCTCTTCTAGAAAAGAGAAGTAGTCCTTCCAGCCTAACCCTCTACTTGATAGATCAAACGCTTAATGCTTAATGTCTGAATTGTCACATCCAAAAGAGGCCTTATAAATCCAAACTCTGCTGTTTATATTTTTACACCCAGATTTCTCAACTGACACTCCATTGTATTTATGGGGTCTAACTTGCTCCACCAGATGAAATTTTATTCAGGGGTCAGTGGTGTTGGCTTCTTAAGGTCACTTTCAAAAGTTTATTTCCCAGCTCCTTTTGCAAAGGGGGGGTTTCCTAGGAAATAGCAAATGCACGTTGGTGTGAGGCTCTCTGTGCAAAACACAGTGCTGTTTGCCTCCAGGCTTGCTCTTCTGGAGTAAACATTGTTTGTTAGAGAGAAAAGATAGGATGCTGCTTCAACCTTGAAGGGGAAGGGAAGGAAGAAATAGCATTTTCTCAATATAAGCCTCTGTGATAACACCAAAATGTGAAACTTTATGAACGCTGTTTGAGAGATTCTATTTTTTGATAACTCAGAAATTGCATTTTTGGGAGAGTGGTTTCAAAAAGGGAACACTAGGGCTTTGATTTGGTCCTCTGTTTTTATCTGCAATTTTAATCTATATACAGGGAAGGTTTTCTTTGACATTTGTAGCAGCATTTCTGAGATTGATGTTGCTGCCTATTATTATACAGGAGAGCATTTGATACTAAAGGTTCCCACAGCTCCCATCAGCTTTCTATAGCAGGTCTGCTCTCCTGACATTTAATGTCCCTTAAGCCTGATATAGTCTGATAACTTCAACATGAAGCTGCTTTGGGGAGAAATAAAGAACTGTGGTATCCTTGATTCTTGGTAGGGACTGTCACTACCTGCATCACCAGTCACCCATCAACCTTTCCCCTTAATATGTGTGAATTAAAGTCTCAGAAAAGTACGTGCATTGTGTCTGTGTGTATGTGTACCAAACACACCAAGATTAAACCAGATTAGAGAAAATGTAGTCTTCTTATAAACACAGCCAAAGGACCCAGCATCTGTCACCTTGTTGAGATGTCTAGATTATCTTTCTTAGGCTGAACTTTGAGTGAGACCAGTTAAAAGTAAAACTCTCCTATGCCTCAAATATCAGTTTTTCACAATCACTCTTTTAGTCTGTATGCCTAGAAAGAAGTGTCTTTGCTGTAGATGCCTTAGCTAACAAGAGTTAGGATTACCTCTCTAACCATAATTCAGAATCCGGAATCCAGAATCCCGATTGGATCCTGGTGAAATAAATGGGTACATCCACACAGTGGGTGAACTGTCAATAGAATAATCTGTAGCTGTAAGTTTATTCTTAAACCTAAAATTTCTGTATATCCTGATTTGAAAGCTCTCCAGAATATGTTATCAGTAGAAAAAGCAAAGTGCAAAAACCTGTCCGTAGTCAGCTATTTTGGGGTGTGTGTGTAAAGTAAAATATTCATATTTGCTTGTATTTGCATAAGTAAACACTGGAAAGATATTTGAGAAACTAAAGTACTGAGCAGTAGAGAGGAAGGCAGCGGGAAAGGAATGGATAGGGACAGGGATGGGAATAAGAGCTCTTTTTTATAGCTTGTTATTTTCATTTTTAACCATATGAATGCATTACCTATTAAAAATTTGTAATTTAATGTTTAAAAACATTAAGGCCTTCATTCTCATTGGAGTTTTGTTTAATATCTAACAGCATTAACTGGACTCTAGGAGACTTGGAGTTTGCATTTGGTTAAGCCCCAATCTCCAAGTTGTGCCACTGAGTTCATAGAATCATTCTAACTCAGTTTGGGAATGTGTATTTTATCACTTGTGTGCCCCTTTAGCCCATCATAAGCTCACAGAGGGCAGACACCGTATCTCTGGTGACAGTGCCAAGGACAGACCTACACTCCTGAAAAACACTTCCAGGAGTATGTGTGATATTTCTGAAATAAGAGAAAGAATGATGACCCAGTTTCTCAGCAGTAAAGACCGATTATTTTTTAAACTCATGGTAGTCTATATCCAAGATAATAGTTTATAAGAATGCTGTTTTTCAGTCCATTGCTCATGAAGAAAATTAACCTTCCTCATTTTAGTCATCTTGAGAACTACTCAATTTCAATACAAATGGAAGAACAGAATAAGAACAGAGTATGAACTTTCTGAAGTTATCTTCTTAGCTTAATCCAAAAAAAAAGCATTGTTATACTTAATCAACATGCAATGAATGCAAAACATGGGAAATTTAAAAATCTAAGATTGGTAGAAGGATGTCCTGATAGCTTTGTTAAACTGGGAATGGAAAATGAAGTTAACTCTCTGACGTCTCCCCAAACAAAGTAATGTACCTAAGCAACACTATCCTGTGTTATAATTTAAACAACAAAATAGCCTGGAATACAACTCAGAAAATGAACAAGGTCTCAGCTATTACCCAGGAGTAACACTTGTTCAGAAAGAACATGGCACAAAGGATATTGTAGGTATAGGGAGACGATGGAGTCAGGAATAAGTCCAGAAAGATGACTGATTTACCAGGAGAAAAACTTCAGATGCTTTCTCCTGAAATCTAGGTAATCCACGTCATGACTGGACCACATAACCTGAAATGCTTAATCACTAGAAATTTTGAAACCCTGTCTGGATCAGTGTGGGCATTTGGGGAAGAAGTAAAGAACATCTGCAGACCAGCAGTTCATTGTGAAGTAAGCAGTTGATTTATAATATGAAATATTTAGGTATAAATGTGGATTTTTTCTGTGTGAATTTTTGGAAATTTTAGGAAAAGAATAAATCTTAGTAATAATTTGCTTTTTATTCTGAACATTAGTGGTGACATGTTGACAGGTTATTGACATATCAGCCTTAACACTGAGAAAGAGGGGAAAAAGGAGAGAATAATAATCTTGAGATGGGAATCCAATGAAGGAAGAGAGGAAGGGGGAACTCCTTCCTGCAGTCATCTCTCCTGCTCTGACCTTGAGGTCAGATGATTTCAGTTCTAACAAATATGTTTCTGTGGAATAGTGATTTCACAGCCCTTTTTCTGCAGGAAGATGACCGCCTGGAAAAGTTTTCTGTTTACCCTTCGTGTTCTGAAGGCAGAGGCTTGCTCCTTCCAGCTCAGTCCCGGAATGCCTGCCCCCTGAGTGCGGTCTGAAGTACTGACCCTTTCAAAGGGAAGGTACAGAAGAGGCAGGATGAGGAGTACAGTCGCTCTGGTTCCTTGGGTCACCTCATCAGGACGTGTCCTTGTTGTACCTTGTCCATTTATGGATGCACGACTGGTTGTCATTTAATGGACAGAAGCTCTGACCTTGTTCTCTTCACTTGCTACTCCTCTGATTTTCAGGGAATCCTAATGAAGAAATGTTTGGGGGAGGATAGAGAAGTTTACAAGTCCCCCAGCTATGGAAATAACTGAGAAACCTCTAAAGTGAATTTGCACGAACCTAGGGCTCCCAGAGTGTCTACAACAGCTTTTCTCTATTTCCTACTGGCTCTAAATCTCCACATTCATTACTGCATGCTGATTATCTTATAAATTTAGTGGAAACCACAAAAACTTTTTAAAAATCTGCTTGGGTCTACGAAAAACTGCTTTCATTGTCCGGTCTATGTATTTCTTTAGCTGGATTTAAAAGGTAGAAATTTCTGCAGGGTTTTGTTGTTCCAAGTCTTGGTTGTTCTGATTGGCCCCCGGGGATGGCCCAAGAGACTAATAGTGCCTGCCAAGGGTTTATGCTGTGACCTGTGCTTTTTGAGTACTTTTCAAGATATTCAGTAGATGGAATAACTATTGTCCCTGAAAGGCCTGCGTAGTGGCCTGGCATCCCAGGAATTTGCCCAAGTTGCTTTGCGGTGGTTGTCTGACTCTGCCCCTCACGGTGGGGTTTCACAGGTATAATAGGATTTTACTTTTAAGGTAGTAGGCAGGCCGCCTGGCAAAGAATCTACTTACAGAGAAGATGTACTACCCTTCCCACTCCCTCACTGGGGCTATAGGAATCTTTGATTTAGAGCACTACAGCTGCTGCAGTTCATTACTGTACATTTTAGAGTCAAGCTCGACTATATCAGTGGGTTACCCCTAAAGTGCTATACTCATTGCGATAATAGCTAAGGATATTACAGACAGGAGGAGTGCATACTGCCTTTGGAGCACCACTATTCTCAGCCTTAAGTGGGCTTCCAAATAAGGGGCAGAGTTCTGCCTTACCGGCCAGCTGTCCCCTCTCACAGTGACCTTGTGAATTGTGGCTGCCCTACCCAGTTCAGGCTTCTAGGAGTCCAGGTGAGGGGCAAGGGCTCGTAACCATGGCTGCTTCATCCAGAAGAAACTATGGAGCTCCAAGAGCCATACTGAGGGAGGGAGCCAGGGCTGAAGGGTGTGGGAGGTCTTGGCACATCTGTGATCCCTCTGGAGTGCTATTTGTCTCGCAAGTCATCTTTTAGCCACTTCTTTGCTCAACTCACAGCACGATGGGTTTTACAAAAAAAGAACAACATGGCATGCAGTGTTAACTAGGCCTCTGGACCCAGGAACATCCATTTGAATCTCTCAGAGAAGAAGAAATGAAGACACCATATCCAAGGATTAAGGAATTATAAGAGTGACAGTGTGGTCCAGTGGATATAGCAGTAAGGTAGGAGTCCATGACCATGGGTCTCTGGTCTTGCCTTTGCTGTTGAGTTCTGTGACTTTGTGCAAAGCCTCTTTGTGCTTTAGTGTTCTTGACTGGGAAATTATGATACATGTTCATTGATGAGCCTTCTAAGACGTTTCAGAGGGGTGCTGTCAAAGAAGGAATTGAGAGCCCTCCTCCTCCCACCCCCATCTGTACTATCAGCCCTGCTTCTGTAACTCATCATGTCTTTAAAACTTAAGTATTTGCCTGCCAGACATTCTTCCTAATGCTGCTCCCTTTCTTCATATACACATAATTATAGTAATATTATATTTGTTGAATAAAATAGAAATCTTCTTTAAACAATCAATAATGTATTTGGCAACTCTTACTAATAATGAGTATTAATATGACAATGTATATAACCATATTTTATTTTCTACTATACACTGGGCACTCTGCTACATGTTTCACATTTTAACTCTCCTTCAAATAGTTATTCAGGACATTATTCAGAGGTTATTATTTGATCAGATATGTAAACCTCATGCAGCCTGGAAGAGAATCCATCCTCTGGATTTTGACTTCCAGGCCCATATCTCAAAATTTCTCCACATCCTACTTGAACCTGGCAAAGAAAATGACCATCAAAAAAAAAAAAAAAAAAGGGAAAATATCAACATGTCATCTTAACGTACCTCAGAAGATGCTCATATCATCTTGACTCTTGCCCACAAGCAAGGGTTCTGAGTAAAGAGTTGTTTTGTTTTCCTGTTTAAAAAAAAAAAAAAAAGGTTATTATTCCCATTTTACATGTGGTGAAACTGAGATTCAGAGTTTATGCAATTTACACAATTTGTCCAGACATATTCCTTAACCCTCATACAGAGCACTTCTTTTGGTCCCTTCTTTTTGCTGTAATTTTACACTAACTCATCCAAATTTACTGGGGACGTTGGCATCTGGAATAGGTTATTATTTCTAAGTCAAACAGGTTAGCCAAACTGTTAGTAAACCTTTATCCATCTGATGTCTTCATCTGTGCAGCCCACACATGTGGACATATTCTTGATTTTCTGAAGATATTTTGCTCTCATACTTCTGAAGGGAACTCCCCAATTCTCTGCCTACAGGCTCTCCAGGGGCTCTCTCACTTGCTTTCTCTCTGCATGGCCTGTCTTTAAACTCAACATTATTCCTAGTCACCAGACCAATTAATTTTCTCCCCATTCTTCAGCTCTTTCTTTGATCCACCGTGTCCGTCACTTTCAACACTCTCAAAATTTTCCTTTATTCTCCTGACCTTTTGTTTTCCTGTCATACCTATCTTTAAAAACTCCAGTTTTGTATTGTTACCTTTCCTTTGTCTCATTAGCTCCCACTCACCCTTCAGATCTCTGCTCAAAGATCACATCCTCAGGTCTTACCCTCGCCCCACGGGTTAGTTTGTCACTGTGTTTCATGCTCTCACGGTGGCCCATATTATTTCTTCACAGAATTTGTCAGAGTTTCTAATTATATACGTATTTATTTAATTATTTGATTTATATCTTTCTTCCTCACTACTCTGTAAGCATCACAAAAGCAGAATCCCGGTCTGTTTTATTTACTTGTTGATGCTCTTTAATTTCAGACTCTTCTCCTCTTCAACAAAGCGAGATCAAAACAAAACAAATCTGTTTTTCTCTTTGATGTGCACTCCATATGGCTATATTCCCATTTGTCTTTCTCTCGTGGTATCAGACTTGGGACATTTCCTCATTCACTTGAAACTTTTGATCCTGGGTCAGTCATTCTCATGTCTCCAACTCTGACCATTGGCTTCATAATTCCAACACGTGAGTGGATGATCTATCCAACACCTTCCCTCTGCACATTTCCATCTACCTCTCGTCCATTGCATCTCAAAGCCACCCACTCTTTTGTCACACTCTGCATCTTGTCATCATAAGAAATTGAACCACCTCGAAATTTCAGTGTCCATCAGTCCAGTCTGGCACTGTCACCTCAGAGCCTTCCAGCTCACTTGGTCAAGTTCTCTCCCTGTAACAATCTTTTGAACTCATCCAAACTTCCAATCCATTGATCATATTAGCATTTTCATTTCCTTTCTACTACCATCCTTATAAAGACTTCCTTATGGATACCCTCAGCCCTGTCATCCTCCCTCCTTATTGTACTCACCTTCTAATCTACAGCCCTGAATGTGCCGAACTATTTTCCTAGAGATACCTGCACCTAATCAGCAAAATACTTCTGGAAAAAAAAGTCATCTGCTGTTAAGTTTCACTGCAAATTCATGTCCACAGTCCTTAAAGAGTAACTCAACGCTAATTCCAAATATGTTTCTCCAGTAGGTTTACTGTCTTACTCTCAGAAATAACTATTCATATATTTCTTCTCAAAGCTCCTCTAACCTATACCTTCTCATTCTCACCTGGTGACTTCACATTATACTTAATTGAGAAACTTGAAGCCATCAGATGCGAATGCTTCCATTTCTCTAGGACCAAACTTAACTTTCACTTGTGCCTACCTTTTCTTTCCCTCCGTTTACAGGGAAGTTTGTCCCACTCACTCTGTTGAAGACTGATTCTTCCACTTGTACTCTGAGTCCCATCCTGTCTCACCTGCTTAAGGAACTTGCTTTTTAAGTTATCCTCTTTGATTCCTACCTCGTCAGCTTTTCATTCCCTATAGATTATTCCTAAAAAGTATGAAAACATGCTCCAGCATGTTTTAGCTTTATAACTTTCCTTGATACCCCACCCCTTTGGGCTACTTTCTCATTTCTCTACTTCCCTTCAGGGCCAGATTTTAGCGGGAAAATGAGATCATCATGAAAAGTCTTGCATAACCATCACTTCTCACTGCTATCTATACCTTTCTTCTACTCCTTCTGTATCTATTCTCCACTCCTTCTTTCCTACTTCCTCACTTATCTCTAATTTCCTCATTACCACACATCCTCTGGTTTACCTGGTCATTCTCCACAGAGCAACTGGGAATTGTGTTTTTATTATACACGTTGGATCACATTATTCCACTGTTAAAAGTATAAAATGACTTTCACTTTACTTAAAAGAAATGTATTTAATAGAAACAGTTATTAAAGAAGGAGAGGAGGGAATGACTGAATAGAGAAACAAACCAGACATACTTCCTTTCTTCACAGGACTTACAGTGTATTGGGAGGCACGCTAGTATTCAACAGCTATTCACAAAGGTAACTGCCATTTTTAACAGTGTGATAAGAGTACAGACTGCTACGAGGACATGTAGGAGTAATTTCTTCCCCGTAGAAATAACATCTATCCTGGGATCTTAAAGGAGAATGTGAGTAGTGAAGTGTTAAGGCAGGCAGATGGAACACTATGTGCAAATGCCCTGAGGCAGGGAGGAGTATGGGTTTTTGAGCCACTGACCCAAGGCCTGTGTGACTGAAACATTGGGACCGGGAAGGAGAGTTGTAAGAGGAAAGGCTGGAGAGGTGGACAGGAGTTAGATCCTGAACATCACTTTAAGTGATCCTGTGTATCACTTAAAAGATTTTAGACTTCATCCTAAATACAAATGGATGTCATTGAAGGGTTTTAAAAGATAGTTGGCATTAGTTTTATTTTTTAACAAGATCATTCTGGGGACTCTATGATAAATATATGCAGATGAAGAGCAGATGTAGGTAAATTACTTAATTACTATACATTTCCAAGAAAGAGACAGTTGTGGTTTGGACTAGGGTGGTTTTAGGAGAAATAAGGAAGAATGAACAGGTTCAAGCTATTGTAGAATTTGAAGTGACAAGGTTTGGTAATTGATTAGATTTGGAGGGGAGGGAAATAGCAACAGATATGGCAGAGATAATAGACATTTCAAGGGTAGATTGCAACTTTCTGGCCTGAGTAAATGGATCTATAGAAAAACCAATTCCTAAGAATGATACTGCAGGAGGAGGAGTGGTCTTGGGAAAGAAGATAATAAATTGGAGTTAAAACACTGAGATTAAGATTTTTGGGTGAAATTCAAATGAAATTTGAGATATGAGATTAAAAACTAGAAAATATCCTTGATTTAGCTCCTTGTCTAAACTCCATACAATTTATCAAATGTATCTTTAATTTAAAAAGAATTATCCTAAATCTAATCTCGTCCCACCACTTCTACTGCTTTGACCTTAGTCTGAGATATAATAACCTGTCTTCTAGGTTATTATTTCCTAATTGTTTTCCTGCTGCTTCCTTATGCTCCACAAAGTCTATTCTCTACAAAGCAGCTAGAATGATCCTTTTCAAATGCAAATTGCACCATATCAGATCCATGCCATACCCTTCCATTGAAACACCATAATCTTACTTTTGCCAAAAGACCCTAAAGGAGGCAACCCATATCTTCCTCCCCAAACTTTTATCGTGCCCTTCCTCCAGGAACTCTGGGGCCACACTGACCTTCTTCCTGTTTTTCGAACAAGATTACCCCTACTTCAGTGCTTTTACACTTTATGTTCATTCTACTTGGATTTCTTTTCTCCTCATTGTGTGAGTTTTAATTTAAATGTTACCTGAACATTCTATATAAAATAGGCTATTTTTCCAGGCCTGTAAAATTTATCATTTGATGATACTCAGAACAGGAACTACTTCTTGGCATATGTGTATGACATATAAAAGGAAGATGTACTCAATGATTTTTTCTTCTGTTTACACAAAAGAATTTTTTTTCTTTAAAGATTATTTTATGGCCTATGTTATAGAAAAGGTACACCAGCAGGGAAGGGAGGGTGTTATTGTACGAACCAAAGTGCTCTGTTGCTTTATTCATAGAAAACAGCTGGTGGTTAACATATGCCTCCTGATCTTGATTAACTGAGGAATGAGATAGTGAAAATTGTGACTATGATAATTTCAGAGTGCTGTATGAAGAAATGGCTATCAAATAAAAGATCCTGCTTTACCACACTGAGGATTTCTGGCTTTTAGTGTAAGGGGTAGCCATTCCAGATTTTACCATGATTGAGACGATCTTAATAGTATCGGTGTTACAGGAGTCTGTTAGACTTCCCATGAAATTGTGTCTCAACAACAACATCAGTACCTTGAATAGTCTGAATCTATCACTTCAGAGCACATTATTATTATTATTGGCTGCACACGCAGCTTGTGGGATTTTAATTCCCCGACCAGGGATGGAACTTGTCCTAACCACAGGACCTCCAAGGAATTCCCTAGAGCACATTTTTTAATGTTGAAAATAAAGGTCTCAACTGAAATAGAGCAGCATGAATAACAAATAGAGAGAAATGCAATAAACATTTAGGATTAGAATTCATGGAATTTATTGGTTGATTAGAAGTGAGGATTTGAGAAACAGGGAGAAATCTAAAATAAATCCAGGGCTTCCCTGGTGGCCCAGTGGTTGAGAGTCCACCTGCCGATGCAGGGGACACGGGTTCGTGCCCCGCTCTGGGAAGATCCCACATGCCACGGAGCGGCTGGGTCCGTGAGCCATGGCCGCTGAGCCTGCGCGTCCGGAGCCTGTGCTCCGCAACGGGAGAGACCACAATAGTGACAGGCCCGTGTACCACAAAAAATAAATAAATAAATAAATCCAGAGTTTCACTTTTTGCATGTTGTGAAATTATCCTAGAGATGTCAATAAGAAGATCACATTTGGACTGAGATAATACACTTATTTTAGACAGAATGAATGAGTTACTTCCATGAAATCCACATGGAAATATCTAGTATACAGCAGGAAATGTGGATCCAGAACTCAAGAAAGAATAGATGATAATGTAATCACCATTGAAGCCAAGGAAATGTGGATGCTCTCCTTAAGAAATCATGTAAAGTGAAAAGAAGGGAATGATGAGAAAGAATGAAATCTTATAACAACAACATATAAAGAGTTAATAGAGGAAAAGGACATCATAAAAGATTCTGAAATACAGAACCAAAAAAAAACACAAGATAATGAATAACAAGCAGTATTGAAAGAGGAAGTGGACAAGAAAGTCTAAGCCTCAAAGATATCACCTTGGATAAAGAATGAAAAGAGGTCAATGGCTTTGTCAGTTAGATTTTGGTGACCATAACACAAATACCTTAGTGTGAATGAGAGCTGTGCCTTTTTGAAGAGTAAGGAGAACATCACTGGAAGCTTCCTTACAAACAACTATTAATACCTCTTTGGCCAGAAGTGTGACACATGCCCATTACTAAACCTATCCTTGGCAAGAAGAATTTGAATGACCACAACACATATTAATTATGGTTTATTACTGAGGTGGTAGAATGTGCACTGCTCCTTGAGCACAAGACTGCCCAACACCTGAAAAAAATGTGGGTTTTTATAGGCATGGACAAGGTGGAGGCTGGTGATTGGGTAAGTAACCAGTAGAGTCTACCATGAGAAGGGAGCGAAGAGTGTGTGTGTGTGTGTGTGTGTGTGTGTGTGTGTGTGTGTGTGTGTGTGTGTGTAAGACAGAGAGAAATATAGAGAGATAATTTTTATTTCCTCCTTGATTTTTTCCTTGAAGGAAACGGCAAGGTCAACTGATGAGAGTAATAGGATACGGGAGAAGGTACTTGAAGCTTTCAAAAGGGTGATAAAAATGGAAACAGCATTTATGGGGATTGGGAAAAAGGTTACAAGTGTAGAAGATAGAAGAGCACTCTACCTTCTGGAGAGATGTGCAAAACGTTGTCACCAAGGCAAGTGTCATTTTGACTTTTGATTTAACTTAATGTGGAGTCAAATACATTAGAGGTGAAAATGATCCACTTGACCATCTTGTCATTTTCATGCAGATGCAAACTGCTCTCACAGCAGATGTTTTATTGCTTTGTTCAAACTCACCTTAAATGTCCTGACTGATGAAATTTCTACAGCTTCCCTTGGGAACCTACCCATCATCCGATAGCTCTGTCCATCATGTAACATTCCCTGTCGTCCCATGTCTCCCTCTTTTATTTCCTTCCATTAGTCTTTTTCTTCTGACAAAATGATTTCCCTTCTTCTGTGGAGTTTTCACATTCAAGCTCTTGTCACACCTCCCTCACTCACCATTTATACTATTTTATATATGTGTCTCAGTTTTTTTATTCTTTTCCTTATCCATTGGAATCCTTCCTCACCTTTACTGATGAGTGCTGTTTTCCCTCATGTTACCTATGAATTCTTGGGACCTTTAAAATCTGATGCTTCTTTTATGAACTATTATGTAATAGGTGAAATATTCTCATAAAATGGACTCCTAATTATATAATTCTGCTGTTACACAACTTGAATTATTCACCGTGACCCTTCATCCCTGTTTGAGGAAGCCTACAGGGCAATCTCCATTATTTTAGGGAAATATCTGCTATTGACTGAAAGCTTGTGTCTCCTCCAAAATTCATATGCAGAAATCCCATCCCCAGTGTGATGGTATTTGGAGATAGGGCCTATGAGAGTTGATTAGGTCATGAGGGATCCACCTTATAAAAGAGACCTCAGAGAACTCCCTTGCCCCTTTTGCCATGTGAGGTTACATTATAGCAAAAAGGCAACCATCTATGAACCAGGAGACAGGTTCTCATCAGACACTGAATCTTCTGGCACCTTAATCTTGGACTTCCCAGCTTCCAGAACTGTAAGAAATAAATTTCTGTTGTTTATAAGTGACTCAGTCTATGATATTTTGTTATAGCAGCCCCAATGGACTAAGACAGAAACTCTCATTGAGAGTGGGGTGCTGTTGTAAAAATACCTAAAATGTGGAAGCAGCTTTGGAACTGAGTAAACCGTAGAAGCTGGAGAACTTTTGAGGTGCACGCTAGAAAAAGCCTACATTGTTGAGAATGGACAGTTAAGGGTGATTCTGCTGGCAGTTCAGAAAAAGAGGAGAGCTGTAGAGAAAGCCTCAATTGTTTTAGATTACCTAAGTAATCGTCAAGAGAATGTTAGTAGAAACATGGATGGTGAAGGCCATTCTGACAAGGTCTTAGATGGAACCGAGGAATATATCACTAGAAACTGGAGGAAGGGTGATCCTTGTTATAAAGTGGCAAAGAACTTGGCTGAACTGTGTTCGTGTCCTAGTGTTTTGTGGAAGGTAGAACTTGTAAGTGATGAAATTGGATATTTGGCTGAAGAAATTTCTGAGCAACATGTTGAAGAACCAGCCTAATTTCTCC
This sequence comes from Mesoplodon mirus, assembly GCF_964341445.2. NCBI lineage: Eukaryota > Metazoa > Chordata > Mammalia > Artiodactyla > Ziphiidae > Mesoplodon > Mesoplodon mirus. Next base: position 116,847,101 of record NC_138979.1, on the reverse strand, counting down.
TGGATGCTTATAGTAAAATGTGAGAAGAGAGAAATAACTTAAAGATGGAATTGTTAATCAAAAGGGAAGCAGAACTTAAATATTTTGAAAATTTTCAGCTTATTTTATTATAGAATAGAATAGGAAAGCCTGTTTGGGAGAGAAACAGGTGTGTGGCCATATGACCATTTGATAAGGAGATTAATCAGCCATCTCAACAGAAGCCAGGAGCTATTGTCCAAGACAATGGAAGAAAGATCCCGAAGGCAATTCAGAGCTCGTCAGAGCTTCCTCCCATCACAGGTCCAGAGTGCATGGGGTCACTGGTGCCCCATGGGGACCTCAGTGCACGTTGCCTGGTGCCTCCTCACATCACAGGCTCCTTCTCCCTTCACTCCATCACTGCCTTCCTTGGCCACCCCAGTTGTGGCTCCCGGATGCCTCTAGACTGTACTCAGCAGAATTGTGGGGTTATGACTGTCTCCACTAAGATTTCAAAGGACAGAACCTCTTGGCAGAGGCATGGGCTCAGGACTCCAACCCCAGAGAGCCACAGGCCCAGGGAAAGAACTTCTACAAGGTCATGCAAAGCCATAGGTGCAGGGCTGCCCCACAAAACTGAGAGGGCAGAACTGCCCCCCTAATGTATCTGGAAGGCAGATCTCCCATTCTGGAGGGCCTGGAGGGCAGAGCATGGAGCCAAAGAGAATTAAAGTTGACCCTTGAACAATACCAGGGTTAAGGGCACCAACCTCCTACTCACCCCCAATTCCCCCCTCTTTCACAGTTGAAAATCCAAATATAACTTTGCAATTAGTCCTCTGTATCCATGAATATGCATCCACAGATTCAACCAGCCTCAGATCATGTAGCACTGTTTATATTTATTGAAAAAAATCTGTGTATAAGTGGACCTGTACATTTCAAACCCATGTTGTTCAAGGGTTGACTGCATTCTTGAGACTTAAGGTCTAATGGAAATTGTCCCATTGGGTTTTGGCCTTGCTTGGTGGGACCTGTCACCCCTTTTCCTATTTCTTCCTTTTGGAATGGGAATATCTATTCTATGCCTGTCTCACCATTATGTTTCAGAAACATATAGCATGTTTGATTTAACAGATTCACAACTGGAGAAGAATTTGCCTCAAGATGAATCATACGTTGAATTCACTTATATTTAATTTAGATCTTTAGGTGAAACTTTAGACTTAGGCTTTTGAGTTGATGATGTGAGATGGACATGAATTTTGGAGGCCAGGGGCAGAAGGCTATAGACTGAAGGTTTGTGTCTCCTCAAAATTCATGTGTTTTGTTTCTTGATCTAGATATGAAATACACTGTTCATTTTATGAATTTGCAGTGAGTTGTACACCTATGCTAACTTCTCTGTTCTATATTATTTGTCATTAAAAAGCTAAAGAAATGGCAAAAAAAAAAATCTAGTCCCAAATGTGATGGTATTTGGAAATAGGTTTTTGGGGAGATGATTAAGTCATGAGGGTGGAGCCTTCATGAATGGGATTAGTGCCCTTATGAAAGAGACCCAAGAGAACTCCCTCATCCCTTTCATCATGTGAGGTTATAGTGAAAAGATGTCCATCTATAAACCAGGAAGTGGGCTTCCACCAGACATTGAATCTGCTGGTACTTGATCTTGGGCTCCCTAAGTTCCACCACTGTGAGAAATAAATACCACCATGCCACCCAACCTATGGTGTTTTGTTAGAGCAGCTTGAGTGAACTAAGACTATATCCTCTCTTTTCCTAAGATACCTTTGCCTCAAATCTTTCTTTTTTAAAACATATTGCAGACTATTGTCAAATTAAACTTCCTCCAAACTCTATTTTCATGTCCATTCCCTACTTAAAACTTTTAATACCTACCCATCACCTAGATGTTGAAGCACAAACTCTTTAACCCATTATTTCTTTTGCAGTCTGCTCCCAAATTACTTTTGCAAATCCTCCTGCAACATTATAAATTCCGAAGCAGTCAGAACATTCACAGTATTTCCCTTAACTGAAATGTTCCCTGCCACTTTCCTGCTTATCCAATTACCAGTCATTTCTGTCAGTTGTCCTCAAGTCCCACCTTTTCCATAAAATATTTCTTGTTTTTTCCTGTTTCTGAAATCTTATGCTGTTAACTTCATGCCGATCATTCATAGAGGGACATTTTCCTGGTGGCATAGTTTTACTAGTTGCATTGTTAGTTAATTCTTTGTGAGGTTCCTTGAAGTCAGGCTGCATTTCTTACCAACAAGTTGAGCAACTTTGTTCAAGTCACTTAATTTCTCTGAGCTGCAAATTTCTCATTTTTGAAACATAAGTCATTTGACTGGTTGTCATATTAAATAAATGAAAATGTTTATCTGTTAAGTAGAATATAGGCAGCTATATAGGCAGTTATAATAAGTTATACTTTGCATCCTTCATATGCTTAAAAACAATGCTGGGTTTTAATAGTTGTTCAGTAAACACTTGGTAAAATGAACAGTTAATTCATTCACATTTTTTTTTTTTGGCCATGCCACGTGGCTTTTGGAATCTTAGTTCCCCGACCAGGTATTGAACCAGGGCCACAACAGTGAAAGCACCGAGTCTTAACCACTCGACCGCCAGGGAATTCCCAATTCACTTCTGGTAAATGATCTTTCTCTAAAGTTTTTTCTTTTTTTTTTTTTTTTAATTTAATTTTATTTTATTTTTTTGCTTTATAACAAATTTAATCAGTTATACATATACATATGTTTCCATATCCCCTCCCTTTTGCGTCTCCCTCCCACCCTCCCTATCCCACCCCTCCAGGCGGTCACAAAGTACCGAGCTGATCTCCCTGTGCTATGCGGCTGCTTCCCACTAGCTATCTACCTCACGTTTGGTAGTGTATATATGTCCATGCCACTCTTTCACTTTGTCACAGCTTACCCTTCCCCCTCCCCATATCCTCAAGTCCATTCTCTAGTAGGTCTGTGTCTTTATTCCTGTCTTACCCCTATGTTCTTCATGACATTTTTTTTTCTTAAATTCCATATATATGTGTCAGCATAGAGTATTTGTCTTTCTCTTTCTGACTTACTTCACTCTGTATGACAGACTCTAGGTCTATCCACCTCATTACAAATAGCTCAATTTCATTTATTTTTATGGCTGAGTAATATTCCATTGTATATATGTGCCACATCTTCTTTATCCATTCATCCGATGATGGACACTTAGGTTGTTTCCATCTCCGGGCTATTGTAAATAGGGCTGCTATGAACATTTTGGTACTTGTCTCTTTTTGAATTATGGTTTTCTCAGGGTATATGCCCAGTAGTGGAATTGCTGGGTCATATGGTAGTTCTATTTGTAGATTTTTAAGGAACCTCCATACCGTTCTCCATAGCGGCTGTACCAATTCACATTCCCACCAGCAGTGCAAGAGTGTTCCCTTTTTTCCACACCCTCTCCAGCATTTATTGTTTCTAGATTTTTTGATGATGGCCATTCTGACTGGTGTGAGATGATATCTCATTGTAGTTTTGATTTGCATTTCTCTAATGAGTAAAGATGTTGAGCATCCTTTCATGTGTTTGTTGGCAGTCTGTATATCTTCTGTGGAGAAATGTCTATTTAGGTCTTCTGCCCATTTTTGGATTGGGTTGTTTGTTTTTTTGTTATTGAGCTGCATGAGCTGATTATAAATTTTGGAGATTAATCCTTTGTCAGTTGCTTCATTTGCAAATATTTTCTCCCATTCTGAGGGTTGTCTTTTGGTCTTGTTTATGGTTTCCTTTGCTGTGCAAAAGCTTTTAAGTTTCATTAGGTCCCATGTGTTTATTTTTGTCTTTATTTCCATTTCTCTAGGAGGTGGGTCCAAAAGGATCTTGCTGTGATTTATGTCATAGAGTGTTCTGCCTATGTTTTCCTCTAAGAGTTTGATAGTGTCTGGCCTTACATTTAGGTCTTTAATCCATTTTGAGCTTATTTTTGTGTATGGTGTTAGGGAGTGATCTAATCTCATACTTTTACATGTCCCTATCCAGTTTTCCCAGCACCACTTATTGAAGAGACTGTCCTTTCTCCACTGTACATTCCTGCCTCCTTTATCAAAGATAAGGTGACCATATGTCCGTGGGTTTAACTCTGGGCTTTCTATCCTGTTCCATTGATCTATCTTTCTGTTTTTGTGCCAGTACCATACTGTCTTGATTACTGTAGCTTTGTAGTATAGTCTGAAGTCAGGGAGCCTGATTCCTCCAGCTCCATTTTTCGTTCTCAAGATTGCTTTGGCTATTCGGGGTCTTTTGTGTTTCCATACAAATTGTGAAATTTTTTGTTCTAGTTCTGTGAAAAATGCCAGTGGTAGTTTGATAGGGATTGCATTGAACCTGTAGATTGCTTTGGGTAGTAGAGTCATTTTCACAATGTTGATTCTTCCAATCCAAGAACATGGTACATCTCTCCATCTATTTGTATCATCTTTAATTTCTTTCATCAGTGTCTTATAATTTTCTGCATACAGGTCTTTTGTCTCCTTAGGTAGGTTTATTCCTAGATATTTTATTCTTTTTGTTGCAATGGTAAATGGGAGTGTTTCCTTGATTTCACTTTCAGATTTTTCATCATCAGTATATAGGAATGCCAGAGATTTCTGTGCATTAATTTTGTATCCTGTAACTTTACCAAATTCATTGATTAGCTCTAGTAGTTTTCTGGTAGCATCTTTAGGATTCTCTATGTATAGTATCATGTCATCTGCAAACAGTGACAGCTTTACTTCTTCTTTTCCAATTTGGATTCCTTTTATTTCCTTTTCTTCTCTGATTGCTGTGGCTAAAACTTCCAAAACTAGGTTGAATAAGAGTGGTGAAAGTGGGCAACCTTGTCTAGTTCCTGATCTTAGTGGAAATGGTTTCAGTTTTTCACCATTGAGGACGATGCTGGCTGTGGGTTTGTCATATATGGCCTTTATTATGTTGAGGAAAGTTCCCTCTATGCCTACTTTCTGCAGGGTTTTTATCATAAATGGGTGTTGAATTTTGTCGAAAGCTTTCTCTGCATCTATTGAGATGATCATATGGTTTTTCTCCTTCAGTTTGTTAATATGGTGTATCACGTTGATTGATTTGCGTATATTGAAGAATCCTTGCATTCCTGGAATAAACCCCACTTGATCATGGTGTATGATCCTTTTAATGTGCTGTTGGATTCTGTTTGCTAGTATTTTGTTGAGGATTTTTGCATCTATGTTCATCAGTGATATTGGCCTGTAGTTTTCTTTCTTTGTGACATCCTTGCCTGGTTTTGGTGTCAAGGTGATGGTGGCCTCGTAGAATGAGTTTGGGAGTGTTCCTCCCTCTGCTATATTTTGGAAGAGTTTCAGAAGGATAGGTGTTAGCTCTTCTCTAAATGCTTGATAGAATTCGCCTGTGAAGCCATCTGGTCCTGGGCTTTTGTTTGTTGGAAGATTTTTTATCACAGTTTCAATTTCAGTGCTTGTGATTGGTCTGTTCATATTTTCTATTTCTTCCTGATTCAGTCTTGGCAGGTTGTGCATTTCTAAGAATTTGTCCATTTCTTCCAGGTTGTCCATTTTATTGGCATAGAGTTGCTTATAGTAATCTCTCATGATCTTTTGTATTTCTGTAGTGTCAGTTGTTACTTCTCCTTTTTCATTTCTAATTCTATTGAGTTGAGTCTTCTCCCTTTTTTTCTTGATGAGTCTGGCTAATGGTTTATCAATTTTGTTTATCTTCTCAAAGAACCAGCTTTTAGTTTTATTGATCTTTGCTATCGTTTCCTTCATTTCTTTTTCATTTATTTCTGATCTGATTTTTATGATTTCTTTCCTTCTGCTAACTTTGGGATGTTTTTGTTCTTCTTTCTCTAATTGCTTTAGGTGCAAGGTTAGGTTGTTTATTCGAGATGTTTCCTGTTTCTTAAGGTGGGATTGTATTGCTATAAACTTCCCTCTTAGAACTGCTTTTGCTGCATCCCATAGGTTTTGGGTCGTCGTGTCTCCATTGTCATTTGTTTCTAGGTATTTTTTAATTTCCTCTTTGATTTCTTCAGTGATCACTTCGTTATTAAGTAGTGTATTGTTTAGCCTCCATGTGTTTGTATTTTTTACAGCTCTTTTCCTGTAATTGATATCTAGTCTCATAGCATTGTGGTCGGAAAAGATACTTGATACAATTTCAATTTTCTTAAATTTACCAACGCTTGATTTGTGACCCAAGATATGATCTATCCTGGAGAATGTTCCATGAGCACTTGAGAAAAATGTGTATTCTGTTGTTTTTGGATGGAATGTCCTATAAATATCAATTAAGTCCATCTTGTTTAATGTATCATTTAAAGCTTGTGTTTCCTTATTTATTTTCATTTTGGATGATCTGTCCATTGGTGAAAGTGGGGTATTAAAGTCCCCTACTATGAGTGTGTTACTGTCGATTTCTCCTTTTATGGCTGTTAGTATTTGCCTTATGTATTGAGGTGCTCCTATGTTTGGTGCATAAATATTTACAATTGTTATATCTTCTTCTTGGATCGATCCCTTGATCATTAGGTAGTGTCCTTCTTTGTCTCTTCTAGTAGTCCTTATTTTAAAGTCTATTTTGTCTGATATGAGAATTGCTACTCCAGCTTTCTTTTGGTTTCCATTTGCATGGAATATCTTTTTCCATCCCCTTACTTTCAGTCTGTATGTGTCTCTAGGTCTGAAGTGGGTCTCTTGTAGACAGCATATAGATGGGTCTTGTTTTTGTATCCATTCAGCCACTCTGTGTCTTTTGGTGGGAGCATTTAGTCCATTTACATTTAAGGTAATTATCGATATGTATGTTCCTATTCCCATTTTCTTAATTGTTTTGGGTTCATTATTGTAGGTCTTTTCCTTCTGTTGTGTTTCTTGCCTAGAGAAGTTCCTTTAGCATTTGTTGTAAAGCTGGTTTGGTGGTGCTGAACTCTCTCAGCTTTTGCTTGTCTGTAAAGGTTTTAATTTCTCCATCAAATCTGAATGAGATCCTTGCTGGGTAGAGTAATCTTGGTTGCAGGTTTTTCTCCTTCATCACTTTAAGTATGTCCTGCCACTCCCTTCTGGCTTGTAGAGTTTCTGCTGAGAGATCAGCTGTTATCCTGATGGGGATTCCCTTGTGTGTTATTTGTTGTTTTTGCCTTGCTGCTTTTAATATGATTTCTTTGTGTTTAATTTTTGACAGTTTGATTAATATGTGTCTTGGCGTATTTCTCCTTGGATTTATTCTGTATGGGACTCTCTGTGCCTCCTGGACTTGATTAACTATTTCCTTTCCCATATTAGGGAAGTTTTCAACTATAATCTCTTCAAATATTTTCTCAGTCCCTTTCTTTTTCTCTTCTTCTTCTGGAACCCCTATAATTCGAATGTTGGTGCGTTTAATGTTGTCCCAGAGGTCTCTGAGACTGTCCTCTGTTCTTTTCATTCTTTTTTCTTTATTTTGCTCTGCAGCAGTTATTTCCACTATTTTATCTTCCACCTCACTTATCCGTTCTTCTGCCTCAGTTATTCTGCTATTAATCCCATCTAGAGTATTTTTTATTTCATGTATTGTGTTTTTAATCGATGCTTGATTCATCTTTAGTTCTTCTAGGTCCTTGTTAACTGTTTCTTGCATTTTGTCTATTCTATTTCCAAGATTTTGGATCTGGGAAATAGAATCTTGGATCATCTTTACCATCATTATTCTGAATTCTTTTTCAGGTAGACTGCCTATTACCTCTTCATTTGTTAGGTCTGGTGGGTTTTTATCTTGCTCCTTCTCCTGCTGTGTGTTTTTCTGTCTTCTCATTTTGCTTATGTTACTGTGTTTGGGGTCTCCTTTTTGCAGGCTGCAGGTTCGTAGTTCCTGTTGTTTTTGGTGTCTGTCCCCAGTGGCTAAGGTTGGTTTCTTGGGTTGTGTAGGCTTCCTGGTGGAGGGGACTAGTGCCTGTGTTCTGGTGGATGAGGCTGGATCTTGTCTTTCTGGTGGGCAGGTCCACGTCTGGTGGTGTGTTTTGGGGTGTCTGTGGACTTTTTATGATTTTAGGCCACCTCTCTGCTAATGGGTGGCGTTGTGTTCCTGTCTTGCTAGTTGTTTGGCTTAGGGTGTCCAGCACTGTAGCCTGCTGGTCGTTGAGTGAAGCTGGGTGCTGGTGTTGAGATGGAGATCTCTGGAAGATTTTCGCCGTTTGATATTATGTGGAGCTGGGAGGTCTCTTGTGGACCAGTGTCCTGAAGTTGGCTCTCCCACCTCAGAGGCACAGCACTGACTCCGGGCTCCTCAATTTGGGATGATGTGTTGTCTATTCATGTATTCCACAGATGCAGGGTACATCAAGTTGATTGTGGAGCTTTAATCCGCTGCTTCTGAGGCTGCTGGGAGAGGTTTCCCTTTCTCTTCTTTGTTCTCACAGCTCCTGGGTCTCAGCTTTGGATTTGGCCCCGCCTCTGCGTGTAGGTCGCCGGAGGGCGTCTGTTCTTCGCTCAGATAGGACAGGGTTAAAGGAGCAGCCTCTTCGGGGACTCTGGCTCACTCAGGCCAGGAGGGAGGGAGGGGCACGGAGTGCGGGGCGAGCCTGCAGCGGCAGAGGTCGGCGTGACGTTGCACCAGCCCGAGGCGCGCCGTGCGTTCTCCCAGGGAAGCCGCCCCTGGATCCCGGGACCCCGGCAGTGGCGGGCTGCACAGGCTCCCGGAAGGGCGGTGTGGGCAGTGACCTGCGCTCGCACACAGGCTTCTTGGCGGCGGCAGCAGCAGCCCCAGCGTCCCACGCCTGTCACTGGGCTCCGCGCTTTCAGTCGCGACTCGCGCCCGTCCGTGGAGCCCCTTTAAGCAGCGCTCTTAATCCCCTCTCCTCGCGCACCAGGAAACCAAGAGGGAAGAAAAAGTCTCTTGCCTCTTCGGCAGCTCCAGACTTTTCCCGGACTCCCTCCTGGCTAGCTGTGGCACATTAGCCCCCTTCAGGCTGAGTTCTCGCCGCCAGCCCCAGTCCTCTCCCTGCGCTCTGACCGAAGCCCGAGCCTCAGCTTCCAGCGCTGCGCGCCCCGGCGGGCGAGCAGACAAGCCTCTCGGGCTGGTGAGTGCCGCTCGGCACCGATCCTCTGTGTGCGGATCTCTCCGCTTTGCCCTACCCAGGTATGTGGGGAGTTTCTTGCCTTTTGGGAGGTCTGGGGTCTTCTGCCAGCGTTCAGTAGGTGTTCTGTAGGAGTTGTTCCACGTGTAGCTGTATTTCTGGTGTATCCGTCTTTCTTTTTTTCTTTCTCTAAATATTTCCAGATTCTGGATGAAATTGATTTGGTTCCATATCCCTCAGAAGATAATGATTGCAAATGAATAAATACTCATAGCTGTTTGACTTTGCTGCTTTATGAGAGCTGATTCAGTTATAGCTTAACCTTCAGAGAAGGAATATGGAATAGTAGTTTATGATTCTTCAGGGGTACTATCTCCATTGGCAATCATTCAGGAAGGATTATGTCAAAGTTACCTGTTCTTTTGTCCCAAGAATCTTGTGGGCATGCAGATTTTTGGTGGCAGTAATATAACTTAGGGTAAGAGAAGTGAGGTCATAAAATTGAACACAAGAAGGAGAGAGAGAGAGAGAGACAGAGAACTTGGGTTAACCATCTACGTATTTGCAAGAGAAGAGTTTAACCTATCTTGTCTTGGGTCTGTGTTTTGGGCTGAATGAAAATAAACTAAGACATATAGCCCTCCAACTAACCAGTTGTTTTGAATTCTGTTAGTTTACTAACCTCAAACACCTTCTCCCGTTAGCTTTGTTGAGATTTATCCAGCAATATTGGCTCATTCTAGCTTTTCCTTATTTCATAAAGGAGATAATTTCTTAGAGAAAAAAATATATATGTCCCTGAAAAACTTACCAGATTAATTTTTCAGGGATAAAATTAGACTATAGCACCAAAATTGTTGTTTAGTCTATTAACTGTTGACATTAATAAACCTTGGTGTTGACCAAAGGAATTATCATGTGATCTCCTTCTTGTAAGACTCAGACCTGAAGCACTATTCTGAACTGAAAAATTCATCTCTACATTTCCTGGCTGGTTTGCCAAGTGAAAGAATAACTGACTATCTCAAATGCAAGTTTGTTTTACTTCCTTTTTAGCAGAAAAATCAAGCTATGGTAATTATAATTTTTATTATGAAGGTCTTTTTTTCCCCCACCATTTTAAGGTGGTTAAATTTGTGTCTGAGAACTGATTAGCCAACCAACCCGAGCTATGCAACTTTAACTGTCCAAAGCATCCAAAGAGTTCTAATTAACAGGCTTTTGGGGGACTTCAAACAGTCAAAGCCTTTGAATGTAAGCCATTCCCCAAGGCAGCATCTACTTGGCATAAAGTAAAGGGGAGCTCTGGCAGTTATTCTCTTGATTTGATCAGTGTAGCTAGTCAGGGTTCTATTTCCCTACTGAATTAGCTGGTTTGGCTGCCTACACTAATCAAGTCAGATGGATAATTGTCCAATCTTCCTTGCATTTTGTATCCTATAAGCAGAGCTTAGAAAAAAACAGCACTAATGACAGCCAATAACTGATCGTCTTGCTTTTTAAAGATTATTATTATGTTATTACTAGGTCAATTGTCCAAAGTCAGAATGTTCTGTTGGTTTCTGTCAAGGTGTTTTTGTTTGGTTTGATTTCATTCCCACTTACTGTAAATCAAATTAGTCTTTTCAGAGATGTTTAACATTGGTTGAAATCTTAGCATAATGCTTGACCCCAGCTATGAAAACCAAAAAATGTTTGAAATGGGAAATATGACATACAAACAAGATACTACCTGGGTTTCTGTTACCTAAAACATAGCCGCTGTTCTCTCCAGTCCATTGAACAGCTCTGTTCAAGAGCCAGAATATAGTCATACTACAGTAGCATTAATAATTTAGTCTTGGTTTTGCATCATTAGATGTTTTTACCACTTATCTCTCAACCCAGGGGCATTTGCTAAGACCAGTTTCTCATTTTTAAATGATGGCACTAAGCCCTAGAAAAGACTATCAAATTGTTATTTTTCTTTTATGAATGGTGACTCAAAGACCATTCAAAAGTTTTACTGCATGTCTCTTGTGGTGCCCTTTAGAAGGGAGCTTTAATAAAAGCCATTTTGTACTTACTTTGGGGAGCTCAGTCTGAATTGGGGGGAGCTTATTAAGTGATTTTCCCAATACAAACCACTGACAGTTATGTTTTATCTTCCCTAAAAAGCAAGAAGAGAAAAGAGAAACAAATGCCTTTCCTTGGAAAAGTTGATGTATTCAAGTAATAATGAGAGAAAATTGATCTTGGCTTCCTCAAACAGTGGCTCCCTCTACTGGCATGTGTGGGGGGTGCCCATTGGACTTTTAGTACAAACTATACATAATGTATATAGTCACATATATATATAGTGTATATAATCACACAAAAGATAGTCCTTGAATAAAACAATGCTGGTCACTCCCAGCATATCTCTTTTTTCCATGTCCTCTTAGATTTTCTCCTATGTCCATCTTACTCTGAGTATTCTCTCTCACAGTCAACAATTCTTCCAATCTTCCTTTCTCTAAAATGGGTTCAGTAACTTCCCACCCTTTTCCCTCCTCTTTCCTTCTTCCTATCCCCCAGCTCCCCAGTCATCAGCCCATTAAACTCAACATTACTTGAGTTGAGTTCATGCAAAACTAGCATGATTTCATGTCAGCGCAGAGCAGTGTTATTCATCCCCAAAGGACTTCAAAATAAACAAGTTGATTGTAAACTCTTAATATCAGAAAAATACATTTTCTATCTTCTTGGTTCAATATCAGTATCACTTCTTACAGACTGATAAATGTGGCTGTTAAACATTAGCTGACCCCACATCAGAAATTAAGTGAAGCACAGAAGGCCAGGCCGGGATTTCATTTGAAGGATCTCCTCCTGATGGTGGTAAGTACTGAGTGTGTGTGTATGTGTATGTGTCTGCTTGTGAAGAGGGTGGTTGGGCAGAGAGGAGCAGAAGTATGTAAGAAAGGAGTTGACTCTACCAGGGACGGCAAAAATATGACATCTGTGCTGCCATTCCCTAATCCTAATCCTTTAAGACATAGGTCGCCGAGTAAGCGTTGCATTCTTTCCCAGTGAGCCAAATACAGCCCAAGCTTGCGGTGCAACACAGCCTTTTATTCAGCCACTAACAACTGGAATTTATGAGGAAAACTGTTTATACTCATGACCTAGATAATCTCTGTTCATACCCCAAAGTTTGTAGATGAATCTATTGGTGTTTTCTTCTGAGATTAAAAACTCTCCTTGTAGGCTTTTAATACAAAATTAGAATAATTTTGAGAGAGTCCCTTTATTCAGGGACTCTCTGGAATTTTACACATCTCACGAAGACTTAGGGAAGCAGTTACACTTTTGATTTTCTCTGAAACATCTGTCCCCACTACTAGGAATTTGGGTCACTGCTTTATTCTTTATACTGTACTATCTAGGGAATTTCCAAGTTTCATATTCAGATAGGCATATGATATTAATATATTCCTTAAGTTTATTAAAATGTATTTTCTAGAGAATGAAAAGGAAATGTAGGTGGCTTATGATCAGTTGTGTCATAGCATGGCACAACATAAGGACAAGATTTTATTTTTGATATAATCCTTACTCTTACTTGAACCTACCAAAAGTGTGATTATTCAGTATGTACAACATCCATATATATAGCTAATGTGTACTGGGAAAAATATATGGAGAGGCAGTGGGGCATAGTGACTATGAGACTGGTGGTGGCTAGCTGGGTTGGAATCCAAGCTCACTAGTTGTACGATTTAGGGAAAGTCACTTAATCTTTTGGTAACTCAATTTGCTCATTTGTGAAAGGAAGATATTAACAGTACCTACCTCTTAGGATTATTTTGAGAATTTGTTGATTTAATTCATGTCAAGCGTTTAGAAGACTAAGTACACAATAACATTAGTTACCACAGTCATACAACTGATGCTGAAATTAACCACACAATGCCAATCTTAGCCATATACTACCTAATCAGCAATATGTATCTTTGTATTTAGTCCCCTGTTTTTTTTACTCATAGAATACTTATGATTTTAAGAGGGTACTGTATGTATCTTAATAAGACATTTAATAGGGAAAACTGATTTTAAGTCAAAAACATTGTATATACCAACTTTTAGTGCATGACATATGCCAAAGGCAGTAGTTAACGATCTAGCCTATGTTATTTACTATCCTACACTACAAATAAGAAAACTGAGGCCCAGAGGAAAAAGTTATCATCCCAGGTTCCCCAGCTAATAAGCCAGAGCCAGGATTTAAACCCAAGTCTGTTTAGTCTGTCCCCTTTCTGTTGTATTAAAGCTCTGGGAATATGTGGAGTGAGAGTCTAGTAAATACACACAAGGTACCACCATCTTCTATGAATAAATATTTCTATGCTTGAATTGGGAGAATCTGCCTGAATCAATATTATTGAACACAAAACCCTAATTTTCTGTGAAAAAAACTGCATGGAAAAAATAAGAAAATATTCAGATGGCTCATTCAGTTGCCACTGTTTTGTTCTGTTTTGTTTTTTACTATTTTCACCTGGTTGAAAAGCAATTTGTCAAGTATGTTCAAAATAACTGGCCAATTGATAATGTGTTGCTGTAGCCTAATTTTTCAGATGCAAATTATTTAATATTCTATGAATACTAGTTCCAAGGGAATAGAGAAAAACCTGTGATAACCACCAGGTTTTCTCAGGTTCAACATTTCACACAGTGACTATAAGAACTTCTTCCGCCCAAACTCAAACTTCAGCAGCAATGGTGGTTGATTTGTAATCTCAGGTCCCACATCCATTTTGAGCTTTCTTCATGCAAAGTACTGAGGGATACTTCTGACAGAATATACAACACAGGGTGTCAAAACCAAGATCTACTTTCAGCTGCATTCCTCTAGGAAACACCCCAACCCCCTCCATTCATTCCCCTTACAGTGAGGACAGTCCTTTCTTAAACACCAGTCTAATTGCATAGCACCTAAACTACCTAATGATCTTCAGCTATTAAACTTTCAAGAGAGAAAAAAGTAAAGCCTTTACAATTGTGATTCTGTTCTGAGTGCCTTCAGTACAATTCATCAACAGATAGTTTTCTTCTCCAGGTTGAATGAAAAAAATAAAATAAAATCACTCTAGGCTGCTTCTAGTTCTACACTAAAATATCCCAGAGGGTATAAACTCAAGATTGCTTCACAAATCTACACAATTTTTATGGATGATGAACAACACTGTGGGAAATAAGTTATGATAGTCAGCTAGGAAATGGAAAATGTCTAAAAATTTCTAAAAATAATGATTACATTTCTCCCCTGTGTGACACATAGCCATTTTTACAGAAGCACATAGAGCCCGTGTTAGGAAGGGCAGCTGGTGCCTGTTGTGAGGTTGTTCTTTCTGGTGTTTCTTAGCCTGAGATGTGGGGAGGAAGTAGCCTTCAATTTCACATCCTGCAATAATTCATCTTGCCTCCTCTCTCCCAAATCAATCTTCTCTCATGCTTTCTCTGTCTTGGCAATAAAAATACCATTACCATCCATTCTTCTTTCTTCCTATAGAAATTAGAGCATGTCTCTGAATATTTAAATATTTGAATTTTAACGTATCCCTTTCCTCAAAAACAGAATGTCTGTTATGATGCTTTATCAAAAATGTGGCTGAGAAGAATCTTCTGCTTTTTTTCTCCCCACACAGGTAAGATAAAGTGCATTAAAGCACACTGAAAACATTTGAAAATACTGAAAATGTAAACACTTTTCTTTATTATGTTTTGAAATAGAACTTGAATTTTTCTTGCTTAACTCTCATTTAATTGATTCTGGTTTTCTATTGTGTTTTCTCTCTCTTTTATACTTCTGAGATATCTTGTACCATGAGTATAACCTTGCCTGAAAGATAACTTTGCATACTGTACCAAAAAAGTGACGTCTTTTTCAAAATTTCCTTTCTCCAGTCTGTTCTCTCTCTACTATACTCTCAGTGTCTGTATAAATTAAGATATCCCCTGTTACATTATATTGCCTCTTTCACATAGCAAAGAAACTTGCACGTAGAAGGCACTGCAATTCTTAATTGAAGTGGATCTGGCAAGGGGGCAACTCTTTTACCCAGAGGCTCAGTCCTTCAAAAGCTGAAGAAGAGGCTTAGATAAAACGTTACTGTCTACAAAATAAAGAAAACAGTACAAAGACAGAAGTAAAATAAAAGAACTTGACTTTAGCGTTGGTTAAAGGAGAACAAACTTAGTTTGAGATGATTTTTCATAACAAAGAAAAGGTTGGTTTACCAAAGCCTGAAAATGCACTATAAAAGTAGAACTAGTATTACAAAATGCAAGACCAGAATATGGCTGAGCTGCACCTTGTTTTATTTGCATTTGTTGTTTTGTTGTTATTGTACAGTATGACTACCATATTACTGATTTGTTCTTCTGAAGTTATTCTTGGTACCTAAGATTGTGAATCTCTGCTGCATCATAATGCACTTTGAATTTTTTGTCACTTACGGAAAATTAGTTTAGTTATTTCATTGGCCGTTTTTGTTTTAAAGTAATGTTTGAGTTTTTCCAAAATTTTAAGGAATTTTTTAAAAATTTATTTTATTTTTAATTTATTTATTTTCGGCTGTGTTGGGTCTTCATTGCTGCGCAAAGACTTTCTCTAGTTGTGGCGAGCGAGGGCTACTGTTTGTTGCGGTGCACGGGCTTCTCATGATTAAACATTTTTGGGTCTTGTTTAAGAAATTCTATGCCTTAAAAAGGTCAAATATGTTTTCCTATATATTATTCCAAAAGTGTTAAATGTGCCATTCACTTTATGCATTTAATTCCCAGTCAATCATGGTGTATGATCCTTTTAATGTACTGTTGAATTCAGCTTGCTAATATTTTGTTGAGAATTTTTGCATTTTGTTTATTATAGATATTGGTCTGTAGTTTTCATATAGTGTCCTTCTGCTGGCCTCATAAATTCAGTTTGGAAGTGTTCCCTCCTTTTCAGTTTTCAAAAAGATCTTGAGAAGGACTGACATTATTTATTCTTTAAATGTATGTTAGAATTCACCAGTGAAACTATCTGGTCCTGGGCTTTTCTTTGTTGGGAGGTTTTCAATTACTGATTCAGTCTCAATCTCCTTACCTGTTATTGGTTTGTTCATATTTTCTACTTTTTCTTGATTAAGTCTTGGTAAGTTGTATGTTTTTAGAAATTTATCCCTTTCTTCTAGGTTATCCAATCCAATTTCTTGGCATATAATTGTTCATTGTAGTCTCTCATGATCCTTTGTATTTCTATGGAATCAGTTGCAATGTCTCCCCTTTCATTTCTGATTTTATTTATTTGAGTCTTCTCTCTCTCCCTCTCTCTCTGTTATAGTTAGTGTAGGTAAGGGTTTGTCAATTTTCTGTATCTTCTTGAAAAATTGGCTCTTAGTTTCATTGATCTTTTGTATTATTTTTTATTTTTATTTTTTTGCGGTAGGTGGGCCTGTCACTGTTGTGGCCTCTCCCGTTGTGGAGCACAGGCTCCAGACACGCAGGCTCAGCGGCCATGGCTCACAGGCCTAGCCACTCCATGGCGTGTGGGATCTTCCTGGACTGGGGCATGAACCCATGTCCCCTGCATCGGCAGGCGGACTCTGAACCACTGTGCCACCAGGGAAGCCCCCAATCTTTTGTATTATTTTTCTGGTCTCTATTTCATTTATTTCTGTTCTGATCTTTCTTTCTTTCTTTCTTTCTGCTAACTTGGGGCTTAGTTTGTTCTTTTTCTTCTAGTCCCTTGAGGTATAAAATTAGGTTCTTTATTTGAGATCTTTCTTCTTTCTTAATAAAGGCATTTATTGCTATAAATTTCTCTCTTAGAACTGCTTTTGCAACATTCCATAGATTTTAGTATGTTGTGTTTCCATTTTCATTGTTTTCAGTATTTTAAAAAATTTCTCTTTTGGTTTCTTCTTTGATCCATTGGTTGTGCAGAATTGTGTTGTTTAATTTTCACATGTTCAAAAATTTTCTAGTTTTCCACTTTTTGATTTTTAGTTTCATACCATTGTGGTTGGAAAAGATACTTAGTATGATTTCAGTCTTCCTGAATTTGCTAAGACTTGTTTTGTGGCTTATCATATGATCTATCATGAAGAATGTTCCATGAATGCTTGAGAAGAATGTGTATTCTGCTGCTGCTGGCTATGATATAAGGTTAAAGGACAAGATGAATTAATCAAAATTTAATATAGCTACTATAATTTGTTAATAAATACACAGTATAAAAATAGGTAAATTGTGACATTGAAAACATAAAAGGGGTAGAATGAGAGGGTAGAGTTTTTATATGTAATTAAAGTTGTTATCAGCATAAAATAGACTGTTATATCGAAAAGATGTCTTATGTAAGCCCCATGGAAATCACAAAATAAAAACCTGTAGTTGGGTCTTCCCTGGTGGCACAGTAGTTGAGAGTTTGCCTGCCAATGCAGGGGACACAGGTTCGTGCCCTGGTCCGGGAAGATCCCACATGCCACGGAGAGGCTGGGCCCGTGAGCCATGGCCACTGAGCCTGCGCATCCAGAGCCTGTGCTCCACACGGGAGAGGCCACAACAGTGAGAGGCCCACGTACCGCAAAAAAAACAAAAAACAAACAAAAAAAACCCTGTAGTAGATTCACAAAAGATAAAGACAAGGGAATCAAAGCATACCACTACAAAAAAATCACCAATTCACAGGGGAAGGCAGCATAAGAGAAAAAAAGAAACTAGAGAACTACAAAACAGCCAGAAAACAATTAGTAAGGTGTCATTAGTAGGTCCTTACACAGCAATAATTATACTAAATATAAATGGATTGAATTCCAATCAAAAGGCACAGGTAGGGCTTCTCTGGTGACACACTGGTTAAGAATCTGCCTGCCAGTGCAGGGAACACAGGTTCGTGCCCTGGTCCGGGAAGATCCCACATGCTGCGGAGCAACTAAGCCTGTGCGCCATAACTACTGAGCCTGTGTTCTAGAGCCCACAAGCCACAACTACTGATCCTGCGTGCTGCAGCTACTGAAGCCTGCGCCCCTAGAGCCTGTGCTCCTACAACAAGAGAAGCTATTGCAATGAGAAGCCCACACGCACTGCAGCAAAGAGTAGCCCCTGCTCGCCACAACTAGAGAAAGCCCGTGTGCAGCAATGAAGACCCAACACAGCCAAAAAACTAATAAATAAATAAATTAAATTAAGAAATAGGAAAAAAAAAAAAGAAGGCACAGGTAGCTGGGTGTATGAAAGAAACAAGACCTAAGTATATGCTGAGGACCAGAGATATACTTTAGCTTTAAGGACACATACTCTCTAAGTGAAGGGATGAAAAAAGATGTTCCATGCAAATCAATGCAAAAGAGAGGAAGGATAGCTATATTTATATCAGAGAAAATGAACTTTAAACCAAAAATGTAAATAAGAGACAAATAAGGTCATTAAATAATGATAAAGAGATCAACTTATCAAGAAGATAAAAAAATTGTAAATATATATGTACCCAACATTGGAGCACCTAAATATATTAAGCAAATACTAACAAATCTGAAAGGAGAAATAGACAACAATACAATAATAGGGGACTTCAGTGCCTTACTTTCAGCAATGGGTAGATCATCCAGACAGAAAGATCAACAAAGAAATATTGGAATTGAACTATACTTTAGGCTAAATGGATCTAACAGATATATATAGGACATCATAATTTCTTCTTGCATCTTAGGATCATTTTCAATCTTCCTGAAGTACAGTCTTTAGCAATTCCCTTAGTGAAATTTTCTTTGTAATAAAAAATCTTTTTATTTTTTAAAAATATGAAAATGTTTATATTTTAGATTCATAACAAAAAATCTTGTGATCATGCAATTCTAGTTTGACAGTGAGTTATTGATACTATCAGAATTTTGACAATTATTATTACACTCTCTTTTAGCATCTAGTGTTTCTTTTTGAGATGACAGTTATTAATCTAATTTTTTTTTTGGTAGATAATCTGTCATTTATCTCTTGCTTAAGATCTCTGTGTCTTCAGTTCCACTACAATGTGTGAATTTTTTTTCTGAATGATCCTTATTGGTAGATTCTGTGCTTTCTGTATATGTCATTACATGTCTCTGATAAGCTATGACATTTTCTAGCTATTATTCTGTTCTAATGGCTATTTCTAACAAATCTAGCCAACAGTCTTATCATAAACCTAATTACCTTTACAAAGGAGAAAATTGAGACAGAGAATAAGTAACTTGCTAAAACCCACATCATCAAAAAATGTTAGTGATTCAAAACTCTCCATCTGGGAATCTTATCATGTAGTTTGGATCTTCTTATTGTATACTTTGTGTCTTTTAACCTTATTTTTTCATATTTTCCTTCTCATTGTTCTGCTTTCTTTGTTTTTTCTATAGGTCTGTCTATCAGTTCACGAATTATCTCTTTAGCTATGTCTAATCTGTTATTTATTCCATTCAGGTAGGTTTTTATTTATATTTGTTATTTCTAGTTACTATGTTTGTCTTCATTTCAGTTGACCCTCATTTACAGATGCTTATTTATTTCTATGATTGCTATTGAATTTTCATTGTATATTCATATCTTATTGAACCTAATCTTCAGGGATTCTGAGGACATAAATGGGAGACTTTTTACTCTACAGAAGTTTTGTATTCTGCAAGATCCAGGGTCAGTACTGACCTAGGACCACTTAACTCCCTTCAGTGATTTTATGATTAATGCAAGAGTTTCAAGTTTTGCTCCAATCTTGCCAGTGTTTGGAGACATGTTCCTTGGATGGTAGTACTGACTGAGGCATCTACCTTAAGGTAAGTCTTCCTTAAAATTCCCTGCTCCATTTACCTCTACCACTTACTATCTTCTGCTCCAGTTTCAGCTGGATACTTTTTTCTCATTTTAGAAATTTCCCTTACGTTTAGCAAACTCAGCAATTGATTAAAATGTATATTTGTTATACTTTATTTAAGCTGTGGTTACATTTTAGCAGGAGTCTTCCCAGTAACTAGTTCACCTTCTGACCATTGCTTTTTTTTTTTCTGCTAGTTCTTTACGACTGTACTATTTATTTTTCAAACTTCAACAGAGATAATATTCCTTATAAATTCATTAAGAGTTAAAAGATCTATATGTGAAACACAACAAAATTATACCATATTTAGTCACTTGGATGTTTCACTAATCATTTAAATTTTTTAAAAAGTTAAACCAATGTATTTTTAAAAACTTAGAAAAATAGGTATTAATAAGCAGAGACAATTTTCTCCATAATTGTGAAGACAGGCTTTTTTTTTTTTTTTTTTTTACTTAATAACCTGATTTTGAAGGTTCATTTGCATTCCTATAGAGGCATTTGGAATACATACAAACCAACAGTAAATTGTTTCTGACATATTTATTAGTTTCCCTTTTCATTAATTATATCTCTTTATTATTCAGAAGATTCCTTTTGTGGAAGCAGAATAACTTGGGAATAAACACAAAAACCATTTAACTACCAATTCAAAAAATGTTATTTCTTTCTCTGACCATAAAAGAGTTAGTTCTTCAGTTACATCTTTACACTATTTATTGTTTAGTTATATTTAAAGGCAAGTTAAATATTCATTATTTTTATATGTAAGACAAATGTGTCAGTATGACAGCCAGAGACAACACTTTTGGAAACAACAGTTGTTTGTAGAAAACATTAAGATGGTAGTTTTTAGCTGTTGCCACTGTGCTATGCTTTTGAAAGCCAAACAGACAGATGGGCATTCAATATTTTCTTGACTTTTTATATTTGTTGATAATTGTTGTAATTCATTTTGAATCTGAAGATTTGTAAAGCAATACTTGGGGATTTAACAAACCAAACTTGGATTAATGAAGCACAAACTGTCCAAATATTTTTCCTACATTAAACTTTGCTGAGCCGTAATAACTCTTTCTTTGGGTCAAGGGCTGATCCCAAAGCATCTGGGAAACAAATCCTTTGGAGCAATCGCCAACAATCTGCACACACTCTAAGGGCGATAGAGTTCAAAATATTAAATCAAAACAAAATTTAAAAACTTTTTTTCTTGAAGCAAAAGTACTATTATTTAGTCGGTACTCATTAAATATTGAGTGTCCTAATTCCAGGTTTATAATCATAAAATTATTGAGGAACCCTCTGGAAATGTAAACGTTTCACAGTATTAGATGATTTCCATGCCTGTTTCTCCATATGCTGACTGTATTCTGGTGCTCTCCCTTCTCCAGTAAGAAATCGAGAAATTTTAGTAGTTTTTCCCAAGTCAGGGATAATTGGTGCTCAAAATAGGAACCCACCATTGTATTTCCTGTATTCATAATTCATAATCAAGTTTCTTTTGAAAGGAGACTTGCCATGTTAATTAGAAAAATAACAGGGACTTCCCTGGTGGTTCAGTGGTTAAGAATATGCCTGCCAATGCAGGGGACACCGGTTTGATCCCTGGTCCAGGAAGATCCCACATGCCGCGGAGCGACTAAGCTCATACACTACAACTACTGAGCCTGCACTCTAGAGCCCATGAGCCACAACTACTGAGCCCGTGTGCCACAACTACTGAAGCCCATGTGCCTAGAGCCCATGCTCCGCAACAAGAGAAGACACCACAAGAAGCCTGCGCACCGCAATGAAGAGCAGCCCCCACTCGCCACAACTAGAGAAAGCCCACACGCAGCAACGAAGACCCAACAGAGCCAAAAAGAAAAAAAGAAAAAGAAAAATAACAATAATGAAAGATACCACCTATTGAGAGCTATGTGCCAAACACTGTGCAAAAGGATGCTCAGACCTGATCTCATTTAATCCTCATAACACTGAAAGTAAGCTTAATTACCTTTATTTTACAAAGCAGAAAATGGAGACATAGAGACAGTAAGTATCTTACCAAAACACACATCATCAGAAATCCAGAAATCCTCAGAAACAAAGCCCTGCCTTTCCTAGAGCCTATGTGTGAACATGGTTTAACAGGTAGTATGTTAGCAAATGTGATATACAGTCCCATGAGGTATGAAGTATACATGCTCTCCAACCAGTCAGTTCATGATTAAATTAAATTTTGCATAAACTTCAAGGCACATCTTGAGGAAAGCAGGAGGCTCATTCAGTGACATATACAATAATGTGAGTGGATTTCAGCTGTTTTCCTAAGCCTTGAAGAGAGCTTTGGAAAATGGGATAGATACGATTTGTCAGATGGACAATGAGAGATTCAAGGGGTAAAGAGAAACCATTCACCCTTGCCAACTTCTTATTTATTTTCTCATTCTTGTCAAGGAATGGCTCTACATTTTGCTCAGACTAGCCTTCTAATCCTTGTCTACAAAGCCACGTGTATTCCTTTATCAAAAACTTGACTCCATGCCAGCCTCCCTAAGGAGCCCTACACCGATGATAGGTCAGATAAATGCATGCATTCTCTGCTGCTTCTCTGACAAAGGCATTCCCCAAACACCTTTTGCTTAGAATTTTAAACATTTTCTTCAAAAACAAAAAGAAAATTATATCTGGTTTGTCGTCTTGTTTTGTGTGATTGTGAATTCAGACATTCTTCCAGGTGTTTTGTACTACATGAAGGTCAAGAAATATTTAGTGCATTAAATGGTCAATTTGTCTGGTGGAATAAAAGCTGGGATAGTTAGAAATGGCTTGTAAAGGGGATAGAGTGTACAGTTCTGTAATAGCAGGTAATTCCCTCATCAATAATTATAACATGGTATCTTAGCTAGGGTATGTGGTTGATGGTAGGCCATCATGTAGAGGAATTCTTACTTTCATTGGGAGATCTGCCAAGGGAGGAATGGAGTAAATCTCTATCTATAAAAAAGGCATGGGGCTTCCCTGGTGGCGCAGTGGTTGAGAGTCCGCCTGCCGATGCAGGGGACACGGGTTTGTGCCCCGGTCTGGGAAGATCCCACATGCCGCGGAGCGGCTGGGCTCGTGAGCCATGGCTGCTGAGCCTGCGCGTCCGGAGCCTGTGCTCCGCAACGGGAGAGGCCACAACAGTGAGTGGCCCGCATACCACAAAAAAAAAAAAAAAAAAAGCATGGAGTAGAGCAAGAAGCTTTCCCTGGTGGGAAAAATGACAGTAATTTTAAGAGTGGGTGGGAGAGGTCGTCATCTCTTTTTTGCAAAACATTTCAGGTATCCACCTTTTGCTCTGTGCATTCATAGGGAATCAGAAGAGAATGAAACATATATGAAGGTGCTACAAAGAACGCCATACATACTGCTTGAGGGTCCCAGAATGGTGCAAAGTGGAACTCTTCATTAGGGTATGCAGGTAGGGATTTGGGGGGAAGGGCTAAATGTCATGAGCATCAGTACTAGAGGACAGTTTGAAAGGTTGACCATTCAGAGGTAAAGAAAATATTCAAAGATACAATTGGCCACTACTTCATTTAAGCATTCATTTGATATTATAGAATATAATATAGGATATTATATTTATAATGATGTATATAGAATATAATTCTTAGATATTATTACCTGACAGTTATACTTCTTAACATAACTTTATGCCATAAAAACAAGCACTTGTGCGGTATATAGAGCTGGAAGGGAAAAAGACTATCACTGCTTTTTGATTCACAGAATTCTCAAGACTATGGTAAAAGGGAGATTCATAAGAATACCATTCTGGTCCCTTTATTGTGGTGATAGTTAGGAAGTTACAGACATTGCCTAAATAAATTAGCTTTTTCAGAAATTGCTAGATATTTTCCTTCTAACAGTTGCTTCTGACACACAGGCTTTGATCTCAGCGGCTTTGGAATATGGCCCTGTTGGTCAGAAAGAGGCAGGTTCCATCCATCACTATTACAGAGGGAATGTATTCTCTGCGGAATCCTTTAAAGGCTACAAGTTCAATTCCTCCTATTGGTGGTAGAGTGGGTTGCACGTGTCTGGCAATTGAATGTGACTCCCCACGAAGTTGGAAGGTGCATGTAGCACGCCCAACAGTCTACACACAAAGAAAGATCAAGTTGGCCTGCCCCTCTCTTTGGAGCTTGGAGCTCACTGATCTCAGTAGAGTGGCACTGTCCCCTTTATGACAGCCACTCATTTCCCAGGCCTGCTGAGTTTCCAGACTGCCTTCCTATTGTATGTATACACAGACTGATTATAAGTTCACCACTTCCTTCCACCTTTTTGTACAGGGTATTATCTATGACAGATGAGTGCAATAAAGTGAATCCATTTTTTTCCCCCTCTTGCAGGCAGCAGCACAGTGAGTTCTAACCAACAAAGGCACATTGAGGTAAATCTTTAGCAGTGTCACCACATTGACTTTCATCATTTTCACCTTTCCTTTCACTGATTTTTATCCCTGGAGTTGTAAAACATAGTTTCACATTGTGACCGTCCTCTAGTCCTCAGTAGAATTAGTTACACTGACAAGAACATACTCTTTTTCATAGACACTCCATCACAGCTCAGCCTTCGTTGCTTCTCTCTTTCCACAACTTCTATTTTATAGATAAAAGCTCAGAGTTTCAAAGGATGAAAAATTTTCAAAAAAGTCCAAGCTTTCATTTTAAAAACATAATGCAGTACTAGGGAACTATTGGAAAAAATGTGATGGAATATTTAATAAGAAGGGAAATGTTTTCTATATATTAGGAAAAAAATCCAAAGCAGTATACATGTGATTTAAAAAAAAATTTATTTTATAAATATCATACTATATAGGTACAGAAAATATATGGTTGTTTGCCTTTTTCTTTTCTTTCTTTCCTTTATTTATGAATATATTTACTTTTGTAATAAAATTTTAAAATATGTAAAGGCAAAAAGGAAAACAGAAAATAAGAAATAAATACAATAAGGTTCTTTTAGACTGTTTAGCCTACATAAAAAAAAATTGAAAAGAAAAGATTGGTTCAAATTTGTTGTTTTATTCAATTGTTTATTGTGAAAAGGAAAGATATTTCAAAGAGGAGGAGGCCTGTAAGAAACCACCACTCTAATACCATAGTGATTTCTATTTTTTTTAAGTCACAGACAATTTTAAAACAAATGAGGGTGCTTTGTAGGGAAAGCACATTTCAAGGCATCTTTACGGGAACACTGAGAAAGAATCCACTGGAAAAGGGAGATACAGAACCCAAAAGCTAACTTTTGCCTATTTAACCATTTAAATAATTGCTCTCATTTTGTTTGCAAGTTGTTAATACTTTAAAGGACAATTACTATGTCTGATCTTTGGATTATTGTGTCCTCCTTTCATTTAATCAACCGGTAATGAACCCCTACTATGTTGCTTTCATTCAAATCTTTTTATGGTGTTCCTTTTCCACTATGCTCACTGGCTGAGAATCTCTGTAAGAGAACAGGTTAAGGAAAGAGATAGGATAGGGAGGTAAATGTGAGGACCAAAGAGGGACCTTTGAAAGCTCACATTCTGGAAAGCACCTGATTGAAACAAAAGAGAATCATGGTGCGTTATAGAGACAATTTGAGAGGTGTTTTTTGTTGTTGTTTGCTTTGTTTTTTAAGAGAAATAGAAAAAAAAAAAAGACAAATATGTCACATGAGGAAAACATGATTCTTTTAGAGGAAATTTGAAGCCCAGACAGAGCCAAATAGTTAATTAACTTGGAAAGACCAAAAAGTAAAATTTAGGGTGCTTGTAGAACCTGCTTTAAAAAATCAGTTCTCAAACTAGCTTGTGCCTCTGGGAATCTTGTACTTAAGATCCAACTAATTTGTGCCTGAACTAGTCAAGATTACATCCTCAATACTAGAACTAGTATGAGGATATTAGCAACCTTGACAGGTAAATAGATATTCTATTCTTGACATATAGTCTTGTTCATCTAAGATGAGAAGACTATTAGACCTATTCTGTATACATATTTAAGAATTAAAAGGAAAGTTTGTGAGATACATATCTATGTAAATAAAGTACAATTATGGTAACTTGAAGTTAGTAGGGTTGCCAGATTTAGCAAATAAAAAATATAGGACTGCCAGTTAATTTGAATTTCAGATAAAAGACAAAAAACTTTTCAGTATAAATGTCTTATGCAAAATACTATATATTATTTATCTGAAATTCAGATTTAAATGAGCTTCCTATGTTTTATTTGACAACTCTAGAACTTAGGAAAATAATTAGGGAATGATTAAGAGTTGAGATTTTAGTAATTCTTTTGGGAAAGGCAAGGAAGAAAGAAAAGGAAAGAAGGAAGAGAGGGAAGGAGGAAGGAAAGGAAAAGGAAATCTTTTGATGTTCCAAGGAAAGGTGGCAAGCTATCATCCTACTTTTCTGAGAAAATACAAGAAAAGGGATGAAATATAAGAAGATGTATACTAGACTATTTTATAATGTAGGATATCTTTTTCACAATTGTTTCAAGATAAGGGCAAAAAATTCAATTCAGATGGTTATATTGAAAGCAAAACTTAGAGTTTTATTATATAGGTATAATAAATGGTATAATGGTATTATATATACCATTTCTCTTTGATTTTCTATTATGAAATATTTCAGACATATATAAAAGTACAGAGAAAAATGTAACAAATACACATGTATCTCATTCCAGATTTAAGTAATTGTTACTACTTTTATATTGTTTCACATCGTTTTTGTAACATAAAAATTAAAACTAGAATTGAAAACCTCTCATATCTTTTCCAGTCCTGTTCCTCTCATTTCTTCCTCAGACATGTCACTATTCTGAAGCATCCTCTTGACATATTTTACATGGTACTAGTATATTATATATGTATATTTATATAATATGTACCTACATATATATGTATATCCTTATGTCCATAAACAAGGTTTATATCATTTTGTTTGATACTTAAAGGTGCCTGTCTTCAATTTGCGTTATTCACTAAAAATTGTCTCTTGACGTTTATCCATGTTGACACACCTAAATTTGGTCATCATTTATTTTAACTGCTGCACGTTATGAATATACTACAATTTATCCATTCATTTCTTGACAAGTGTTTAAGTTGTTTCTAGTTTTGCACTATTGTCAATGATGCCACAGTAAATATCCTCAAGAACTTCTCCAAGCACATATCTAAGAATTCCCCTGGGTATATACTGCACTTCAAAATGGTTGGTTAACAAAGTCACTTTCCCACCAACAAATGAGGTTTCTCATTTGCTCACATCTTAATCAACACTTGGGATTTTCAGACAATAAAAATTTTCCAATCTGGTGAGTACTGTTTAATTTGCATTCTCTGATTACGAGGTGAGATTGCGATGTTTTCATATATTTATTGGTCCTTCTGATATCCTCCTCAATGTATTGTTTTGCTTTATTTGTTGAGCAGTCTGTGTGTCAATATACACTTTCTTAATTTCTATCTTAGGTCAAGTTCTCCAAAAGCAGAGAATGAAAAGAAGATTCTTGTACTATAAGGAATGATGAATAGTACACATGCAGGAAAAAGCCTGCTGGGGGGTGTGCGATGAAGAAACTAAAATAGAGAAGGAGAAGCTCAGTAAGAATGTGCTTTCAGATAAAATCAAGCCTCAGCCTGATCCCTCAAGGAACACTGAGACATCAATGGCACAGCAGAGTCTGTCTGTCCTGAGGTAAGAGAGTAGGGCTTTTGTACCTCTGGGACAGAGGATCCTGGCTGCAGGCCATGTTGGGTGGGGCGGTAACTCCCAGACACTCCCCATTGGGGCAGCTCTCATTGCCCAAGGACAGTCCTACCTAGAACTTGTGCAAAAATCAGCAGTAAGCTGCAGCAACCACAGCAGCCAATGAAAAGGACCTCTGAGGACCCGAGATGGGCACCAACCAAGTTTTCTACAATTACTATAGTTTCATAATAAATAGTTTTCTCTGGTAGAGATTTTACGTTCTTTTTTTTCTTCAGAATGAACTTGGTTATTCTTGGACCTTTACTCTTCTCTATGAATCTTAGGGTCCACTTATTAGGTTCCATAAAAACATGGTATCTATTTACTCAACTTTTTTGCATTCTTCAATAAACTGTACAAATTTTTGCTTGTATGTTTTATACTTATTTTGTTAGATTTATTCCCAGGTTCCTCGAAGTTTATTATGAATGAGATTTATATTTACACACAATTTCTGATTGATTGTTGCTGTTATATATAAATGTCATTCTTTACAATTTTTTAATTATAGTTGATTTACAATATTATATTAGTTTCAGGTGTATAACAGTGATTCAATATTTTATAGATTATACTCCATTTAAAGTTATTACAAAATAATGGCTATATTTCCCTGTGCTATAAAATATAATCTTGTTGCTTATTTATTTAAAACATAGTTGTTTGTGTCTCTTAATCCGATACCCCACCTTGCCCCTTCCCCCCTCCATCTCCCTACTGGTAACCACTAATTTGTTCTCTATATCTGTGAGTCTGCATCTGTCTTGTTATATACATTCATTTGTTTAACATTTAGATTCCACATATAAGTGGTAACGTAAGAGTATTTGTCTTTCTCTGTCTGACTTATTTCACTAAGCATAATACTCTCTAGGTCCATCCACATTGTTGCAAATGATAGCATTTCAATTTTTTTATAGCTGAGAATATTCCATTGTATGTGTGTGTGTGTGTGTGTGTGTGTGTGTGTACGTTATACATCTCCTTTATCTATTCATCTGTTGGGCACTTAGGTTGCTTCCATATCCTGGCTATTGTAAATAATGCTGCTATGAATATTGGGGTGCATGTATCTTTTTGAATTAGTGTTTTTGTTTTCTTTAGATATATATACAGCAGTGAAATTGCTGGATCATATGTTAGTTCTATTTTTAGTTGTTTGAGGAACCTCCATACTGTTTTCCATAGTGGATGCACCAATTTACATCCCACCAACAGTGTAGGAGGGTTTCCTTTCCTCCACATCCTCGCCCAGACAAGATATTTATCTCTTGTCTTTTTGACGTTAGTCATTCTGACAGGTGTGAGGTGGTATCTCATTGTGGCTTTGATTTGCATTTCTCTGAAAATTAGCAGTGTTGAGCAATAAATGCCATTCTTTGTATATATTTATTCATAATCCTGCAATTTTGCTCAACTCTTATTAGTTCTAATATTTTGTGTACACATATTTTCTGGTCAGATGATTTAGTCATCAGAAAAGTTTTATTTCTTCCTTATTTCTGTTCCTCAGAATCTTGCATTGCATAGGAGGTCCAGAAAATGTTGAAGTGGAGAGAATAAGTAACCCTGTTGTTTTCCTGACTTTAAAGGGAATGTTTCAGACCTTTCACCTTTGAACTATTTATCAGACTAAAATTCTAATATTATTTTGAGGGTTTTTGTTGTTGTTGCTGTCATTTTGTTTTGTTTTTAACAAAAGAGTATTGAATTTCTTCAAATCTCTTTTCTGCATATATTGAAATGACCAAATTGTTTTTCTACTTGCATCTTGTAATGCAATAAATTACATTAATACAATTTCTAATGTTAAGCCATTCTTGCATTCCAGGAATGAAACTTGGTCACAAAATGCGGTTTGTTTGTTCATAGTAAACTGAATTTAGTTTTCTAGTAACCTGTTTAAGAAGTTTGGAACCATGTTGATAAGTGAGATTGGGATACATGTTTTCATTTTCACGCTGTTTTCTGGTTTTGATTTTGAGGTTACTCTATTCACATACATGGGTGGAAAGCTTTTTTTTTCATCTCCATTCTATAAATATTACGTATAAGATAGAAATTGCCTATTTCATGTTTGTAAGTGTTCTTGGGTGCTTGAAAAGAAGGAATATTCCCTATTTTTAAGAAAAAGGTGATTAATTGTTTCATTTTAAATTTTCTGTATCTTTGATGTTTCTTTTGTCTGTTTAATCTCTTGGATCTGGGAGAGCAGTGATAATATCTCAAATCATAGTTGTTAATTTAAAAAATAATTTTCAATTATTGTATATTGTGTAGTTATAATGTAAGTTGCATACAATTCAGAATTGATATATGTTCCTGGTGAATTATTCCCTTTATTATTAAGCAATGACACCTTCATACTCTAGAGTAATTTTTCTTATGTTTAAGCCTATTTTTCTTCAATATTAATAGTGCCACATCATCTTTTTTCTGAGCACTCTTCCCGTTACATTTTTTCCTTGCTCTTTACTCTCAATCTTTTTTGTCATTTATTTTATGTCTATTATAAAATTAATACAGCTTTTAATATTATTTTTATTCAGATTAGGAATCTGTTAACAGACAAGCTTAACCTGTGAATATTTATTATGCTTACTGACATATTTGAAATATTTCTACCATTTTACCTTATTTTATGCTTTCTTTTTATATTGTCATGCTTGTAATTTTTTGCTTCTGTTTTCCTTTTCTCATGCTTTCTATTGGATTAGATTTCTTTGCGTCTTATTTTTTTGTTTTAGAAACTAGATATTATGCTTCTATTTTTTTGTGGTTACACTTAAATTTGTAAATAATTATAGTTAGTTTTAAACGTTCAATTCAAAATACTTAACCTCATCTCTGATTTCCCATCCTCATCTTCCATACAAATTTACCAAATTAATCATTATTATTAGTAGTATTTGTATCTAATGACTATTTAGATACCAACATATTTGTCAATTTCTTGCTCACCTTGCTTCTTGAACCCATCCATTATTCTAGTTTCTATTCTGTTCTTACTAAATTTTATATTTCATCAAGAGTCTCTAAGTAGTCAAATCTCTCAGCCTCTATTTGAATATTTAAAATTTTTTTCTTCTTCTTGAATAGTCGTTTGAGTAATGAATTCTACACTGACAGTTATTTCCCTCAGCACTTTGAAGCTGTTATCCCAAGGTTTTCTGATTACTTGTTTAGGCATTCCACATTTTCCACTGGTTGCTTTTAAGATTTTTATCTTTAAAGTTCTGCTTTTTCACAACACTGTAAGTAGGTATTTGTTTTACTTTTTCTACTTTGTACTCATGTTACATCTTCTTTTGAAGACTTAGATCTTACTTTAATTCCAGAACATTTTTGACAATTATTCCTTCAACTGTTGTCTCTCCTTAATTCTCTAATTTTTTCTGAATATTCAATTAATATACATTGGACTTTCTTATTTTATCCTCCATTTCTCCTGATAGTTCTGTCACATTTCCCATTTTTTCTGCTTTACGCTACATACCAAATACTTTTCTAGATGTAGTTTTATTTTTCCTAATTTGTTATTTAACCTCTATTGTGTTGTGTATTTGTGTGTGTCTATTTCAGTGGTTAGATTTTTAATTTCAGGGTTCTCTGGGGTTCAAATCCTTCAGGTTTAAATAATACATTTATTTTCTTCCATTATGTCTTCTAACCTGTCTTTAACCTCTATAATGATTACAATTTTAAAATTTTATAGATTCGTTTAATTGTTGTATAGTTTTATATCTTGGGGTGTTAAATCTACTGGTTTTTTTTTTTTGTGTGTGGTACGCGGGCGTCTCACTGTTGTGGCCTCTCCCGTTGCGGAGCACAGGCTCCGGATGCACAGGCTCAGCGGCCATGGCTCACGGGCCCAGCTGCTCCGCGGCATATGGGATCCTCCCGGACCAGGGCACGAACCCGTATCCCCTGCATCGGCAGGCGGACTCTCAACCACTGCGCCACCAGGGAGGCCCAAATCTACTGTTTTGCTTGCTGATTCTCTCTCCTAGTGGACAGTTTCCCCTCCCACTCCCTGTGGTGCATGTGTGTAGGGATGGGTTTATTTAATTTTTTGAGAGCACCTTCAGCTAGGTGTGTGTGTGCATGTGCACACACAAATTCTTGTGTTCAGAATAGTGAATGATTCATAAAGCAGTTTCATTTTGCTTTTGACAAAGGTCTTAAAACAATTTTTATGTAAATTTTCCATTTTGTTAATCTAATATAAAATAGTTGGGAACTGATTTTGCTGCTATTAATAGGGACCCTCAATGTAAAGATGAATTTTCTTGGATAAAATTAGTTTGCAAGTAGCCTGTACATGGATGATACACATCTTGATGAAGTTCTCAGATACTCAGGTTCATTTTCTCTCTACTACTTCAACACCCTAATGCACAGCTTACATTCTTCGACTGTTAGAGCTCAAACTATTGCATCCTTCCTCAGGAGAGGAAGCAGGGGAAGGTGAAAGGAAAAAGAACTGTACTTGCCTGCCATTTAAGGAGTCTTCAGAGACATTGGACCACAGATAATTAGCCAGAACTCTTCAAGTAACCACATCTAGGTGCAAGGTAACCACCCTATCACCACCACCAAATATACTAATTTAACTGGCGTCATTCTCAACCCCAATAACATAGACATCCTCTTAATAAGAAAGAAGGGGGAAGAATGGATATGTGATAGATACCTATCAGTGTCTGTAAAACCCAATCAAGCAGATATAATACACTGGGACTTCATACTCATGTGTACTGCTTATCTGCAGTTTTCTTTTCTTAAAAGTGATATTTTCTTCACCTATGGTTCTAGGTAATTTGCAAGCTTAGCTGGAGCATCTCAGGCGAGTGGGTGGGAATTTTCTAATTCTCTTTTCCACAGAGATAGCAATTCTTAAATGTTTTATTCTATATACAAGGGATTCAGTTTTATCCCTGGCTTTCCTTTGAGTTACACCTATTTATTTGTTTTTCTTTGGTTCCATAGAAAAAGCAACCTTTTTTTAATATTGTGCTTTAACTAGTTTTTCTATTTATTTGTAGTTAACAGGTGAGACTATCCATATTAGCAAAAAATGTAGTCAAATTATAAAAGTGGACATTTAACCTCAGGACACTTGTTTTCACTCATCCATTCATGTACCTAGTTCTAAATATATAAACTATCTAAATGATGTTGATACATCTGCCCCAGCAGAGGATATATTTGGTTGCAAAAATTGCTTTTCCCAGATAAATTCATGTATATTAAAAAGATAGCTCTCTTGTCAAATAGCAATATATGGGTGTGGGGAGGTAGGGAAGATGGGAAAATGGGCAAAAGTAAATTAAAATTAGAGACTCAAAATACATTTGTAATTCCCTTAATCCTGATAAAGGAACTGAATAGTAAGAATGATAGGACTCATCTGCAATTCTCTATGACTATACAGTGCAAGGTAAAGAAAAAAATTACTGCAAAACATTAAAATGTAAAGAGATTCTGGAATTTTCATTAACTTGTATGACTTCAGGAAAGTCATTATTTTTTCAGTGCCATCTCCTCCATTTAGAAGATAAGAAAAATAATGTTTTCTTATTTTCACACTTAAAAAAATTTACAATTTAAAAATCACTCTAACTCCAGTAAAAATGTTGTCTTGAAGGTAACCATTTTGAAGAGGACATGATAACCTTATTATATATCTGTAAGAATTTTCTCTTAAAACAATGATCCTGATTCCTACTAGCATCTAGAATCTGGACACAGTATACAGATGACCCCAAAGGCTATTGGAGAAGATAAGGAAGGCCATAGCAGAATTTGCTAGTATCTAGTATTTACTTTGTTCAGTTTTTGTAGGATCTCACATTCAGAACATATCCTTCATTTATAGTAGTGAAGAAAACAAGACAGAAAATGAAGGTTAGGGCTAGGGATTAGGTTTTAGAAGACATTAATTATGTTTAATAACTTCTTGTAGTTTGCCATCTTAATCAATAGTTCAATAACTTAGGGACTCCCATGAAAGAATCTAAAATGTTGGCATGCATATATCTTCAAAAAGGTAAAAATAGTCATAATTAGGTAGACGTAAAATTAAGTACTATGCTCTATCCTTCTATACAGACATACCTTGGGGTACCATTCTTACCCATGCTCCCAGAAAAAAAAATCCTGCTGTAACAGGATGTTTCAATTACAAGTAATAGAATATTCAATTAAAAGTAGCTTAATATAGGGATCATTACCTTATATAACAAAAAGAGTCCTGGTAGGACACTTGCCAATTAAACCAGTAAATCAACCAGATCATCATAGATCAAGCTCTCTCTAACATAACCAGGAATCATTTTAGTCCTTAGAATTGTCCCTTTGTGGTCATAGATCTTGCAATTCTGGGCAACATCTAGTGAAAGAACAGACAGATATTTTTCCTAAGGATCTCTTTTTATTGCAGAAGAAAATATTCCCCAGAAATCTCTCAGCAGGCTTTCCCTCACATCTTATTGTGCAGAATTGGATCATATGCCTAAGTCAGCCTACTGGCAAAGCACATTGTGATTGATTTAATCCAATCAAGACTCACTGTCGTGGGCACATTAGTTCTATTTACAAGGAAATGAAGGAAATGTCCATTGAAAAGGCAACCTACAGTATCTATCATAGCTGCACCTACTCAGAGCTCTAGGAAGGGTTTTTGCCTCTGACCACATCCTGTGGACTAAGTCATGTATAGACACAGGGCATGAAGTAGCCCATCTATAAATTGTCCATCTCTCTAGATGGAAAAGTACAAAGCAAAAATAAGAACAAAAACCCTGAACCAAATTTCAAGAAATTTGGACTGGAACATCAAGAACAACTTCATTTGGTTGCAAATGAAATTAGTTGACATTTGTGGAATACCTGAGATAAATTAATAGTGAAGCACAAGAGTGAGAGACTATGAATTCTTGCTGCTGAGGCCCACTAGCCTGCCTTGATGTTCACTTCCTGCAATCATAGTACTCAGCATTTTCTGTATTTCCATGAGAAATCTTATACTTCTGTCTACAATAACCTCCTTTCCTCCAGTACCTACATCCACAGACATCGGCTACAGCTTTGAGTTAGTTTTGAATTGTGTTTTCATTTCTTGCAACACATATTTGTTGTTGCCTACAACAGAAATAGGTACCATGTTGATGCAAAAGAACGTGGGACATTGAGAACTGACGATCAGGTCTCTAGGAACAGTGAGACTCCCTTCCATATTCCAGGATGGGAAAATAATAATCCATGATATGCAGCGGCAAAACTGCTCATGAGGCAAATTATGGAGGGGGTGGAGAGGCAAGTGAATAAACCTTAGTCTTAGAATGCCTGGCTTTATGTGCACTTAGAAACAGTCTTTATGTAACCTTGATGCAGGAAGACTTCTTTCTGCAGCCAACATGCTGAAGCTGCTTAAAGATAAGGTCAGAAAATAATCTTAGAAGATATCAAATTGCAACACTAATTTATTTCCTAGCAGTGTCAGATTTCCATGATAAAGCTTTAAGCACAGATTAAAAGAGATTTTGACAATTAAAATATGAATTTTGAGAGAAATAAGATATGCCAGAGGAGTGGACAACATTGTTGTTCTTGCCATGCAGGATTCAGTCTCTAGTTCTTTGGTTAACAGCATCTTGATTTCTTTTTGAGTGGGAAAGTCAGGTAAAATGCCTTGTATTACCTTAGGCAAGGGTGGCATATGACTCAAGCTAAGCTGATCAAGCTCTCCATGTTGGCCTTAGATCTTGAACAGAGTGACCAGAGGTTGGAAAAATTGATTGAAATAATTGATCCAAGACCACAGATTTTCCACTAATGCCAGCTGATTTGATCTCCAGAGCTACTTGGGCTCTTGTCATTTCTGAGCCAGTATCTGAAGCTTTGCTTTTCATTTTGGAAGGTGGCCATATACTTCAATAAATGATCTGTTTTCTTAAGTTGGTTTATAGTAGCTCAGATAAAGTTATTTGAAATAGGGCAGTGCAACCAACGTGGGGAGAAGTGGATGGATTCTTGATATTTTTATGTATAATCTACAGTATTCTATAACTGGTTATATTTGGAGGTAGGGAGAGGGAGAGAGGAGTTCAACACCCATTTACAGGCTTGAGCAAATGTGAGGATGGTAGTGACAGTTATTGAGATAGGGAATAAGGAATGAGAAATAAGTTTACTGAAAAAATTATGAGTTTAGTGATAGACATACTGAGTTGAGATGTCTTTGCAAAAATCAGTATGTAGTAGGCCATATGTGGTCTGCAGTTTAGTGGGGAGTTTAGAATGGGAACTGTTGGCAACTGCCAGAATCCCCACCACCACCCCACGACTCCTGAACTTTTAAGATAAGGGCTATTACAGTAGTAAGATTCAAAGGAATGATCTCTGAAATCTCCATTCCTAACAGTAGAATAGTGCAGTAAAAAACAAAAAACAAGACAAAACAAAAAACTTATGGGGTATTGTAGAAATTGTTGCTAAAATAAAAGACCTTAGAAATGAATGCATGGGGTCAGTTGAATGTTTATAAAATAAAGCTGTATAATAAATAACCACAAAACCTCAGTGTCTAGTAACAATAATTTATTTAGCTCAGCTGATGTTGGCTTATATTTTTTAAGAAAACATGTGGATCAGCTAGGTGACTCTGTTAATTTGGGCTATGGTCTCTCACATGTCTGGGAGGCAAATGGCTGTCAACTGATCTAGGATAGCCTAGCCTGAGATGACTGGGGAAACTCAACTCTGTTCTATGAATCTTATCCTCCAGTTGGCTAGCACAGGCACGTTTTCATGGAGAGGACCAAGAGAGAAAGTAAGCAGAAACACACAAGGTCTCTTGAGACCTATGTTCAAAACTGGGACACCATCATTTCCACTGCATTCTACTGGTCAAAGCAATTCACAAGAAAACGCCAGATCCAAGGGGTGGGAAAAAAAAGACTATGTACTTTTAGTTAGAATTATAAAGTCGTATGGTGAAGGAAGAGGGTGGGATGGAGTATCAGGACCATTAAAAAATCAGTCTATTGCACTTGGTGTTTCTATCACCTTCCCATTCAACTCATGTTGGCTAGTACAGAAAGGTTGTTGGTATGTTGATGGTATCTAGGTATAGCCATAAATAACAGTGTAGTTATCAAGGTGTTGACCTTCATTCTGATTCTCTTCTGGGAGTAATTTCCTTCTCTTCCAAATTAATAAAAATCATGGCACTTTGGACCTGGATTTTGATTTTGCTAACACACTTTCATTTGTATCTATCAATCTTAAAAGTTTGCCTTCACTTGGCAGGGTAGATTAATACTATTACTGTGCTATCCAGGAAGAAGTCAACTTTAGAATGGGGTCTGTGACACAATTTAATTAATGAAGACCTTGACCACCCTACCACATCCTACTAGTGTACATGATACAGGTTTACTGTAATAACGATGCTAATGTTGATAACCTCTGAAGGACCAAAAATTGAAATCATCTGTCTTGGTAAATTATATGTGTCTGGGATGATGAAAATGATGAAAGATAAGTTTGACAAAACACGGGGTGCTGATACCTTGCTAGTTGATTGTAGCTCCTTGTTTTTAAGAGTTTGAAGTATATTCGAATATTCTCTACAAAAGTTAGGGATAAGTTGCATAAATTAGATGTCATCTGACATATTCACCAAGTTAATCAGGCATAGCAGCATGTTATTTTCAAGTGGGAGTGGTATTTTGTAAGTTAGAATATCTAAAAGACTACAATAAGGGTATCTTAACTCAACTTGGCCTGAACAGTAATGAAGTTTATCATCTCATGTGGGAAGATTACATGGGTAGAGGCTCCAAACTCTGTGCTTCTCTGTGGTTCTCTTAACTCAGCCTCTTTCTTGTGTCACCATCTTGAGACTTACAGTTTGATAGATGCAGCAGTGTTTGATGTCAAAGATAGACATTGTCCACAGATACAAAAAGCAGATCGTTTTTACTGGAATCTCTTAAATGGAAAGGAAATATTTTCCAGGAGGCTTCAGATACCTTTCTAAAATGAATGATAAGCCCCAGCTTCCTTTTGCAGAAATTCCATTGGGTCATCATCTTTTTAGGCAGCAATTATTGAGTGCCTTTGGGTGCCACGACCAAGACAGGCATGGTCCTGCTCTCCTGGAGCTTATCATCTGCTTATTCCACATTAGGAACAAAGTGCATGTACCATCCTCTGAAAATGAAGAGTTTCTTGTATTAATATACATTAAGGATAAGTAATTCTTAGCTTGTTGGGCAATATGGGAGTGGGCCCAAACAGATAATAAAAACCTATATCAGGTGCTCATAGGTCTATACCTGCCCAATTACAATTTCATCTAAAATTTCATCAGGGTTTTTTAATTTCAGCTTAGAGGATTTTCTGATTGCTTTATGTAATAGTTGGCACTAGTTCTAACAAGACTGCTAAAATATTGCAGCCCCCATTGGGTGTCTTAGTTCAGGCTGCAATAAAAAACTACCATATTATAAACAATAGAAAAATTATTTCTCATAGTTCTAGAGGTTGTAAGTCCTTGATCAGAGTGCCTGCATGGTCAGGTCTGGTAAAAGCTCTCTTCTGGGTTGTAGACTGCCTTTATCTTCTTGTATCCTCACATGGTGGAGAGAGGGCAAGAAAGGTCTCTGGAATCTCCTTTGTAAGGGCACTAACTCCATTATGAATTTTTGGGGGGGCATAAACATTCATTTTATAACATTGAGATGTACCTGCGTTATGGTGCAAAAGGGAAATACTGTAGTTTTCTTAAGCAGAATCATAAGCAGTATTTCCAAGGTTCTATATGTAGAATACATTATATAAATAGCCCACACCCATCCTGTAAGATCTAGACTTGTATGTCCATGGGCATACATTAGTTCATAGATTTCTTAAACCTTCCTCAATCGCATCATGTCCAAAACGAAGATCATAATCTCCAGTTTATCTCCATATTCACTGTCTTTTTTTTTAATGATCGTGCTTATTTTTTTTTATTTTTATTTTCTATACAGCAGGTTCTTATTAGTTATCAGTTATATACACATCAGTGTATACATGTCAATCCCAATCTCCCAATTCATCACACCACCACCACCCGCCCCCCCCCCACTTTCCCCCCTTCGTGTCCAATACGTTTGTTCTCTACATCGGTGTCTCAATTTCTGCCCTGAAAACTGGTTCATCTGTACCATTTTTCTAGGTTCCACATATATGTGTTAATATACCATATTTGTTTTTCTCTTTCTGACGTACTTCACTCTGTATGACAGTCTCTAGATCCAACCACGTCTCACCAAATTACCCATTTTCGTTCCTTTTTATGGCTGAGTAATATTCCATTGTATATATGTACCACAACTTCTTTATCCATTCGTCTGCCGAAGGGCATTTAGGTTGCTTCCATGACCTGGCTATTGTAAATAGTGCTGCAATGACATTGGGGTGCATATGTCTTTTTTTTTTTTTTTTTTTTGCAGTATGCGGGCCTCTCACTGCTGTGGCCTCTCCCGTTGCAGAGCACAGGCTCCGGACGCGCAGGCTCAGCGGCCATGGCTCATGGGCCCAGCCGCTCCGTGGCATGTGGGATCTTCCCGGACCGGGGCACGAACCCGTGTCCCCTGCATCGGCAGGCAGACTCTCAACCACTGTGCCCCAGGGAAGCCCTGTCTTTTTGAATTAAGGTTTTCTCTGGGTATATGTCCAGTAGTGGGATTGCTGGATCGTACAGTAATTCTATTTTTAGTTTTTTAAAGAACCTCCATACTGTTCTCCATAGTGGCTGTATCAATTTACATTCCCACCAACAGGGCAAGAGGGTTCCCTTTTCTCCACACCCTCTCCAGCATTTGTTGTTTGTAGATTTTCTGATGAAGCCCATTCTAACTGGTGTGAGGTGATACCTCATTGTAGTTTTGATTTGCATTTCTCTAATAATTAGTGAAGTTGAGCAGCTTTTCATGTGCTTCTTGGTCATCTGTATGTCTTCTATGGAGAAATGTCTATTTAGGTCTTCTGCCCATTTTTGAATGGGGTTTGTTTTTTTAATATTGAGCTGAATGAGCTGTTTATATATTTTGGAGATTAATCCTTTGTCTGTTGATTCGTTTGCAAATATTTTCTCCCATTCTGAGGGTTGTCTTTTCGTCTTGTTTATGGTTTCCTTTGCTGTGCAAAATCTTTTAAGTTTCATTAGGTCCCATTTGTTTATTTTTGTTTTTATTTCCATTACTCTAGGA
The DNA here is from genome assembly GCF_964341445.2 of Mesoplodon mirus. Lineage (NCBI taxonomy): Eukaryota > Metazoa > Chordata > Mammalia > Artiodactyla > Ziphiidae > Mesoplodon > Mesoplodon mirus. The sequence continues at coordinate 116,807,146 of NC_138979.1, read as the reverse complement.
GATGGATCAAAAAAGATCTTGCTGTGATTTATGTCAAACAGGGTTCTTCGTATGTTTTCCTCTAAGAGTTTTATAGTGTCCAGTCTTACACTTAGGTCTCTAATCCATTTTGAGTTTATTTTTGTGTATGGTGTTAGGGAGTGTTCTAATTTCATTCTTTTACATGTAGCTGTCCACTTTTCCCAGCACCACTTATTGAAGAGACTGTCTTTTCTCCATGTATATCTTTGCCTCCTTTGTCATAGATTAGTTGACCGTAGGTGCGTGGGTTTATCTCTGGGCTTTCTATCTTGTTCCATTGATCTATGTTTCTGTTTTTGTGCCCGTACCATATTGCCTTGATTACTGTAGCTTTGTAGTATAGTCTGAAGTCAGGGAGTCTGATTCCTCCAGCACTTTTTTTTTTCCCTCAAGACTGCTTTGACTATTCAGGGTCTTTTGTGTCTCCATACAAATTTTCAGATTTTTTCTTCTACTTCCATAAAAAGTGCCATTGGTAATTTGAGAGGAATTGCATTGAATCTGTAGATTGCTTTGGGTAGTATAGTCATTTTCAGAGTATTGATTCTTCCAATCCAAGAACATGGTATATCTCTCCATCTGCTGGTATCATCTTTAATTTCTTTCATCAGTGTCTTACAGTTATCTGCATAGAGGTCTTTTGTTTCCCTAGGTAGGTTTATTCCTAGGTATTTTATTCTTTTTGTTGTAGTGGTAAATGGGAGTGTTTCCATAATTCCTCTTTCAGATTTTTCATCATTAGTGTATAGGAATGCAAGAGATTTCTGTACATTAATTTTGTATCTTGCAACTTTACCAAATTCATTGATTAGCTGTAATAGTTTTCTGGTGGCATCTTTAGGATTCTCTATGTATAGTATCATGTCATCTGCAAATAGTGACAGTTTTTACTTCTTCTTTTCCAATATGTGTTACTTTTATTTCTTTTTCTTCTCTGATTGCCATGGCTAGGAATTCCAAAACCATGTTGAATAATAGTGGTGAGAGTGGACATCCTTGTGTTGTTTCCGATCTTAGAAGAAATGCTTTCAGTTTTTCACAATTGAGAATGATGTTTGCTGTGGATTTGTCATATATTGCCTTTATTATGTTGAGGTAGGTTCCCTCTATACCCAGTTTCTGGAGAGTGTTTATCATAAATGGGTGTTGAATTTTGTCAAAAGCTTTTTCTGCATCTAATGAGATGATCATATGGCTTTTATTCTTCAATTTGTTAATATGGTGTATCACATTGATTTGCATATATTGAAGATTCCTGTATCCCTGGGATAAACCCCACTGGATCATGGTGTATGATCCTTTTAATATGTTGTTGGATCCTGTTTTCTAGTATTTTGTTGAGGATTTTTGCATCTATATTCCTCAGTGATATTGGTCTGTAATTTTCTTTTTTTGTAGTATCTTTGTCTGGTTTTGGTATCAGGGTGATGGTGGCCTCATAGAATGAGTTTGGGAGTGTTCCTTCCTCTGCAGGTTTTTGGAAGAGTTTGAGAAGGATGGGTGTTAACTCTTCTCTAAATGTTTGATAGAATTCACCTGTGAAGCCATCTGGTCCTGAACTTTTGTTTGTTGGAAGATTTTTAATCACAGTTTCAATTTCATTACTTGTGATTGGTCTGTTCATATTTTCTATTTCTTCCTGGTTCAGTCTTGGAAGGTTATACCTTTCTAAGAATTTGTCCATTTCTTCCAGGTTGTCCATTTTATTGTCATAGAGTTGCTAGTAGTAGTCTCTTAGGATGCTTTGTATTTCTATGGTGTCTGTTGTCACTTCTTCTTTTTCATTTCTAATTTTATTGATTTGAGTCCTCTCCCTCTTTTTCTTGATGAGTCTGACCAATGGTTTATCAATTTTGTATATCTTCTCAAGGAAACAGCTTTTAGTTTTATTGATCTTTGCTATTGTTTTCTTTGTTTCTATTTCATTTATTTCTGCTCTGATCTTTATGATTTCTTTCCTTCTGCTAACTTTGGGTTTTGTTTGTTCTTCTTTCTCTTGTTCCTTTAGGTGTAAGGTTAGATTGTTTATTTGAGATTTTTCTTGTTTCTTGAGGTAGGCTTGTATAGCTATAAACTTCCCTCTTAGAACTGCTTTTGCTGCATCCCATAGGTTTTGGATCGTCGTGTTTTCACTGTCATTTGTCTCTAGGTATTTTTTGATTTCCTCTTTGATTTCTTCTGTGATCTCTTGGTTATTTAGTAACATATTATTTAGCCTCCATGTGTTTGTGTTTTTTACATTTTTTCCCCTGTAATTGATTTCTAATCTCATAGCGTTGTGGTCAGAAAAGATGTTTGATATGATTTCTATTTTCTTAAATTTACTGAGGCTTGATTTGTGACCCAAGATGTGATGTATTCTGGAGAATGTTCCATGCGCACTTGAGAAGAAAGTGTAATCTGCTGTTTTTGGATGGAATGTCCTATAAATATCAATTAAATCTATCTGGTCTATTATGTCATTTAAAGCTTCTGTTTCCTTATTTATTTTCCTTTTGGATGATCTGTCCATTGGGGTAAGTGAGGTGTTAAAGTCCCCCACTATTATTGTGTTACTGTCGATTTCCTCTTTTATAGCTGTTAGCCGTTGCCTTATGTATTGAGGTACTCCTATGTTGGGTGCATATATATTTATAATTGTTATATATTCTTGGTTGATCCCTTGATCATTATGTAGTATCCTTTCTTGTCTCGTAACATTCTTTATTTTAACGTCTATTTTATTTGATAATGAGTATTGCTACTCCAGTTTTCTTTTGATTTCCATTTGCATGGAATATCTTTTTCCATCCCCTCACTTTCAGTCTGTATGTGTCCCTAGATATGAAGTGGGTCTCTTGTAGACAGCATATATATGGGTCTTGTTTTTGTATTCATTCAGCAAGCCTTTGTCTTTTGGTTGGAGCATTAATCCATTCACCTTTAAGGTAATTATTGATACATTTTTTCCTATGACCACTTTCTTAATTGTTTTGGGTTTGTTTTTGTAGGTCCTTTTCTTCTCCTGTGTTTCCCACTTAGAGAAGTTCCTTTTGCATTTGTGGTAGAGCTGGTTTGGTGGTGCTGAATTCTCTTAGCTTTTGCTTGTCTGTAAAGTTTTTGACTTCTCCATCAAATCTGAATGAGATCTTTGCCAGGTAGAGTAATCTTGGTTGTAGGTTCTTCCCTTTCATCACTTTAAGTATATCATGCCACTCCCTCTGGCTTGTAGAGTTTGTGCTGAGAAATCAGCTGTTAACCTTATGGGAGTTCCCTTGTAAGTTATTTGTTGTTTTTCCCTTGCTGCTTTCAGTAATTTTTCTTTGTCTTTAATCTTTGCCAGTTTGATTACTATGTGTCTTGGCATGTTTCTCCTTGGGTTTATCCTGTATGGGCCTTGCTGCACTTCCTGGACTTGGGTGGCTATTTCCTTTCCCATGTTAGGGAAGTTTTCAACTATAATCTCTTCAAATAATTTCTCTGGTCCTTTCTCTCTCTCTTCTCCTTCTGGGACCCCTATAATGTGAATGTTGTTGCATTTAATGTTGTCCCAGAGGTCTCTTAGGCTGTCTTCATTTCTTTTCATTCTTTTTTCTTTAGTCTGTTCCACAGCAGTGAGTTCCAGCATTCTGTATTCCAGGTCACTTACCCATTATTCTGCCTCAGTTATTCTGCTATTGATTCCTTCTAGTGTAGTTTTCATGTCAGTTATTGTATTGTTCATCTCTGTTTGTTTGTTCTTTAATTCTTCTAGGTCTTTGTTAAACATTTCTTGTGTCTTCTCGACCTTTGCCTCCATTCTTTTTCCAAGGTCCTTGATCATCTTCACTCTCATTATTCTGAATTCTTTTTCTGGAAGGTTGTCTATCTCCACTTCATTTAGGTGTTTTTCTGGAGTTTTTATCTTTTTCCTTCATCTGGTACATAGCCCTCTGCCTTTTCATCTTGTCTGTCTTTCTGTGAATGTGGTTTTTGTTCCACAGGCTGCAGGATTGTAGTCTTGTTGTTTCTCATAATCACTGTCTTAATGCCAAGCATCACTTAGCACCCCAACAGTTAGCATCACCCTATTGCTCTCTGTACTTACACCCCATTATACAATCCTTCATCTCTACCATATCACCACTCCATTACCACCGTAACATATCGTCTTGCTCCTGGACTTTTCCAGGGTCCACATCCCTTTTTCATCTACTTTCAGAGGGACCTTTTAGAAACACAAGTATAGTCATGTGTATTTCACTGTTTAAAACACTTTGGTGAACTCCTTCTGCTTAGAAGATCAAGATTAAGTATTCTCCACATGCTTATAAGGCCCGGCAGGGTCTTGTGTCCACTTGGTTTCCAGCTTCATCCCACCACTCCTTCCCTCTCTCCTTCCAGTCCCACCCACTCTTATTTCCAACCAGGAGTCCTTTCCATTGTGGAAGGGGCAGTCATTTGTCTTCAGCAGAATAGAGTGCATTCTCTGCCCACCTTCCTTCTTCAGGTCTTCATCTTTGGATTTAATGACTATCTTATACGCACAATATTATTGTACGTAAATTACCTCCATCAAGATATTCTCTTCACAGTGAAAGAAGTGGAGATATACATTGGCATTCATGGATTTATCGATCTAATCAGATGCCCCATAATCCTCTAATATCTGATTGGTTACTCTTTTCATTTCTTTTTTTTTCATACCCATTCACTATTTTCACCCATTTAAGCATCAGCAGTACAATATATTTTAATAGTTTTTAGATAAAAATTTTTACAAAATATGTTGTATTTTCTTTTGTCTTATTGATAATACTAAATATTTTCTTCATCCTCCAATATTGTCAAAATGTGCTAAAAATATTATGCTTAATTATAATTTAGCAAGGCCTTCAGACACTAGTATGACTCTTAGGGTTATTTTGCTCCACTCCAAATGATGCCAGAGCACAGTTTTATTCCTTTTTTCCCTATGGTCTCTTCTTTCAACAGACATTTCTCATTACTATCAATGCATGTTTTTTTCTGCTTCTAATTGGCTGCCACGTGTTTCAAGCTATTCTAAGTGGATGCAGTGTCTCAGCTTCAAAACATTCTTATAAGTAAAATCTTGCATTTTGTATCTTTTATTTGAGCTGAAAGGCTTAATTCATGTTTTTCTGGTTTCAATCTCTTTCCTGGATAACTAAATTTGTGGTAGACTCATCTTCAAATAAATCAAACATAAAACAATACTTTAATTTTCTTACCCAACATACAGCTCTTTAAGACTGGCACAGTTTAATGATACATTTGGTTGGCCAAAAAGTTCATTCAGTTTTCCCATAATCTATGGGAAAACCCAAATGAACTTTTTGGCCAATCCAATACATTTTATGTTATGGAAATCATCATAAAGTGTGATTATCTCTAAATAATTTGAATGTGTTTTCATTTGTGTATACATTTTAGAATAAAAAAAATCAAATTCCAGCCAAATCAAATGCTCTTAGTGTCCTATTTATGTCATCATGGTGCATTTCTCTTTGTAAAACGCCATTTAACATAGTAAGATGTTTATATCGCATAACTTCCTGATGATATGAAAGAATTAAGATAGTTTTGAAGATGATCACATGACACCCAGAGATGTCTTGTGACATTATATCTCTCTGGCTCATTGACTTGGTTTTAGAATCCTAAGCATCGGGATCTTAAGTGAGAAAATCATCTGGCCATTGGTGGAGGGGTTAAGAAAATGAAGCACAGATATTTGCACACCACGTTACTTACATCTATAGTAGCCCTAAAATTATAGGAGTGGGTACATGTGCAAAAGTGGCGAAAGAGGAGTGGTGGGGATTCTGTGTAGTTGTTTTGAGGGTAGAGTAGCCACTCATTATTCAGCATGTTTTAACTTGGTCTTGCATCCTGTGCTTTTCTTAGCCTCTCACCCTTCCTTCTTTTGTTCTCTTCTCCCCCTAATCTTCCCATCATCACTTTCCTCTTCCTCCTCTATTCTTTATCAACTGTTGGCTCTCTCCAAAATGTAAATTAATTTGTGGACAAATTATAGTTATGCTTGGAGAAAGCAGGAGAAAAACGTTTGGCTCCTTCTCCCTATCTCAAGCCCTTGTTATCCCTACTGTGGTTTAATTTCATTTCTAGGATTTGGATCAATAAATTTGTAGGAAACACAAAGCCAGTTTTCTCAGTTTATTGACCTTCTGTTGAAAGCAGACACAATTTAGACAACATCTGGACAGTATTTGTCAAGGCCAAGTATAACCCAAATCCAGGCCAGAGAATGAGTTGGTGCATTTGTTAGTTAAGCCATTTGATGTGCTTATATAAATAAGATTAAAAAATAAAAATAAAAATAAAAAAGCCAGCTGCTTTTAGTCCCATGCTAGGTTTATTTTCAGCAAGGCATTGATATTCAGGGTGAACTGACATGCATACACCATGTTTTCTTTTTCTACCTAGAGGCTGCTCTTGAACCCAAGTTTCTCTTCCTGACTAAACCACTTACTGTCTTGGACATTGGCCAACTTTGGCAGCTGCCTTATCTCTTTCAAATGTTCACTTTCTATTTATTTACAAGGACCATTATAGATTGTCTCACTCTCAGATTGACCTGGTAGAGGTGATAAATGGAGGGCCTTCTGGCTGCATTCAATAACTTGGATTTGCTATAGAGGGCAAATGGGAACCAAGGAACAAACCATTGGAAAGATGCAAGCATGGATTTTAAAAGGTCAATTATGGGGAGATTGGGGTTATTTACGTACAAGGCAAACAGTGCCTGGATCTTCAAGGTGGTGCTAAGTTTATATGACATAAGTGATGGAAAGGTAAGCATTGATCTTTGAATTTGAAGCTCTTTAATGGTAATACTATATTCAAATTCCTCATTGGTACAATTGAACTTAAAAGGCTTCTCAGTGTTATGGGCAGAGGTTGAATGGCGCCTGACCTGGGGGAAAACTTGCCAGTACATTGTTCAATGAATATATTCTGTCTGTTACCTTATTTGTGACATTTACACCAAAATAAATATGTGAGGAAATAGTTAGACCCCAACTTCTTGTGGATATAAAGTTAACATTAGCCATAAAATGAATAACATGATACTTAAAATCCCTTTTGTATCTTTTTGTGTTTCCTGATTTAAGTTTTTTCAAAATTAGTTTAATTCGATTAGTTATTTAATTTGATTAGTTATTTAATTTCTGTCTTTCTCCTAACTAGTGTATGTATGTGTGTGTATAAGTTACACATACTTAACTGGACTTTGGAGAGAAGGTTCATGAAAATGCTTTCCCATCATATTCCATTGTGGCAACACACCTTAAGAAGGCACCAGATTTCTCATCTATAGAGGTGAAAGGAGAACAAAGGGGAATTGCTGATTCCTCCTTCAGCTTGGCCAGGACGACCACTTCATCAGAGATCGCTGAAAGAGGTCAAATTTTAAAACTCATTTGTAGTTCACTTTGAAGTCTGCTAGGTCATAATTTTAGACTAAGGCTTGCAAAGCTAACTGGCTATTAACTCCTTTGATCAGAATCTAATCAAGTGGTTATAAAACAAAAAACCACTGAAGTTCCCAAAGGAAGGATTTGATTATTGGGCAATGCCCTGCTGGATGACCTTTTCTTTACCTTTTCTTCTTGGCCATCTTAAATAGATACACATTATTCTTTCAAAGTCTCCAAAGTGACTGATTCGATTTTCATCTATTCTAAAAATATTTTCTCCCTCAGCAGAGGCCTAATTCTCATATTAAAGAAGACCGCGGAATAAAATGGTATTAATCTGTTTCTTTGGGTAAGCAATTTTCTAACAGTGTATGAGCTCTTTACAACATTTTATGAGTATAAATACCTTTATATTTACTTCTTAAAAAGCAAATGAAAATCTATTAATGAAAAAATGTGGTTAATAAATCAGTGAAACTTCAAGAATATTCACATCCCTTTCTCAAAATGTAAAGCTGGAAAAATGTACTATAGTACAGTACTTGCGTTTCTGAAATATTATTTACGAGTCATTAAAATTCAGACTGGTAGTTTTTAAATGTCTAATTCCATGTTTCTTCTAGCCACGTTTATTGCTTGTCTAAACTTCTTTTCAAATTGGTAATCTCGATTACACTTCTTTGAATTTAACTGAAGACAAAATAGCTTGCTTTTGGATGTCTCCATGTAATTACAATTTAATTTTGTCTGGTTGATATGCTAAAGATAATGGCTTCTATTTTGCAAAATGCGACCTAGCTACATGCAACACCACTGCCAGAGCCTATTTCAGATGCAGGAGCCAACTGTTCTCTCATTCCTGCAGAGTTCAGGCTTTCAGATTTTGGCGACATTTCCATGCTTGAACGGAATGAAAATTTCTGTTGGTCTCTGTAAAACTCCAGCCTCCCAACTCAGTGATGTGCATTGTGGAACAGGAGCGGGCTGCTGAGCCCCTGTTGCCTGCAAAACTGGAACTGAGGCTGGTGAATACTGGACTTTTCTCCCCTTTCAGTCTCTTGTCCAATAAGGATATTGCCACTGCTCATGCCTCATCATTGCTGTAAACAGGGATTTGGGAAGGTAGTCACTTGACCGACCCTAATAAATGTTAAACATTACCAAACTGTCTCAGAGAATAGAGTCTGAAAAGTTCCATCTTTTTCTAACCTGAGACATTCGTGGTCTTTTCTTATCATTGTCATTGTTGATCTTATATGGCTTTTTGGTTTCTGCCATCAGGATTATCCTCATCTGTGGAGCACATAGGCATTGTATATAGATCTAGAAATCTATGATTCCATTTGGAAGGCAGAGCAGCAGTTTCTGTCAGGCAGTGCAGTGTTCTGTAGTATAATAGAAAAGGCGCTATTTCTCCTTCAAGAGTTAGAAGATGCGAGTTCCAATTCGAGATCTGTCAACTGACTCTGAGGCTTTAGGCAACTGTCTTCATCTCTCTGGATATCACGTTTCCTCAATTAAATTAACTCCAAAAACCACTTCCATAAATTTGCCTGATTGATTCTGAAGACAATTAAAAATAATCATATCCTGACTCATTTTGGAACTTTCTTATTGATTTGTTTTACTTCTCCTTTTTCCTCCTCCCCTTAATGTCTTCTTGAGGTGACTGCAAAAGAGGGAGCAACTTGGCAAAGAGAAGTTGATGAAATCAGATAATAAGAAAACCAACAAATGTATTGAAATGTTCAAGTGGACCCATTTGAAAATTTCTACTGTCTTTAGGAGAGAGTTCACTGACGTTTAAATTGATGTGCATAGATAGTAAAGAAACAGGATGATTAGAGGGTAAAATACCTTTCTCAAGATCTTAGTCAAAAATCCAGAGAGAGAACCAGACCTACAGCTCAGCCCAAAAAGTGGGGGACAAATTAAAAGTCCCTTAAAATACTATTATAAAACAAACACACCCCAAAATTGTCTAACACAGTTTTAATATCTTAAAATTATCCCATCCAACAGAAATTGCTTTAAATTTATGATTAGTTTAAGAAATAATTAACTTTGGATAATCAGTGTGGGGGGGTACTTTTCTACTAATGGCCTACTTTTACACCACCCCCCAAATTTGTTTATCTTCAGTCATGTAGGGACTACAACGAAAACATGAAACCTGGTTTCTTTTCATGTATACTATTTGTAACTTAATACTTAATTTTTCTATAACTGTTGAATGATTCTACTGCTTTTTCATCATTAAATTTGACAGGTGCCAAAATGATAAAAGGGCTAAAAATATGACCCATGAGATAATTGTTTTAGTCACACTAGCTTGACAAACAATATAATAAAAATCATGATTTAAAATTCAGCATGGAACTTGTGAAACAGGTTATCAAGTACTGTATCAAATGCTTGAACATGTTTTTAATTGGCAAAACTTTAATGCCATTAAGAGTTTTGCATATGCTTCAACTAGCTTTTGTGCAGTTGAGAAAAAAATATCAATACCCATCTGTCACTATGAGTGGAGCACATATGGTAACAGAAGACCTTAAAATACATCAGATGTGGTTTCTATTATCCAAGTCACTTCAACACCAAAAGGACTTCAGCCACCTTGATATAGCTTTGACGATTAGAAGTTTAATTTTGCCAATTAGGGTTGTTATTTTGCATGTAACTAACAATTTTGCCTGTATTCCTCTGCTGTGTTATTGACAGTCATAAGTAAGAATTCTTAGCGTGCATAAATCCTTCTGATTTGAATTTCTGAATAGTAAAGGCAATGGCTCTGTTTTTAAGTAGACACCCTCTGGGTTGGTTAAGTGATCATTGCTGGCAGGGGTCCTTTGTAGATGCCTTCTGTCCTTTTTGGAACTGCCCTAGTTTGACTTCCAAAGGCAAGTGAAAGGGGAAGTTGAGTCAATATTCTAAATATTTAAAGCCCAAAAATACAAATGTGCAAAAAGCAAGATTTTTTTGACATGGGAAAAGAGTTGTATAATCAGGTCTCATTCATTTATCTAATGAGGGGCTTCGCTATGGCGGACACACTGCTAGATACCAGAGATGAAAAAATAGACACATGGCACCTGCCTTCAAGAGCCTGTAAAGATCTAGTGAAGAGGAGCAGATACATAAACAGTGCAGTCTAAATCCCGTTATAGAGTTACCTAGAGGATGGTCTAGGAACACAGTAGAAGAATGATTCTTAGGGCAAAATCAGAGAAAATACTAAAGAGAAAGAAGAACAGGAAATTACCATAAGACATGTTGGGAGAAATGCTGCTAAAGTCAATAGGAAGAACACACGTAAAGACATAAACATGGGAGTGTGCAGAATTTGTGGAATGGTAAGTAGTTCAGTGGAGTAGGAAGTGAGGGGACTATGAGCAAAGATGGGCTGCAAAGGAGGCAGAGACTAGATCACAGTAAGTTTTCTATTTCTGGATTTGGAACTGTATCCCAAAGATATTAGGGATCTTTAAAGCATCCTTGAGCAGCCAAAGGGCATAGTCATGTTGCAGCTTTGTAAAAAGCACTCTGATTTACAACTGAAAGGATCTAGGGATTAGAGGCAGTGAATTTATTTTCAGGGGACTAAGAGGCAGTGGCAATGGGGTGACAGAGGAGAGGATAAATCAGAAAAAAATACTTAGATTAAGAAATCTACAGGACTCAGACTTACTCTGATTTCTCTACTGGTTGAGTTTACCATATAATGTTTGATCTTGTCTTTGCTGTATCAGCATAGACCTCCCCAGGTCCAGTTAATATAGGGAAATGGGAGGTGGCATGGGGAAAATAGACTTTGTGCTTATTTAGACATTCTACAAGTTTGTCCAAATTGAAGAAGAAATGCAGAACTGGTGCTACATTTTAACTGTACATGAGAAAGAACCCTCAACAGTTATATTTTTCCAGTTATTTTGTAGCAAATTAAGGATGAAGCCACCATGATCTTCTCTAAATCATCATTCATTTTGATAGTTTTGAAGTTCTGTTAAGCATTTTCAATGTTTATTCTCACCTTAACAGGAAGCTCTATACTTGGGCTGAAAAGAGTCGGTCCTAATAAAGTAATAAAGTAAGAAACTGAATGGTCATCAGTGTTAGTTAGGATAGGGGTTCACCTGCTGTAACCAACAGAGGCAGTGACAATGATTTTCACAATCCAGGCATAAGCAGTCCAGTACTGATTTAGAGACTTGACACTATCGGGGACATACAGTCCTCTCACTTTCTGTTTCCAGCCATAGTGTGTTCCTTGGTCATCATAATCCCAAGTAGTTCACTATTTCCTCCTCATTCCAGCCAGTGTGACACATTACAGGATGATGCCTTCTTCTTTTGAAGGACACACATCATTTCCACATCCATTCAAAATATCCCATGTCTAGAACTTGATCACATGACCACATCAAGTTGCAAGAGACAATGGGAAAAGTGGTCACTCTTTTCTGGGGGCACCTGAGCCCAGCTAAAAATTATATAACTTTAGATTAGGGAGAATGAATATTGGGGGACAACTGGCAGTTTCTGACATAGTACCCCCATGACATTTTGGAGTTGCTCTTTCTAGATGGGCTATGCCACATCACGCCGCCACCTCTTTCGAACTGGTTTTCAAGAGCAACCAATTCTTTTACAGACATGATTATTTATGATCCCACTGATTTCACTTATTCAGCAATCATTTAGCGAACACCTACCTGCGACAAGTTATGCCATAGGAGCTGGAGATAGAAACTTAAATAAAGCTCAGTCTTTTCTTCATATTGTTCACAGCTTGACGATGGTGACATAGAGAGTAAGTGGGGAATTGCCATAGACCATGTTAAGAGCCATACTGTATGGTAGGCGCTCAGGGCCTTCACATCCCTCAAGGTCACAGAATAATTTGCTAAAACACTGATTTCTGTGTTCTCACCTCCACAGGAGGGTAATGTTCCCTTCTTCTTCCTTGCCTTTTGGGATTAAAAGATGGAGCCATGGTGGTCTGAGTTCTAGTCTCTTGCATCAGGCTGTTGTAAAAGGTCCTTTCCCTTCAGGCAGAAAACAGAAGAATTTGGCACTTTGAGGCTTTTGTTTGTGTTTCTAAGCAGATTGCCTAAAACTGAGCCCTGCCTTCCCTGTGGGGTCAGGGATGTACTGGACTTTTTCTTAACTGTAGAAGGGCTGACCCCTGAGAAAGAAGGCAAGCTTCGTGCAGAACTGTTGGAAAGAGGAGACTAGAGGGCAGAGAGCCAGTGGGATGACAGGGAGCCATGTCCCTCTTTGATGCCGTCGCCTCAGGGAGCCCTTATTAGAGTCTGCAGGGCCTTCTCTTCTCAGTCCCTTTTAACTCTGCCTTCATCTCTGTCACTTTCTCCTTCTTTTTCACTCCTCTGGCCTCCCAAGTGTTTTGCCAGCCAGGCTTACTCCCTCCTTGAGGGCTTCATGCTCCGTGTCCCTTCTGCGTGGGCTGCTCTTCCCCGAGTCACGTGGCTCACCTCTGACTTCCTTCCGGTCTTTACTCACCTTCTCTGTGAGGCCTTCCCTGGCTATTTCAAATATGTCAGCCCTTCACCCTGATTCTATATGCATCTTCCTGCTTCACTATGTCTCCCTAGCGCTGATTCTTCTCAATTTCTACTGGGAACAGAGGGAAATAGACAATAAGGACAAGTTAGTTCCAGGGGAGCAGTGATTGTCATCTGTTTTATTCAATACTCTATCTTTAGGATGGCTCCTGGCACACAGTAGGTGCTCCATAAATACTTGTTAAATGAATGAATAATGACAAAATCCCTTAAGTCCCAGCTAGACAAACAGAAAGTAGAATCTCCTTCATTTAAACTGACCATATGATTTGGAAAATTGGAATCTTAGTAGAAATTCTTGACTTGAGAATAGAGGCCTTCCCTATGCTTTCCGGCTTGTATAGGGAATCTTGCACCTGAATAACAAAGGGCATAAAGTCACATAATTTTTGATTTTTTAAACATGAAGGATATGTGGCATTTCTTGCACCGCAGTGTCTTGAGCAAAATCTAACCAGTTCATCTTGAATGGGCACAGAGGCCGGTCTCACCTCATCCTGCTAGTTCATGCTGGTGCTAGTATGCCTGGCAGCTTGGTTTGAAAATGGCATTAAGGACTTGACATGGTGCTGATGGGGAGTGAGCAATGGCAAGTGCCTGGGACTGGCACAAGGAGCAAAGGGTTAATGTTTTAATACCAGCCGTGACTTAGTTGATAGGATACTGCAGATGAGTACTGCATGTGCATGTGCATGTGCATGTGTGTATGTGTGTGTATTTAAGAAACATACATTGTGTTATGTGCACAATGGCCAGTGAATTCGATGCCTCCATTATTGATGTTATTGGCTGTGTCAGCACTTCTTCCATTCCTTTCTGTCTTGAGGTGAGTGGAAGTTTCTTCTGTGCCATTGCTTTACTTTGATAAAGGAAAGGTCTTATTGAAATAAAGGTCTTATTGAAAATAAGACCTCTTCTCTCTGCTTTTGACTGCTCCATTCTATATAATCAGTTTTCCTCCTTTGCTCAGCACTCTCTATGGTCACATCATATTACAAATTGTTATAGAATGAACTGTTGTTGCTTTCTATTTTATTCCCTACCTATTTCCTAGAGAACTCAGGAGAAATAAAAGGAATTGGCCCAGGTTAAGATGACAAAAATCATTATCCTTTGTTTAAAAGAAGCAAAGCTTACATTAATAGACTAATTCAAATTTATTTAATTTTTCACAGAATTAAAAAAAAAGCTTACAGAAAAATACATGAAATAGAGAGAATATGAAAATTCTCAACAAGATAAGAGGTTAGAAACCACCGTTTATTGACTGTGTATAGGGTACCTTCTAGAAATTCAATAATTGAGTGGAGAAATTGATATTACTCATCCCATTTTACAGGGAAAGAAACCAAGCTTCAGGGATGTTAGTAAATGCCAACGACATATTGCTAGGGAGTGGTAGAGGCTGGATGTGTATTTAGATTCCAAATAAACTTTCTACTCTGCTATGCTCATTTCCAACTGTCTTTAAATTCAGAATGTTCTTAAAATTTTAGCACTGTACATTCTAAACTAAAAGCTCTATATTTCATTTCTAGGTAAGATCATCTTTTCCCTTTGCCAGAAATAATGCCTTTGATTGCTCTAGTGCTTGGTTTGTATGAATTGCTTTCCTTGTTTTCTCAATGCCATGCAGTGATTTAAAGTTCCTTGCTGTTCAAAACAGAGATGAGTTACTTCATTTTTGAAATTCCTACAATGAGTGAGTCTCAAAAGCAAAAATCTGTTAGGGGCTCAGGCTGTGAATCTGAATCACATCTGCTCTACTTACTGCATAATGGTGGCCACATTACTTAATGATGCTGTGCCTCAGTATCTTTATCTGTAAAGTGGGGGTAATAATATTATTAATATAAGGATTAAACTAGTTAATATGTGTTAATACTATTAAAATGCTTTAGACTGAGCTTGACACATAAAAATCACCAATAAAATATTTATATCTACCCAGACACAGCAATCATAAAGAGGCAATCATTTTCATTTTCTAGAGCACAGGATATTAAAGTTTCATAAGAGTCCTTTCTCTCAATGTCTTCCTATTAACTAGCTCCTAAAATCAGGGCTTCTGAGGCATGGACTGGTGGGTTACACAAGCTGGGAATGATGCATTTTCACTGAAGAGCAAGACATCTGAAAATAGGGCTATCTGCCTCTTTTATTTTAAAATCCATGCATTTATAATGAAAAAACAATAATCATTGGAGGATCCTACTATACCCACTCAATATTTTGAAAATTGGTCAATATGGCAACAGGTTAAAGATGTATCTTGCATTGCCTATGTGAACTATCCTACTAGGTAACCAAAGAGTAGAAGGAATATTTCTTTTCACAGAAGAATGAATGGATCTAGGCACTGGTCATCAACATCTCCTAAAATCAAAGAGACATAGAGAGATAGACATGTGCTTCCATTTGGATGAACATACCATCTATAAAGCAGTCTTATCAAAAACTATAATTTACAAGAAGTAGAGATGGCAAAAACATGTAAATCTACACAGAAGGGATACACTCAGCAAAATCTAGAATGAGAAAAACCCTATAGGATAAATCCTTATTTCTTCAATAAATAAATAAAGAAATCCAAATACTGGATATTTGATAATACTATGGAATTGTCAATTTTCTTAGGTGCAGTAATGATAAATGAGTGTGCTTAACAACGAAAACAAAAACAGTCTTCATCCTTTCTTTACAGATAAAAGGATCTGACTTCCAAGATTTCCTCCACAATAATGTGGGGGAAGTGTGTATGAGAATGGGACATGACTGTTGTGAGAACTGAATGATGGACTTGTAGAGTAGCCAGGGTTTCATTATACGTATGGTCTTTATTTTGTGTACATTTGAAGTCCTCCATAACTTAAAAAAAAGAAAAAGAGGTTTTTAAAGTGGTCTTTTAAAACTTTAGGTTCAGACCAGACAGCACATAACTTAAAAGATATGAAAGTATTCACTTGAGTATTATAGTCAGTTTGGGTGTGGTTGCAAACTCTAAATTGACTTGAAAATTAGGTAATAATAAGTTTCAAACCAGAGGACATGGAGTCCATGGTCACCTTCTTTAGGTTCTGAAGTTGTTGAAATAACCACAGGAAATGGCACTCCTCATTTCCTATCAACACTGCAGACCAGTAGGTATGACGGATATCGGTTGGTTATTTAGAAACCTCAGCAAGGTGAGGCCATTATTGTAGAAAGACAATCCCCAAACTATATCTAAGACATATTTTTTTCTTAATGAATTAAAAAACTTTAACTTGAAGATTTAGAAGTAATTGAAGAAATATTTAAGAAAATCAACTGCACTGTATTGATGTTTTTGTATTTAGAAATCCGAGTCTATTTCAACCTCAAGTATGACATCATTTAAGAGAATTGGACCTATGAGAATAATAGGTCAGTTTATAATTCCAACTGAGCATGTTAATTGCATAACAGATTCATACTTGTCATTTTTTGTTCTTATCTTACTGAATCTACTCAGTTTGGACATTTAAGAAACCTTGAGGTTCACCATGGTACGAGTTTAATTTATAAGGGTTACCATACTAAAATGCCTAGGAAAGATTGTCAATCAGATGGTTGAGAGACTTAAATAGGAAATATTCAATTGATAAATCCAGTTTAAAACGTTTGAAATATTTTTTAAAGTTTTGTAAACGGGACCAAATATTAATCAAAGTCTCCCTTATAAAATTGTTGCTAAATTTGCTACACTTAAGAATCGAATAAGATTTATAGCTGGAAATCAAAAGCCTAAGAAAAACTATATTTTTAAATTTATAACTTTAATCTGTCATGTATTAATTTTGAAAACAAAGTAACCTTTCATTAGTGGTTACATTGTTTAAGAAGTTAAAGTGGGTTTTTCTGTGCACCTAATTCCCACCCTCCTATCCCCAGGACTTAAAAAAAACAAAAACAAACCTCAGATTTTAAAAAAATGAATTGTTCATTACACTTCTGAAAAAAAGTTTAATACAGTGAACAGAAGTGAATTTTGGGAGCCCTGATAGGAGCGACACACTCCTGAAATGTCACTTTCCGAGGCTGTCAGACGAGGCAAAGGCAGGGGCGGGGGGGCGGGGAGGGCCTGCATTAACATATTTCCTAGACGCTCCATCTTCTTGGTCCGGCGTAATGGATGCCTCCCAGCTCCCTGCGGACACGAGAGCCCATCAGGCCAGAAGCAGATTAAAGCTTACACACTTCAAATTGGCGGCTTGCCGCAGCTTGCCAGAAGGCTAGAGTTCAGCGCAGCTTTAACAGAGAAGTCTCTAAGCCTCCTTCTCCCCATCTCCCTTTCGTCTTGCTGTAAAAGGAAATCGCACCCTCTGCAAACCTCGGGCCGCCCCCTGTCCGTCCGATTGTCCCGGGGCGGCGGCGGCGGCGGCGCGGGGTAGCGGGTCCCGGGCTCCGGGAAGGGCCGAACGTGGGGCGGGAGTCGGGGGTGGAGGGTTCCGCGCCTGGGCGAGCAGCCCTCCTCCCCACCCAAGACGATTGCACTGCTCACAGTGAACTGTCAGCCACGGCTGATTTATAAGACCGATTTACCTTCTGGAGAGTGTAATTATGCTCATAGTTAAGAATTAATCAGGTGAGAGAATTATGGAATAGTCATTCTCCGGACTTTGAAGGACAAACTAAGTGGAGACCCACCAGTGCGGCTGCAGAGCCTGCTCGGCGGGAGTCCTTTGCCTCCGTTTCTGGGCTAGCTGTCTTCTTTGTAAAAACACAAAACGAAAAATCTAGCAGAGTTTCTTCAGAAACATGATTCCAAGTCACCCAGCTGAAAAGGCGGAGAGAAGATTTTGTGAAAAGAAGAATTCGCAGAGATTGGATTATCTCTGAATAAGGCTGTTTCGTATTAGAATTATCAGCTTAATTATTTTAGCTTACTCTGGAACAGGCAGAATTTCAGAAATATTTTCTTAATTGTTTTTACTAATATGTATTCCCTTCACCTCAGTTATGTGGCTTGGAGGCTTTCACATTCAGGGTTGTGTTCCTTTTAAATGAGGAGGGATTTTTCTTTGTTTTGTTTTCTCCTTTTCTTTGTGAGCAGGGGGTTTTCAGTTAATTTAGCTTGTTTCTCAAAGTGTCTCTCATGTGCCTCTCCACACATCCCTTTCAAAATTGGCATTTCTTTGGGGACATGGTAGACTACTTCGTCCCATGACTGTTACCTTGCAGTCCAATCACATATCCCCTTACTATTCAATTTTGCAGAAAAGAGGCTGCAGTTGAAGCAAAGATGGTACAGATTGAATGAGATTACTACAGTATCTGAAAACATCCTACCATTTCTATCGTGAGATAGCCATAATTCTAACACCATGCTTCATAACTGGAAGAGAGGCCTGTGCAGTTCATAACCCCAATGGCCTATTTTTTTAGCCATTCAAGTACATACATGTGGTTGAGAATAAGGTTTGAAACAGTCTTTGTATGCCATCTTCTGTCACCCCCTTGGTCCTCCATCCTATTTCACTTACTGGTTGGAAGCCCCCATTCTCTGATCTGGAAATTGCCCTCTACCTCAGGGCTATGGGGATTCTCCTTTGTACCAGCCATTTCTTCTGTTTCCTCATGGCCTGGGGGTCTTTGTTCATTTTTTCTTGGGCTAGTTGTTGGTCCTTAAGCTCCTGCTAGCTACAGCAGAAGTTAGATCCTGAGAGTAGAGGAGGAGGGGAAATGAGACAAACCCTGGTGGTGCCCCTTAGGATGTGGCATTTAGATATTCAGACTTTTCAAGAACCAAATTAACAAACCTGTCAGTTTCTCATCTGCTTTATTATGTTAAAGGTAAATTTTTAGGAGGAGAAACTCCAACCTATAGATGAGGATGAAAAACAGATCTACAGGTAGTGAAATTTACATAAAGGTACTCCATTGGGGCCACACTCGTCTCTTTTTTCTCAGAAGGAAAGGTAGAAAACCCATTACTTCTGCCTGCTTTTTATTCAACTGTGGAGCTCAGCTGTCTTCTCTGCATCTTGGCAAGTGCCAAACTTCCCCCACTCTTCATCCAACCACAAGTCCTACAGAGATCTCAGGGCTAGAGGGAGGTGAAAAGAAGATGTTTTTCACAGAGAGGCTAGATACCAAAAATATGTCAGTAATTCTTATTTAAGCAGAACTATGAACAATTACTTCTGTCTCATCACTCTTGCCCATCCAGATTACTTATTCCAACAATCGGTCTGTAACTGATTTTTTCATTTTATGACTGTAGCTCTTTTCTATGCATTCTTAATTAATTGGCCTGGTGGGAGAGTGGGAACAGCCCTTGACTGGAAGCCAGGAGACAGGTTCCAGTTTTGGCACTGCTCCCCCAACAGCTGGCTGGCTTCAGGCATGTCGTTTACCTTTTGGACCTTGATTTCTGTGGATGTGTAGTGAAGGAACTGGACTGGATCCGTCTTTCCATAGAATGTGATACTAATGAGAAAGCAGGCTTGGAAAACACTGCATAGTCTCATTCTCTCTTCTTAGCAACCCATTATGCACATGGACATCCAGTTAAAGAGAAATCTTTTACATTTGGTTTAACCAAGAGTTTCCTCATCTGATGTGACCAGAGAATACTCTAACTTGTTTTCTTTTTTCCTTCCTTCCTTGTTTCTTTCTTTCTTTCTTTTTTTTTTTTTTCCTGTACGCGGGCCTCTCACTGTTGTGGCCTCTCCCGTTGCGGAGCACAGGCTCCGGACGCGCAGGTTCAGCGGCCATGGTTCACGGGCCCAGCCGCTACGGGGCACGTGGGATCTTCCCGGACCGAGTCACGAACCCGTGTCCCCTGCATCGGCAGGTGGACTCTCAACCACTGCGTCACCAGGGAAGCCCTCTTTCTTTTTATATATGGTTTGTTAGCATGCAGAACCAGCATTCTAAGGAACTCATTGTGGGAAATGCAGGACTAAATGAACCTTCTGTAGGTTGCTTTGTTTGTTTTTCCTCTATGTATGGAAACTAGACCTACTCAAATGTTACAATACAGGAACCAATATATATTGTTTTAATTATTGTTTAATTATTATATAATTATACTGCTTACAAGATTCCTCAGCACTAATGAACAATGGACTAAAACAAACAACATAAAATGTGTTTTTAGCCCAAGAGAGTATCATCATATTTGTTTAGCATTCTTGGGAAGTGAGGTGATATGTAGTTTAAAAAGTCTATTTACCACTAAATTCCAATAATATTGTATTTCTGCTATTCATTTGTTCACTTATTCAAAGTAACACAGAAGTTCTTAACGTTCTGTTATGCCTGAGCCCCACTGACTGTCTGAGGAATCTTTCTCAAAGCAGTGTTTTTTAATGAATCAACCAAAAAATAAATGATTGCAAAAGACGCTTATTAAAATACATTTATCAAAATATTTTTAAAATTTTGTGACATATATGTGCTTCTCTATTAATGCATCAAATGACAAGATCTAGCAGCAGACCTAATAATGGCAATAATTTAAAAATAATGATGGCATACATTTCTGTAACAATTGTAATGGGACAAAAACAATAGATATATAAAGAAAAAAATTTATAATAGCATGGTATCTTTTGCAGATTATGCTTTCCAAAGATAGCCACAACAATGTGAGTGAAGATGCCTTCAGAGGATGCCAGCTCCCAGCCATGGAGTCATCCCCAGCCTTGGAATCTTCCTGAGATCACACATATCATGAAGCAAAGAAATGCCACCTTCATTATCTTCTGTCCAAATTCCTGACCCACTGAATAAGTGAGCATAATAAAATGGTTGCTTTATGTCCCTAACTTTTAGTGTTTGTTATGTAGCAATAATAACCATAAAAGTACCATCATAAGGTAAGTGTGAGTCCTAAGAAAAGTGCTCCTACCTGCAATTTTGGTGCCAAGATTGAAGGACAGAGAGTGAGGACAACAGGTAGCTTTCTGGTTTGAGCAACTTGGTGGGTGGGTTACAGTTCAATGAGGTGAGGAGTAGAGGACTAAATAGACTCTTGAGGTAAAGAAGGCTGGAGATTATGAGCTTCATTGGGACACATTTTGAGTTTTTCATGCTTGTGACCATTCGAATGATTGAAATGTCAGTCAGAATCTCAGAAGGAAATCTTGGGTTAGGGATAAGGCTTGGGGACATCAGCATGTACAGGGTGGTGAAAGTCACCAGCGTGGAGGACTTCACGTAGCATATAGAGAAAGTAAGAAGGAAAAAACACTGGTGAGAGTAAAACTTGGAGAACCAAAAAGTAATGTGTAGAGGAAACATGGGGAAGGAAAATGTGGTCAGGGTAGAGATGAGACAGCTAAGAGACAGGGATGGCGTGGAAATCTTTGCTAGTTTTCAAGCTATTCATGCCTTCATCTTCACAGAGATTCAGATTCACTTTTTTTTTTTTTTTTTTGTCTAGTGAGTCCCCCAATTAAGAATAACTTAGTGTGGGACTACCCTGGTGGTGCAGTGGTTAAGAATCTGCCTGCCACTGCAGGGGACACAGGTTCGATCCCTGGTCCAGGAAGATCCCACATGCCACAGAGCAACGAAGCTCGTACACTACAACTACTGAGCCTGCACTCTAGAGCCCACGAGCTACAATTACTGAGCCCGTGTGCCACAACTACTGAAGCCCGTGCACCTAGAACCCGTGCTGTGCAACAAGAGAAGCCACAGCCATGAGAAGCCCACACACCGCAAGGAAGAGTAGCCCCCACTCGCTGAAACTAGAGAAAGCCCATGTGCAAGGAAGACCCAACGCAGCCAAAAAAAAAAAAAAAAGAATAACTTAGTGTTAATGAGTAGCTTTTATGCATGCAAGTGATTTATGGGCAGAAAAGAAAGATTGAGAATTGCAGCCATAGGTTAAAATAGGTAAGACATGAAAACTCTGTTAGCTCTGGCAATTAAAATAGTTATAAATAATCAACAATTCCTTCCCTTCTAAGACTACTCAGAATGGAGTTTAACATTTTCAAGTTGACCCAAGGGCCACTTTTATGAATGTAAGAGAGTCAACCTTAGAATAAATGATGCCTTCAGAGGCAGTCGTTATAGGGATGATGTAGTTTTCAAGGAACTCCCGTTGTTCTATGGCTGACTACTTAGTGGTTTTCTTGCGCTCTCTCTCAGGGGTTATTGTGGTTTTTTGTCTCCCCACGCTATGATTTTTTTCCTCTGTGGTTTTACTCTCGCCTCTCTTCAGGCACTCCTTTCAGCTATCTGTGGGTCTACTTCCACTGGGTCCATGACTCCCTCTTCCCCATCTGAGCTGTTGTCTGCCTCAGTGCTTTCTCTCTCTTTCCTGTAACTAGTGTATTAGTTTCCTATGGCTGCTGAAACAAATTACAGCAAACTTAATGGCTTAAAGTAATTATTATCTTACACTTCGAGAGGTGAGAAGTTTGAAATGGGTCTCCTGAGCTAAAAACAAGGTGTTCATAGGACTGCATGCTTTTATGGATGCTAGGGGAGAATTTGTTCCTTATTCATTCCAGCTTCTAGAAACCACCCCACATTCCTAGGCTTCTTGTCCTCTGTGTGCATCTTCAAAGCCAGCAACATTGGGTCAAGTCCTTTTCATGTTACTGCCTCTCTGGTTCTCCCCTTTCTGCCTCCCTCTGTCACTTATGCTTTGTAGTTACATTGGGTCCACAAAGATAATCCAGGACAGTCTCCGCATCCCGAGGTTAGTTGATTAGCAAACTTAAATCTATCTGCAATCTTAATTCCCCTTTGCCTAGAAACATAGCATATTCACAGGTTACGAGGATCAAGATGCAGATGTCTTCAGGGGGTCATTATTCTGACTACCCTACCTAGGAAAATACTAAAATATTCCAAGAAAAATAAGACTACCAAATAATGTGTGTAAAATTAGCCCAACGCATCTGTATCTCAGAAGAATATAATTTTGTGGTAGCTGTTTTGGCAGCTGTTTTTACTAGTTTGGGTGGCTTCTTCTCTTCAAACTTAAAGACTCTTCTGGACGGTTAAATTTGCTGAAACCTGACCATAAGATCAGAGAGGTAGAGGTTGCTCTATATCAGTTTTTATACTGGAGCGATTTCTGAGGAATGTATTATATGTTCAGATAGTAAAAGGATTATTTCAAATATTCAAACAATGAATAACAAATTACTGGTAGATGTCAGTGTTCTTAAGTCTCTCTGTGATGTCTAGTTTGTGGCATTTTGAAGTTATAAGTACCAGGGTCAGTAAGGATCTTCAGGTGGTCTCTAAATTAGTATCCACTTTCTCAGAGAAGCAGGCATCAAGAAGGATTTTGTTTTTGCTAGATTCTACTCCAGGGTTGAGGTGGGAGCAGAAGAAGTTTATACATCTATTGAATTGAACTGCATTGTAATCAGCTGTTCAACGTTTTGTAGTGTACTTGAAGGCAGAGGTTGTGACTTGTTCAACTCGATTTCCCAATCTTGAGGTGAGTCCTAAGTAAGTTTCTGATCTGAAAGTGTAGTAGGTATAATAGTCTTTAACAAGGGGCATTGGTTGGGAAGATCATAGGGTATACCAGGGTAGGCTTGAAGGGACAGCTCTATGATAAACCAATTTGACCTTAGTGAACAAGCCTGGGATCTTGCAACACATGGATTCAGACCTAGGCAGCTGCAGGACTAGGTCTCAGCTGGATCTCACCTTGAGCCACCTAAGTGGCCCTGATAATGGTATGGGTATATGTGAATTAAATGTGGCTAAATGACATCAATTTAAATATAGATGGTGTAGCATTGTGTAAAGTGCTAGTTTTGAATCAGATAGAGCAGGGTTTGAGGCACTTATTAGACTGTGCCATTTCATTGTCTCTGTGCCGCAAGGCTTTCCTCAGGCTTGGGAGACCTGCTACATTTGATCTGCACCCCAAGGAGTCTGAAGCCTCACCATGTCTGCTTTTCCTTCTTTTTCCTTCTCCTACGAGTAAAAAGTTTCATTATAAAGGCCTCCTTTCTGCCACTTACTCTTCCAGATTTGCTCCCTCTTTTTCATTCCAACACACATGCGCATGCACACACACATGCACACACACACATACACAAACGAGAGTTTATAATTTGATAGAGTATTACTCCAGCAGCAAGGATATTTCTAAGTATAGGAATCATAGAATATCAATTCCAGAAGGGTCTCCCCTGGGTACACCTACACCTACCCTTTGCAGAATCCCACCCACTCACCTCATTGCAGTGTCCTGGAGTCACAAGCCAAACTTGACAGTCTTTAGAGATCATTAGTTTTATGATGTGATAAATTATTTTAAATACAGTAAGTTTGAGACAGCATCAGCTATAATCAGGAGTAGGAATAAATATCCCACTCATTTTTGAGAAAATAAAAACTTGACAGAGGTTTGGCAGCCTTCAGAAGTCTTTAACTTCCTCTTTATTTTAGACATCTTCTTCCTGTTTATTTTAGAGAGAAAGTTTGGGAAAGCTTTAGAGCGTGGATCTAAATTTCTCATTTACTATGGAGGAAACTAAAGTGTAACCTAGGTTTAAAGCTCGGGTCTGCCGGCCCAGGCTCTCCCCTCTGAAGCATGCTGCCCAGTCCCAGAGACAGAAAGGTTGCTTCACTTTCCTTCTCAAGGTCCCCTTTGTGTTCTGGGGAGAGTGACCTACCTGACCCCTATCATGATTAATGTGGTTTCTGAAGCATGAGATCTGATTATGACCCCATGTTGTTATATTTAATTACAAATCTCATTACGGCCCTAGCCATAACACCATGTAGCCATCGTTGCACTCACCTTTGCTGATCTGACTGCCTGAAGGTCCATCTTTATGAGTTACTCTAAATTGTTTTAGAATCATAGACTTCTAGAGCTGGAAGGGAAGTTTGAGATCACAAAGTTCAATCCCCTCATTTTACGGATAAAATTACAGTGGCCCCAAAGAGAATAAGTCATCTTCCAAAGGTCACGTAGTAGATGTGGGATTGGAACGTGGGACATCTGATCCCCAAGCCAGCAGTGGTTCTCTCTATACCACACTGCCCTGCTGGGTACCACAGTTTATAACACCATCTCCTTATGCCCCTTGCTTTGTATTATGTGACGGCTTCACAACTTGCACAGGTTATATGGTAATATTTTTCCCAATACAAAGTCACAAATTAAGTCAGAACTGAGGAGTATTTTGAGTTTTGAGGCAGAGGATGCTTGGTCAGATTATTCAGCCTGTTGGCCCTCAGTTTTAGTTTCATAATACATATGCAGACTAACCTACTCTATGAAGAAAGATATGTTTAAAGTGGTAGCTAAGTAAACATAAGTATTGTCAAATAAATACAAATCCAGACTTGGATAGGAGAGACTTTATTTGAAAAGACTATTGCAACAGGAAATGTTCAGACTATAAGGTCTGTAAGCATCTCAAAGTTCAGGTAGAAAATGGCTTTTCTTTTACAGAAAGGAGTAAACAAGGCTAGAAAAAAAGTGGGCCAGGGGCCCGGGAGGAGTGTATGGTGTGCTTGGACAGTTCCTCAGGGAATTTTTGTGGTCAGCTGATTTTCAGGAGGGGTCCTTAAGGAGATGCTGGCTCAGGCTGAGGTTCAGGGTCTTGTCCAGCTGGAAGATGCCTGGAAGTTTGGATAAGTTAGCAAGTGTTTTGTCCAGACTGGTCTGTGGCAAAAACAGTTCAGGTATTCACTTATAAGACAAAGAATGAGAATTTGGAGGGTCTGTGTCTAACTTTGTCATAGCTAAACAAGGAGGCCACCTGTGAGAATCTTCTCTAAGTCATATGGGGAAAGATTTTTTTAATTTTTATTTATTTATTTATTTATTTATTACAGTAAGCCATTTCCTGGAACACAAGGAGAGAGGGGACTTCTTGACCATAACTCTTTTCCAGGAGCACAAGGCTCAGGTAAAGTTCAGCATTAATGGTGCTTAGTGATTTCAGTAAAGCTTTCTCATATCACATGCCTGGCTTTCTGACTTCCTCCTTCCTTTTGGACAGGGAAAGGTGGTAGCGAGTCTTGTGTTATATCAGAGAAAGTTAATTTACTAATCCGCACTTGACAGATCCTTCTTTGCCTTCTTAAAATGAGCCTAAACACCCACTTATGATATGGAGTCTACATTAAGGGCATAAAGCATCATCACTCCTTCTTTCTTCTCTTTATAAGCACTGAGTAATGCTTAGACTTGAATGGAGTAGGCAGGCTCTTTAGGGCTCAAAATTTTGGCTCCGTGAAGTACAGCGTGCAACTTGCATTGGCTTAGAAGCAGCCCAGGTACGAATACTAATTCCTAAGATCATGTGAACCCTCTTGCAAGTGCTCTGCATTGAACCCTATTGAATGTGAGGCTGCAGAGTTCTGTGCAGTGAGTTCCAGGGATAGGAGGGTGGATGGCAGGAGTCATTCCAATTCCCTAAAATTTTCTTGCCAGCCAAGAAGGGAGGCTTAACGCTTTCCACTGTTTCTAAACCTGCTCCTGAGAATTACATGGAGAACTTGCCAGCTATGTGAAATACTTGACCGTTTTGCTATGATGCTAAACATCTACAAAGAGGCAAGCGACTGCTGGAGGTCAGAATATAAGACAGTTTGTTCCATCTTTGATCAAGTCAGTCTTTGCAGTTTCTAGACCTCAAGATGGATAAGTAGTGTGTAAACTTAGTGACTCCATTGAGGTGGTGAGCAAAGTTCAACAGTAGCTGACTTTTTGCTCCCATATTCATTGTGGAGAAAAAACAGGTTTTTTTACTTTTCTTCTTCTTTTTTTTTTTTTTTACTGTTACATAGTCTTACTGAGATTTTATTTTAAAAAACTAAATAAATCACTGCAGCCAGAGATAACCCAGAGACACAGATAATGAAAGTCAAACTTGTTCTGACATAGCATCTTTTGCTTAGGGATCCCATATCACCTTTCTAAATTCCTAGACAGTACAGAGGCACATGCTGAGCATTTTGGCAGGACCTTTCTCACCTGAAGGGTAAGTAGGTCACTGGCTATTACAGGGCTGGTTTGAAGGCCCTTGAAATTGCTCTTTCCCATGCCAGCCTGCTATTCTACCAGTAGATTTATTCTTTTGAATAAATCCTGTACTAAAACGCAGAGTAGCCTTGTGGGAGAAGAGAGGTGAGAGAAATTAATCCATCACTAGTCTAATTGTCATTCCATTTTTTGGAGCTGGTTTGGATTCCGGGCAGGGTGGAAGAGACTTCCTAGGCTAGTTGAGCAGGACGAAATGGCAAGGTTGGCTTGGGGGAATAGTACAGGGTAATCAGGCAACAATTCTCTCAGCTTCCCTCTGCCCTTTCCTTCCAACTCTCTTTCCAAATTTATCTCCGCCCCCAGAGGAAGGGAAGCTTATCTCCATCTATTTGAGGCTAATCTCTTCACCTGCAGTGTCCATCACTTAGTCTCATCTGAGACCTTTCTTCATCATTCGTTATCTTGCTTTACTATAGATCCAATTCCTCCCTCTCCATTGATTCCTTCTCGTCAGCTTACAAATTAGCACGTTTCCTTTCTTAAAATAAAAAAAATAAATAAATTAAACAAATACCCAACTTTTCAAACAAAAAAGCAAAACATACCTTACCACAAATTTCAACTACCTACAAACCTAATTACTGTCCTATTTACCCTGATAGACAAGCTTTTTATTTTTAATTGTTTTAAATACAATTACTTTAATAATAAAACATTTTTTTCATAATTTTCTCATTTTGTAACAGACTGAATAAGCATAGTCATGGACAGGCATTAATATGGAACTGACACTTGAGAACTAATGGTGTTAATTATGTTAAAAATAGAAGTGAAGGGAAAGAGGGCAATAATTAAAGAAGGTAGCAGGGTCAAGGGAAGATCATTGTCTGTCTGCTGTTATTGGTTAAGCTGTACTATTAGGTACTATGATTTCTTCATATTTTTGGCAAGCACTACTTTGAATAATCATAAGATATTTGTTTTCAGACATTCAATATTTTATTTTGTTTTTTTATACATATTTATTGTAGTATAATTGCTTCACAGTACTGTGTTAGTTTCTGTTGTACAACAAAGTTTATCAGCCATATGCATACATATATCCCCATATCTCCTCCCTCTTGCGTCTCCCTCCCACCCTCCCTATTCCACCCCTCCAGGTAGTCACAAAGCACTGCGCTGATCTCCCTGTGCTATGCTGCTGCTTCCCACTAGCTATCTATTTTACGTTTGGTAGTGTATATATGTCCATGCTACTCTCACTTTGCCCCAGCTTCTCCTCCCTACTCCATCCTCAAGTCCATTCTCCATGTCTGCATCTTTATTCCTGCCCTGCCACTAGGTTCATCAGTATCATTGTTTTTAGATTCCATATATATGCGTTAACAAATGCTATTTGTTTTTCTCTTTCTGACTTACTTCACTCTGTATGACAGACTCTAGGTCCAACTACCTCACTACAAATAACTCAATTTTGTTTCTTTTTATGGCTGAGTAATATTCCATTGTGTATATGTGTCACATCTTCCTTATCCATTCATCCATCGATGGATGAGTCTCTAGGAATAAGACTCTACATTGCAAGTTGTCAAAAAACATAATATATCAATACTGAAAACAAATAAGAGTTTACTTTTTTTCACATAAAAAATCTGGAGTTAGACTTTTACTGGTATTGGTCACTGATGTCATTAAGGAACATTTTACTATTCTGTCATTCTCAACATGACAGCTTTTCATCTGTAGGTATGTCACCTCATGGTGCCAATACAGCTGCTGCAGCATCTGGTATCATAACAACTCAAATGGAGGGAGTGAGGATATGGCCAGTACTTTTCACTCTCCATAACTGCCCCCCTCCCCACTACTACCATAATTATTGTTATCTGGAAGATAAATATCTTTCCCAGAAGATCCACAGCGTATTTCCCTTTAGAGCTCATTGCCCTGAAGTGCTAATTCTTATTTGCAAAGGAGATTCAGAGAGTAGGTAGTGGTGTTTTAGCTTATAGTGTGGAGTTATGTAAAAGCAAAAAAAAAAAAATTGAGAATAGCTTCAATGTGGCCAAATAATGTCTACCATAGCATCTCTATTTCCTCTCCTCCCAGTCATTTCTAACCCACTGAACTATATCTTCAGCCCCCATTACTCTGTGACCTGCTAAAGTCATCAATATTCTTCTAAAGTATATCCAATGGACACTCTTTAGCTGGTGTTCCTTAAATTCTTTGTTGTGTTTCCACTCTTGGTGACCCCTTGTTGAACTCTCTCATAAATTTCCTCCTGCGTTTCTGGTTGCTCTTGTCTTTCTTGGTTTTCTCTTCCTCCATTCACCTGTTAAATGTCAATTTCCTTGGGTTTTGTTCCTGGCCTCTTTTCTCTTCTTTCTACACGATCTACCCAGACTATCTCACATATGTCTAAGGCTTCCACCTGCATAGTAGGGATAACTAAAACTCTAGTTTGAACTCAGATTTCTCCCTTATGGCCCAGACCTACATACACAATTGCCTTCCTTTACCTGAATTTTCAAGTCCGACCTTCCCAAAACAAATTTATTACATTCCTTAGAAAACACTCTGCTTCCTGTACTTCAAATTATTCATTATTCCCATCATCATCCAATGAAAACAAGAAAATGGGGAGTAACTTGGACTCCTCATTCTCTCACACACCCTATGTTAGGTGGAATTTTAAGTAGTGTGTAGTCTACTGACTAAATGTTTTTTACATCCATTTCTTCCTTTCTATCCTCACTTCTCCTGCCTTAGTTTAGTCTTTTATAATTTTCACCTGCATTACAGCCTTAACTTACTATCTGGTTTTCTTCTAGTCTTACCATTTACATTCTGTATTACACATTTCCACTAACATTTTCCCCCAAACTTGACTTTAACTAAGTGACCTTCTGTATTAGTCAGGGCCTCCTTCCCCACCCCCATTGTCACACCTGGCCTATAAAGGAGAGCAACCATGGAGTTTTCAAGGAAAGAGCAGGTATTCTCCAATGTATTTCTCAATGCCTTAGGGAAGGAGTGTCTTCTGGGTTCTCTTGTGGAATGTAGGTGTGGGGTGAGTGTGCAGATTGCACATAATACATATCTCCTTAAGCCTTTGGATTCCCTTAAAGGCAGCCAAAGCTCATTAATGGCAGCTCACCATTGAATCTAAGTTTCAGCGAAATTGCCAACTAAGCTATTAGAGGCGCCTCTAGCTGATGAGCTAACACATTAAATCCAACATCTCTAGTACACACAGGTGTATTAATGAATTCATCCTGATCTTGTGTTATCTTCCATTTTCCTTGGTCTAACACGTTTAGAATCTACTTCTACACATATTTTCCAGGTTTCTGCCAATGTACATAAACAAAGTCTTGCAACGTTTTGGTGTATAAGCTATTTTCTCCTGGGTCATAGTATGTACCTGTTCTCCATGAGCATGTTGAGATTTCATCCTAGTTGTGGGTCTAGTAGTAACAACATGGGGGTAGTTGTGGGACTCTTGAGAAGAATGAGCATCCCTCTTGAGTGTATCTGCCCCAGGTGAGCTTATCACAGGGTTTTCAAGCAGAGGAAAGCTAATCTGCTCAAACATTGTAAGGCGAGTTACTTTCATTGGCAAAGGAGACCCAGAGTGACTTGGGATTTAAGAATGTTAGTTTCATCTGGGTCCAACCAGATGTCTCTGAATTTTCAGGATCCCATACTTTGCCAGTCAATGCCCTGACATTCACATAAGAAACGTATGTGGTTGTGAGTCAACTGTTGTTGTAAATTTTAAAACTGGACAATTAAACATTATATTCATTTTTTAGCAATAGCAGCCAATAGCTATAATTAATAAGAGAATCTAGTTCTCAAACCTTGACTTAGGCTGAGAGTTAAAGTACCTCAACTCTTTATTTTCTTTCTGTAAGCATTCTAGTGCACTCAGGAGAATCCATCCCACATCTCAGTCCTTCTAGTCATCCTTGGATTATCATCATAAGAGTCAAGTGCCACAGCCACTTGAGCTTATAAGGCACATGCTTCAGTTGACATCTCATCACAATTATCAAGGTGATAGCTTGAGTATCTGTGATGACACTGCATGCCATGGATAACAACCATCCCACTTTGCATCGGCAAGGAGCTCAGCACTCAGCTGAAGCCCAGAGGCATGACCAAACCAATCTCAAATCCCATCTTTCTGGCTCTATCTCCTGGGATCTCTCCCACTACTAATTCTGAGTCATTTGGGATCTAAGCAGAAGATATAAACAACACAATAATTTGAACAAAGAGTTCAATATAAAGAATTATTAACTCTAACGGGGACTGGAGTAAGTGGACTGGCAGACATAAAAAGTACAGGGAGTAGCCATTGCCTGGAGGGCTGAAATAGAATTTTCAAGGTTGGAATTAATCTGTAAGAGTACCCTCATCCCAACAAGGCTGATATCTAGCCCTCACTGAAGAGGGTGTGAACATGGGCCAGACAAGTTTGCTGAGGGCTTCTAATGATAGGACTCTCTGGAAAGCCATTTACTGGAATATCCAGAAGCCTACCATAAAAATTTATCAGAATCTGGGAATAAAGTCCTTCCTCATCCATGGTCCCTCCAGCATCCTCTATGGATGAGCCCTAGGATCATGCCGGTTGTCAATGGAGAAATGTTCCAGTATCACAAGCAGGGCCATGAGGGGTAGGTTTGGAGCCAAGTAGCAATAGATTGATAAAGGCAAATCTGGATCTTCTCCTTCAGGATAATCTTCAGAATCCTTGGGATGACATAGAAGGATGACATTATCTTCCAGCCATGTTGATCTTTTTGGACTCTCCTAAGAGTCATATTCTTCCCTCCATGCCTTTGCATATGGTTTTCTCTCAATACCTTAACTTCCACATTGTCAACCTGGTCATCTCGTATGTGTCCTGCTGGGCTCTGCTCAGGGAACACATTTTCAAAGAAACCTTTCAATAAGTACTAAGTAACTGTTGACTAAATAACCCCCACCTCATCCTAAGGCTGAACTGAGTGTTCCTCATCTATGATACCTTATGCGTTCCCCTAGAATAGAATTAATGGAACCATATAATGGTGGGTGATCTTCTTTATTTCTCCTGTGATACTCTAAACTCACCAACGGCAAGAACTGGGTCTGGATCATTTTCATAGTATCTGCACCTCACACCATGTCTGGGATACAGTGAACTCAGTGGATACAAAGATAACTATAAAAAAGAGTCCAGGGGCTTCCCTGGTGGCGCAGAGGTTGAGAGTCCACCTGCCGATGCAGGGGACACGGGTTCATGCCCCAGTCCGGGAGGATCCCACAGGCCGCAGAGCGGTTGGGCCCGTGAGCCATGGCCGCTGAGCCTGCGCATCCAGAGCCCGTGCTCTACAACGGGAGAGGCCACAACAGTGAGAAGCCCGTGTACTACAAAAAAAAAAAAAAAAAAAAAAAAAGAGA
The DNA here is from genome assembly GCF_964341445.2 of Mesoplodon mirus. NCBI lineage: Eukaryota > Metazoa > Chordata > Mammalia > Artiodactyla > Ziphiidae > Mesoplodon > Mesoplodon mirus. The sequence continues at coordinate 116,774,708 of NC_138979.1, read as the reverse complement.
GACAGTCCACGTTATTATTATCATTATTATTATTTTCAAGAAATAAAAATCTTGATGTAATATCAACATTTACTTACAGAATATCAAGTCTTAAGAGAGAATAATGAATAATTTACTCAATGGCTAATTTGCCCATGCTGCTTTGAGATATAGTTTTTATCATGTCAAAAATATTTTTAAAAATAAATAATATAAATCACTTTGGGGTACTTCCCTGGTGACGCAGTGGTTAGGACTCCACATTCCCAATGCAGGGGGCCTGGGTTTGATCCCTGGTCAGGGAACTAGATCCCACATGCATGCCACAACTAAGTGTTCTCATGCCACAACTAAGGAGCCTGCCTGCTGCAACTAAGACCCGGTGCAAGCAAATAAATAAATAAAATAAAATAAATCACTTTGAGGATCTAAAAGTAGTTTATTTGCTGAAGGAGTTAGTGATGTAAAATTTTATTTTGATTAAATAATTTTTGTGATGCTAGTAGGCAGGAGGTTAAGAAGAAATGTTTTATTTAACTACACAGATCCAAAACATTTCTCACATGAGTCTTTTTAATTGCATTTTTTTTTTTTTTTTTTTTTTTTTTTTTGTGGTACGCGGGCCTCTCACTGCTGTGGCCTCTCCCATTGTGGATCACAGGCTCTGGACGCGCAGGCTCAGCGGCCATGGCTCATGGGCCCAGCCGCTCTGCGGCATGTGGGATCTTTCCGGACCGGGGCATGAACCCGTGTCCCCTTCATCGGCAGGCAGACTCTCAACCACTGCGCCACCAGGGAAGCCCTTAATTACATTTTTAAAAGAAATCAATTTCACAGGAATGTTGTATATATAGAACATTAAGAGAGAGAGAGAATTAGGACATAATTCAGACAATTGAACGTGTACTTTCTGAAGCCTCAGTCCTGAACCTCTTACATAATTCTCTTCAGTGTGTGGGATTTTCAAGTGTATTGAGGACATGGTGGAAAAAAGATAATGTACCATTTCTACTAACTACCAAGTTTGGAGTTAGTAGTACTTTAACTATAAAGTCGCTGCAATGAACCACAGAGAACAGTCCATTGGTTCCAGGTAAATTGCGAGGTCAGTCAAAACACATGGAGTGTTTAGCACCTTGAAAGGTTTCAGTTCATGAGACTTTTTCTGGAAACTTGTGAAATGGTGAGGGGTTTCAGAACATGTAGAACACATGGGCAAAAGCTGTTCTACCTTTTCTTCTTTTAAGAAGAAAAACCATGTGAAGAAATACTATGTGTGACTTAATGGTAGTGACAGAAGTGGTGAGGCATAATTCAGTTTAGGAAAGTTTTCCAAGTTTATAGCTCACTTTAATTATATCTTTCCCAGAATTCCAGATGTTCAGATGTTCTGTGAAAAAAAAATTTTTTTTGGTAATTATTTAAAAGAATGTGAATATAGTTGGCTATTTTCAACACAGAAGAAAAACAAATGATTATAGGCTGTTTTGAATATTGTCTGACCTGGCAAAGAGTTAGTTTCTGAAAATAATCCCAGCCCTAGTGCTTTCCAGTAAATAACTTGTAAAAGGAGAGCAACCCAAGCCAAATTTCTATTTATTTTATGTGATGGCTTAATAAAAGAGGAATTCCAGCTTTGCAGTCTCCTGTGCTGTTCCTTCTATAGTCTTGTCCAGATGCTGATTGCAACATCCTTCAGATTCTTTTTTTTTTTTTGTAGCCATTTTTTTTTTTTTTGGAGAAATGTAATTGGGGGAGCAAATTCTCAAAGATAAAACTCAATAAGGGTAAGAAAAAACAAAAGATAGTATTTTGCTTCAACACTTCTCCTTCCTCACCCATATCACAAGAAAAAAACATTGTCCTGAAATAAATAAGCAATATCAATGACAGCTACCCTGGAGGGTTCTGATTTCCTTCTCTGCTGTTCCTGCTTAGGGAGTTGCTTCTCTCCTTATAGTATTTTCTAATTTCTGCTGGCTTTAGAGATGTCTCTTTCTCTCTACCTCCAGGCCCTCTGCTCCCTGAGGCTTTCTTTGTGCTTTTTCAAGTCTCTATTGTTTCTCAGGTTCCTTTTCCCCGCATCTAATCCTGGAGAGCCGTGACAGCAACTCGCATGTTTCAGAGTTTGTGTGAAATTCATCTGTGCTGTGGAAGGAAGCCCTTTTGCATTTTTCCTCCCTCGTTTGATATCTGAAAGGCAGAAACTGGAGACAAGGGATAAGCACGTTTCCCAATCACAGTCACGGACGTCTATTGAGGTCTCACTGCGAGCCAGGCACTATTGTAAGTGCTTTGCATGTGAGAGCTCACTTAACTCACACAGCAATCCTATATACGGCACATTTATAGTATATTCCCATCGTACAGATGAAAAGAAGCTGAGTCCAGAGACCTTATGTAACTTGCTCAAGTCTAGGATGTTTTGGAGTTATGATTCAGGCCCAGGAAATGTGGTCTCAGAATCTGCTCTCTTAACGATGAGGCTATAGAATTAATATTTCATGTTGTAACTTCCTGAGCCAAAGTCCTTTCCTCCTCTTTGCACTTCCTGTGGTAACAGCCTTAAGCAGTTACCGTTCACTACAAGTAAGACGAGATCACCAGACTGGAACCCTCAGTGGTCTGACATCACCTTGACACTATGTGAAGGAACACATGTGCATCTGGAAGTAATACAGACTTTTACTACACACTATAGTCTGATCGGCTTTGCTGGATTAAATAAATGAGTACAATTTGTACTTGGAACCGGCTTCCCTTTTTCTGGTTTCTTGGCCTGACGGCTCTGGATAGCCTGTGTGCATTTTTTTTAATCTGGCCATGCTGATTGGGGGATGTGAATGTCCATCACCCGTGGTATCAGTGTGTTTTCAGGCCTTTCACAGGCTCCTAGTGGCAGCAACCCAAAAACCCTTCCCCTCCTTTGACCACCAGTGCCTCTTGCTGTCTTGTCTCATCAGACAAATATGTTCGCTGCTCTACTATTTCTGACTACATAGGCCATGATGAGTAGAACATTTCACCTTTCAACATAAACACGTAATATTTGCTCTGCTTTAGTAAGAGTACCCCCAAAACAGAATTTTAAAGTTTTGCATGGAAATTTGATATCTGTTTGGGTTTATCTCACCAACTTTTTGTTTCTCTTTTTTGTTAATTAAGAGTTCTAAGTAAAATGGAATTGTGTTTTCAATTTATTGGGCCTGATGAATAGAAATCGTCCTATATGTTCCATTCTGTATTTCCCAGGTGGACTTCCTAAGAAAATACTGGTAAATAACTGGGGGATTTGATGGTGATGGTTGTGGTGTCTGTAGGGTTTCAGATTTATGTCCCCTGAACATTCTCATCAATCACATTGTCAACTCCCCCTGGGGCAAGTTGATGCAGAACACAAGTAGCTGGTTATTATCTCTGATCTTCAGATCATAATTACTACAGAACAAATTAAAGAATACCTGGGAGTTCAGGCCTTCTCTGATGTTTATAGCTTCAGCCTAAGAAAATCTAAGGAAAAAAAAATGCTAAATTTGATCTGAACCTAAGGGAAAGAGAAAAGCTTGTATTTCTAATTAAATTGCTGAGTTGGTTTCCAATCAATACACACCTGAAAAAGATTTGAAACAAAAGAAAATTAATATTTGCTTTGGTCTTGCTAGCTCCTTTTTCATCTTTTTTTTTTTTTTTGGAGGGGTGGTGTTTAAAGCAAAGGGGAGAGTCTCATTTAGATGATACACAGTGTCAGGGGTAATAATGAATTTGCCTGCAATCAGAAACGTCTCACCTATTGACTTAGTGGATACAAAATTATACCTGGTTGTGTAGCAATTCTTTCTGTATTGCTCCATATAACTGAACACGAGTGAGTTATATTCTGTATATATAGCCACAGGAAAGATCACAAATTAAGATGAGGAGGCAGGTTGCCCACTATGGGTCTCTAAAAGGCTGAGAGATTAATTCCATAGATACTACATCTGAAAACCAGTAGTGTTCAGAGTATTTCTTTATGGAAAAAATATGAATCTATTTTTCAGAAGATGTCCTAAAATGTATAAAAGGAACTTCAGGTACCCTTGAAAATAAATGTTGCTTCTATAATTTTAACCCCTCCAGGACCACTTCTGGGCATCCTGTGAGTCAAGATGCTGAGACATACAGTTTCAGTTATTCTTGACATTCTGACTGCAACTGAACATTTCAAGTTCAGATGATGAGAAAGGTCTCTGTAACACAGGTTTACAACTGGATACATATCAAGACTCTCTGGTTACACAGAAAAGAAGAGGCAACATTGCTCTATCACAGTAGTGGGCCCGTTCAAAATTGGCTTGAAATAGGGGCTGCTTTTAGATTTTCAGTGTATATGATTTAGAGTATAAATTACAACTTCAGTTGGGATTTGAGGAGTGCATCTGCCAATCTGATGCCCCATTGTGAACACTTTGAAATTGACAGCTCTTCTTTGTTGTTTTTAGCTACCACTGATCTGGAATTTATTTATTTTCATTTACTTACTGTGAAACTTTTCAAAAACAGAAGAATAGAGGGAATATTATAATGAGCTCACGGGTACCTGTCACTCAGCTCTTCATTTTGCCAATGGAATTGGATCTTGTATTTGTCTGTCTTGTCTTACACTGGTTTAGGGAATACAGAAATTCTTTGGAATCTCTCTTCCTATCCAACAGCCCTAAAAGAGGTGAAGTCATCACCACTGATCAGTTCCTTCTTTGTAGCTATCCAGCTCTTAAAGCATGACATCTTCTATCTTAATGCAGTTATTTCCAGATGTTCCATTTTTCAAAGTACCTTTTTTTTTTTTTTTTTTTGGCACAATTCTTTGTCTCATGCCTATTTAGAGTTCACACATGCATTGGGAGCAGTCCTGAGGTCTGGTGTGTCCCTGAGGACAGACGCAAAACCAGGGCGCCACACCTGTGCACAAGTTCCTTTCCAGAGACACCTGTGGCCTGGAATGAGGCAGAGGGAGAGCTCAAAGATGGAAACTGCAAGCCTCAGGCTTTGGAAAGTATTTCAGTAAGCCCCTAGATGTGTGTTAAATTAGATGCCTGCCCTCAGGCTGAGGCTTTAAGGTAAGCAAATAGGTATCTTTCACAGAAAGACAATGCTTTTCAGCTGGCTGCCTCTGTGCTGGGCCCAGGGGTGTAGTCAGGTCTCAGCGAGCCCTTTAAGAACCATTTCTCAGAGGCTCACGGGAAGATGGCGGAAGAGTAAGACGCGGAGATCACCTTCCTCCCCACAGATACACCAGAAATTCATATACACGTGGAACAACTCCTACAGAACACCTACTGAACGCTGGCAGAAGACCTCAGACCCCCCAAAAGGCAAGAAACTCCCCACGTACCTGGGTAAGGCAAAAGAAAAAAGAATAAACAGAGACAAAAGGATAGGGACGGGACCTGCACCAGTGGGAGGGAACCGTGAAGGAGGAAAGGTTTCCACACACTAGGAGCCCCTTCTCGGGCGGAGACTGCGGGTGGTGGAGGGGGGAAGCTTCGGGGCTCGGAGGAGAGCACAGCAACAGGGGTGCGGAGGGCAAAGCGGAGCGATTCCCGCACAGAGGGTCCGTGCCGACCGGCACTCACCGGCCCGAGAGGCTTGTCTGCTCCGCCGCCGCCGGGGCGGGCGGGGCTGGGAGCTGAGGCTCGGGCTTCGGTCGGAGCACAGGGAGAGGACTGGGGTTGGCGGCGTGAACACAGCCTGAAGGGGTTAGTGCGCCACAGCTAGCCGGGAGGGAGTCCGGGAGAAAGTCTGGACCTGCCGAAGAGGCAAGAGACTTTTTCTTCCCTCTTTGTTTCCTGGCGCACAAGGAGAGGGCATTAAGAGGGCTGCTTAAGGGAGCGCCAGAGTGGGGCGCGAGCCGCGGCTAAAAGCGCGGACCCCAGAGACGGGCGTGGGACCCTGGGGGTGCTGCTGCCTCCGCCAAGAGGCCTGTGTACGAGCGCAGGTCACTGTCCACACCCCCTTTCCGGGGAGCCTGTGCAGCCCGCCACTGCCTGGGTCCTGGGATCCAGGGATGGCTTCCCCGGGAGAGCGCAAGGAGCGCCTCGGGCTGGTGCAACGTCACGCCGGCCTCTGCCGCCGCAGGCTCACCCCGCACTCCGTGCCCCTCCCTTCCCCCCCGGCCTGAGTGAGCCAGAGTCCCCGAAGCAGCTGTTCCTTTAACCCCGTCCGGTCTGAGCGAAGAACAGACGCCCTCCAGCGACCTACACGGATTTGGCAGGGCCAAATCCAAAGCTGAGAACCAGGAGCTGTGAGAATAAAGAAGAGAAAGGGAAATCTCTCCCAGCAGTCTCAGAAGTAGCGATTAAAGCTCCACAATCAACTTGATGTACCCTGCATCTGTGGAATACATGAATAGACAACGAATCATCCCAAATTGAGGAGTCTGAGCCGTGTGGATGAAAGGCTTTTGGTGCTGCAGCCAGGAGTCAGTGCTGTGCCTCTGAGGTGGGAGAGCCAACTTCAGGACACTGGTCCACAAGAGACCTCCCAGCTCCACATAATATCAAACGGTGAAAATCTCCCACAGATCTCCATCTCAACACCAGCACCCAGCTTCAGTCAACGACCAGCAAGCTACAGTGCTGGACACCCTATGCCAAACAACTAGCAAGACAGGAACACAACGCCACCCATTAGCAGAGAGGCTGCCTAAAATCATAATAAGGCCACAGACACCCCAAAACACACCACCAGACGTGGACCTGTCCACCAGAAAGACAAGATCCAGCCTCATCCACCAGAACACAGGCACGAGTCCCCTCCACCAGGAAGCCTACACAACCCACTGAAACAACCTTAGCCACTGGGGACAGACACCAAAAACAACGGGAACTACGAGCCTGCAGCCTGCAAAAAGGAGACCCCAAACACAGTAAGATAAGCAAAATGAGAAGACAGAAAAACACACAGCAGGTGAAGGAGCAAGATAAAAACCCACCAGACTTAACAAATGAAGAGGAAATAGGCAGTCTACCTGAAAAATAATTCAGAATAATGATAGTAAAGGTGAACCAAAATCTTGGAAATAGAATAGAGAAAATGCAAGAAACAATTAACAAGGACCTAGAAGAACTAAAGATGAATCAAGCAATGATGAGCAACACAAATAAATGAAATTAAAAAGACTCTAGATGGGATCAATAGCAGAATAACTGAGGCAGAAGAACGGATAAGTGACCTGGAAGATAAAATAGTGGAAATAACTGATGCAGAGCAAAATAAAGAAAAAAGAATGAAAAGAACTGAGGACAGTCTCAGAGACCTCTAGGACAAAATTAAATGCACCAACATTCGAATTATAGGGGTTCCAGAAGAAGAAGAGAAAAAGAAAGGGACTGAGAAAATATTTGAAGAGATTATAGTTGAAAACTTCCCGAATATGGGAAAGGAAATAGTTAATCAAGTCCAGGAGGCACAGAGAGTCCCATACAGAATAAATCCAAGAAGAAATACGCCAAGACACATATTAATCAAACTGTAAAAAATTAAACACACACAAAAACATATTAAAAGCAGCAAGGGAAAAACAACAAATAACACACAAGGGAATCCCCATAAGGTTAACAGCTGATCTTTCAGCAGAAACTGTACAAGCCAGAAGGGACTGGCAGGACATATTTAAAGTGATGAAGGAGAAAAACCTGCAACCAAGATTATTCTACCCAGCAAGGATCTTATTCAGATTTGATGGAGAAATTAAAACCTTTACAGACAAGCAAAAGCTGAGAGAGTTCAGCACCACCAAACCAGCTTTACAACAAATGCTAAAGGAACTTCTCTAGGCAAGAAACACAAGAGAAGGAAAAGACCTATAATAACAAACCCAAAACAATTAAGAAAATGGGAATAGGAACATACATATCGATAATTACCTTAAATGTAAATGGACTAAATGCTCCCACCAAAAGACACAGATTGGCTGAATGGATACAGAAACAAGACCCATATATATGCTGTCTACAAGAGACCCACTTCAGACCTAGAGACACATACAGACTGAAAGTAAGGGGATGGAAAAAGATATTCCATGCAAATGTAAATCAAAAGAAAGCTGGAGTAGCAATTCTCATATCAGACAAAATAGAATTTAAAGACTATTAGAAGAGACTAAGAAGGACACTACATAATCATCAAGGGATTGATGCAAGAAGAAGATGTAACAATTGTAAATATTTATGCACCCAACATAGGAGCACCTCAATACATAAGGCAAATACTAACAGCCATAAAAGGGGAAATTGACAGTAAAACACTCATAGTAGGGGACTTTAACACCCCACTTTCACCAATGGACAGATCATCCAAAATGAAAATAAATAAGGAAACACAAGCTTTAAATGATACATTAAACAAGATAGACTTAATTGATATTTATAGGACATTCCATCCAAAAACAACAGAATACACATTTTTCTCAAGTGCTCATGGAACATTCTCCAGGATAGATCATATCTTGGGTCACAAATCAAGCCTTGGTAGATTTAAGAAAATTGAAATTGTATCAAGTATCTTTTCCGACCACAATGCTATGAGACTAGATATCAATTACAGGAAAAGACCTATAAAAAATACAAACACCTGGAGGCTAAACAATACACTACTTAATAACAAAGTGATCACTGAAGAAATCAAAGAGGAAATAAAAAAATACCTAGAAACAAATGACAATGGAGACACGATGACCCAAAACCTATGGGATGCAGGAAAAGCAGTTCTAAGAGGTAAGTTTACAGCAATACAATCCTACCTTAAGAAACAGGAAACATCTCGAGTAAACAACCTGACCTTGCACCTAAAGCAATTAGAGAAAGAAGAACAAAAAACCCCCAAAGTTAGCAGAAGGAAAGAAATCATAAAAATCAGATCAGAAATAAATGAAAAAGAAATGAAGGAAACGATAGCAAAGATCAATAAAACTAAAAGCTGGTTCTTTGAGAAGATAAACAAAATTGATAAACCATTAGCCAGACTCATCAAGAAGAAAAGGGAGAAGACTCAACTCAATAGAATTAGAAATGAAAAAGGAGAAGTAGCAACTGACACTGCAGAAATACAAAAGATCATGAGAGATTACTACAAGCAACTGTATGCCAATAAAATGGACAACCTGGAAGAAATGGACAAATTCTTAGAAATGCACAACCTGCCAAGACTGAATCAGGAAGAAATAGAAAATATGAACAGACCAATCACAAGCACTGAAATTGAAACTGTGATTAAAAGTCTTCCAACAAACAAAAGCCCAGGACCAGATGGCTTCACAGGCAAATTCTATCAAACATTTAGAGAAGAGCTAACACCTATCCTTCTCAAACTCTTCCAAAATATAGCAGAGGGAGGAACACTCCCAAACTCATTCTACGAGGCCACCATCACCTTGATACCAAAACCAGACAAGGATGTCACAAAGAAAGAAAACTACAGGCCAATATCACTGATGAACATAGATGCAAAAATCCTCAACAAAATACTAGCAAACAGAATCCAACAGCACATTAAAAGGATCATACACCATGATCAAGTGGGGTTTATTCCAGGAATGCAAGGATTCTTCAATATATGCAAATCAATCAACATGGTACACCATATTAACAAATTGAAGGAGAAAAACCACATGGTCATCTCAATAGATGCAGAGAAAGCTTTCGACAAAATTCAACACCCATTTATGATAAAAACCCTGCAGAAAGTAGGCATAGAGGGAACTTTCCTCAACACAATAAAGGCCATATATGACAAACCCACAGCCAACATCGTCCTCAATGGTGAAAAACTGAAACCATTTCCACTAAGATCAGGAACAAGACAAGGCTGCCCACTCTCACCACTCTTATTCAACCTAGTTTTGGAAGTTTTAGCCACAGCAATCAGAGAAGAAAAGGAAATAAAAGGAATCCAAATCGGAAAAGAACAAGTAAAGCTGTCACTGTTTGCAGATGACATGATACTATACATAGAGAATCCTAAAGATGCTACCAGAAAACTACTAGAGCTAATCAATGAATTTGGAAATCAAGAAAACACTCCCATTTACCATTGCAACAAAAAGAATAAAATATCTAGGAATAAACCTACCAAAGAGACAAAAGACCTGTATGCAGAAAATTATAAGACACTAATGAAAGAAATTAAAGATGATACAAATAGATGGAGAGATATACCATGTTCCTGGATTAGAAGAATCAATATTGTGAAAATGACTCTACTACCCAAAGCGATCTACAGATTCAATGCAATCCCTATCAAATTACCACTGGCATGTTTCACAGAACTAGAACAAAAAATTTCAGAATTTGTATGGAAACACAAAAGACCCCGAATAGCCAAAGCAATCTTGAGAACGAAAAACAGAGCTGGAGGAATCAGGCTCCCTGACTTCAGACTATACTACAAAGCTACAGTAATCAAGACAGTATGGTACTGGCACAAAAACAGAAAGATAGATCAGTGGAACAGGATAGAAAGCCCAGAGATAAACCCATGCACATATGGTCACCTTATCTTTGATAAAGGAGGCAGGAATGTACAGTGGAGAAAGGACAGCCTCTTCAATAAGTGGTGCTGGGAAAACTGGATAGGGACATGTAAAAGTATGAGATTAGATCATTCCCTAACACCATACACAAAAATAAGCTCAAAATGGATTAAAGACCTAAATGTAAGGCCAGAAACTATCAAACTCTTAGAGGAAAACATAGGCAGAACACTCTATGACATAAATCACAGCAAGATCCTTTTGGACCCACCTCCTAGAGAAATGGAAATAAAAACAAAAGTAAACACATGGGACCTAATGAAACTTCAAAGCTTTTGCACAGCAAAGGAAACCATAAACAAGACCAAAAGACAACCCTCAGAATGGGAGAAAATATTTGCAAATGAAGCAACTGACAAAGGATTAATCTCCAAAATTTATAAACAGCTCATGCAGCTCAATAGCAAAAAAACAAACAATCCAGTCCAAAAATGGCCAGAAGACCTAAATAGACATTTCTCCAAGAAGACATACAGACTGCCAACAGACACATGAAAGAATGCTCAACATCATTAATCATTAGAGAAATGCAAAGCAAAACTACAATGAGATATCATCTCACACCAGTCATAATGGCCATCATCAAAAAATCTAGAAACAATAAATTCTGGAGAGGGTGTGGAGAAAAGGGAACACTCTTGCAGTGCTGGTGGGAATGTGAATTGGTACAGACACTGTGGAGAACAGTGTGGAGGTTCCTTAAAAAACTACAAATAGAACTACCATATGACCCAGCAAACCCACTACTGGGCATATACCCTGAGAAAACCATAATTCAAAAAGACTCATGTACCAAAATGTTGATTGCAGCTCTATTTACAATAGCCCAGAGATGGAAACAACCTAAATGTCCATCATCGGATGAATGGATAAAGAAGATGTGGCACATATATACAATGGAATATTACTCAGCCATAAAAAGAAACGAAATTGAGCTATTTGTAATGAGGTGGATAGACCTAGAGTCTGTCATACAGAGTGAAGTAAGTCAGAAAGAGAAAGACAAATACCATATGCTAACACATATATATGGAATTTAAGGGAAAAAAATATCATGAAGAACCTAGGGGTAAAAAAGGAATAAAGACACAGACCTACTTGAGAATGGACTTGAGGATATGGGGAGGGGGAAGGGTAAGCTGTGACAAAGCGAGAGAGAGGCATGGACATATATACACTACCAAACGTAAAATAGATAGCTAGTGGGAAGCAGCCGTATAGCACAGGGAGATCAGCTGTGCTGTAAGACTCACCCATAACCAAGAAAGAACATGTCCCAGGTCTTCCTTTGTGACCGCCTGGAGGGGTGGGATAGGGAGGGTGGGAGGGAGGGAGACGTAAGAGGGAAGGGATATGGGAACAGATGTATATGTATAACTGATTCACTTTGTTATAAAGCAGAAACTAATACACCATTGTGAAGCAATAAAAAAAAAGAAAGAAAAAAAAGAACCATTTCTCACTTTGCTACAGCCTTGTGGGCCTTATGGATGCAAGACCCGTTGGCTTTCAAAGCTAGACGTTTTGACGGCTCATCTCTCAGGTGCAAATCTTAAAAGCTGAGGTGCCAGAATTAGGGTTCAAACCAGTCACTCCTCAGGGGTTTTGCGTTCCCTTCATACTGTGTGTTGCCACTCCAGGGCTTGGGTTTATGGCAAGATTGTGTCTCAACCTCTCCTACCCATTTTGATGTGGTTTTTTCTCATCTATGTGATGTGTAGGAGTTGCTCAGCTCGTTTTGGGGTTTCTTTCAGAGGAAATTGTTCTGTATGAGCTGTAGATTTGGTGTGTCTTTGGGATGAGGTGAGTTCAGCAGCCTCCTACGTTGCCGACTTGAACCAGAAATCTCAAGTTTTCTTTTGCATCCAGTTCTCACTAAAGGTTGCTTGTCATAGTAGAAGAAGCCTTTCCAGGTGTCTATTTTCTACCTGTCCCAAATGTTTCTGCTTCTCTCTTTCTGATTATAAGATCTGAGGTTTACCCAGTGACTTTGGAATAGCCCTTGACATAATGGCAAGCAGTTACACTTTACTACTACTATCAAAACTACATTACAGAGTGGAAAATGGTAAAATAGATAAAAAGCAAGATGAAAAACCAAAATTGGTGTATTACTTGCTGTGCATCCTGTGCATATGGATTCCCTCTACTCTGGGATGAGACCTGCTTTTAGACATCAATAATATAAACAATGACTCACTCAAAGAGGATTTGTCCATTTTATAATGTTGCCTGGAGGCACAAAAAGGAGAAACAAATAAGAATGTGTAAGACTCACCCATAACCAAGAAAGAACATGTCCCAGGTCTTCCTTTTACAGGCATGGCAGGATGTGGTGCTCTACTCTCTTGACCATGTTTACTGTCCCCACAAGAGGAGTGATCATTGTTTCTCTGAGACCCTTTGTTCCCCTTTCCCCATCTTTCCATCTCTCCAAGAGTGATGGGAGTCCTTCAGTGATATTGCTTCAGAAGCCTGCTAAGAGTGGCAAACAACAGTAGCAAGAGGGAGCCGCCCCCATGCAAACTCCATTTATTGTAAATAATGCAAAGAAACAGAACTATTGGATTTCCTGGCTTGAATTCAAAGGCCAGCAGTATAAAGGGGAAACTGAGTGTTGAACACATGGTATAGCATCAGACTGAAGCTGAGACACTGAAAGAAAAGGAAGAAGTGTCTTTTTTCAGGATGATAGAACGCCATAGTCTGGGTGGCTTATAAATAACAGACATTTATTTTTCACAGTTCTGGAGGTAGGAAGTCTGAGGTCAAGGTGCCAGCCTGTTAGGTTCTGGTGAGAACCCTCTTCTGGGTTGCAAATGACCATTTTCTCATTGTAGCCTCACATGGTGGAGACAGCAGTCATCTCTCTAGTGTCTTTTCTAATAAGGATACTAATCCCATTCACGAGGGTTCCACCCTCATGACTTAATCACCTCAGAAAGGCCCAACCTCTTAATCTCATCCCATTGGGGGTTAGGATTTCAACATATAAATTTGGGGGGGGGACATTCATATGCTGATACTGAGCTTCCTTCTCACTCTAGGTGATACCTTTGTATCTTTTTTTTTTTTTTTTTTTTTTTTTTGCTGTACGTGGGCCTCTCACTATTGTGGCCTCTCCCGTTGCGGAGCACAGGCTCCAGACACGCAGGCTCAGCGGCCATGGCTCACGGGCCCAGCCACTCCGCGGCATGTGGGATCTTCCCAGCCTGGGGCACGAACCCATGTCCCCTGCATTGGCAGGTGGACTCTCAACCACTGCGCCACCAAGGAAGCCCTGTATCTTTTTTTGATATCCAGAAGGAACAGAGATAACTTATCCTAAACATATCTTTGCAGAATTATGTTAAACTTTTCTCAAAAATATAATAAATACTCACTGATGAAAACGTATAGAAATGAAAAAGAACATATATGACACAAAAATCACTCAATTCCAACATTCAAAGGAATCCCTGTATTAATTAACTCTTGCTAAAAACTCGATGACTTAAAAAAGTAATAATTTTTTAATGCTTCTGGGTTTACAAATCAGCTAGGCAGTACTTCTGATTTGGACTGGGTTTGGCTGATCTTGGCTGGGCTCATTTTTGCAACTATCATTAGCTGATGGGGCAGTTGGGGTCCTCTGGGGGCTTCCTAGAATCTGGCTGGTCTAGGATGGCCTCAGCTTGGATGATTTGTCTCTGTTCCACGTGGTCTCCCATCTTCCAGGAGGCTGACCCAGGTTTATTGTTCTCCTGGCAGAAGTAGCATTCTGAGAGGGAAGGGAGAAATGGTCAAGGACTCTTGAGGCCTAGGCTTATAGCTGGCACAGTGTCAACTCAGCTGAATTCTACTGAATATCAGAGTAAGAAAATAACCTTTAATTCTTGGTGGTAGGAGCTCCAAAGACACATTGTAAAGGAAAGGGCAGAAAATTGAGGCTCTTTTTACAATTAATCAGCTACAACTCCTTTAAATTTGTGTGTATATAGATAGAAAGATGGGTAAGTAGAGAGATATTTATATGTAGAGACAGATGTACTTTTAAAATTCAAATCTAATAATAAAGTTATAAAAATTTATATACATGAAATATATGTATATGTAGCTATGTGTTTTATATATATTAATCATGTACATTATAATACCATATAAGTGTGTAATTGTGTAATGTGTAATACATATTATTTATAATATAATTATAAATAATATAAAAAATTTATAAACTAGGATTATAGAACATAATATTCTGAATTTATTTCATGCTCTTCCAGAACTATTTCTTATTTTATAAAATAATGTTTGAAAATATTAATCTAGTGGTACAAAATACCTAATTGTACAAATAAACTATAATATTTTTAACTAAGAGCCACTTTATTTCATTTAGTTTTTTGAAATGTTCACTCTGTTTTAATTATACTTTATGGTAAAAAAAGCAATGAGCAATAAATTCTCTTCAAAATAGAATTAAATAATTTTGTAACAGTGATAAAACACGAAAGGCAATGGTCAAAAATATATAAAAATCTATTTTTATAACTTAAAAATATAACATTAAATAAAGAATTCATGAGTTATCTTAATAATAAAATCCCAATCATACTAAGTAATTCTGGGAAACAGTGAGGAATGAAGTGAAAATGTTCTTTTCTCCTTGTCTTGCATGAGAAAGGGCTCTACACAGTATCTTTGTATATAATTCTACTCTAAAGTACATAGCATAGAGAAACCCTCATATATAATGCCATACAGATATACAAAAATGTCACAATGGCTTTATTTATAATGATAACAAGGCTGGAAACATTCAAAATGCCCATCAACAAGAGAATAAAAAAATATATTATATATAGCAGCAAAAACTAATGAACTCCAACAGTAGTTCAGAGCAGGGCTCTGATACCAGACTGCCTGGGTTCATACATAGCTCCAGCTCTTAAAATCTGCCTGACCACTAGCAACATACTTACTCCTTACCACATATTCCATTTTCCTCACCCCAAAAGTTGAGAGTAACAATAGGATCTACCTCATTGTTTCTTGTAAACAATAATTATAAACACATGTGAATTATTTATAATAGTCTCTCGCACGTAGCTCTTCAGGAAGGGTTTTTTGTTTGTTTTCCTTTGGGTTTATTTTTTTTTCCCTCAGACGTGGAAGAAACACATTTTTTCATTGTAAATCAAAAAATTTCTAAGAGGTGTCTTATTACCCATCTTTCTTTGGGTATAATTGCTCCCTCCTTGGACCTCTGTAGTGACTCTTCCTTCTGCTTTCCCCTTTATCCATTTAGCTCTTCATGTATTTTCTCAAATTTCACCTTCTCAGTGAAGCTACACTGACAATGTTACTTAGAATTGCAGACCCAATCTCCATTGCTAGTAGTTCTGATTTCCCTTACTCTGCTCAATTTTCATCCCCCATCTCATCTCCTAAAGTACTGTATATTCCATTTTTAATTAAGCTTATTGTTTACTACCTGTCCTTTCTCACTAGAATCCAAGCTCCTCATGGGCTGGAATTTTTGTTTTTTTTGTTTGATGCGGATTCAGAGAACTAGAGCAGTGTCCGGCACATAACAGGAACTCAAATATTTTGTTGAATGAGTAGGTTTGAATTCTCACCTAATAACTATCTGGCTTACAGACTTGGGAAAGTCACTTAACCGTTTGAGCCTCAGTTTCCTTATCTGTGTTTTGGAGAGGAGAACACCTGTGTTTGAGGTTTGTTGTAATGATCCAAGCTGATATCTTGGATGTACTCAGTACAGTTATGACACACTTATGGGGAGCAGAAAAGGCTGCTGTTCTTCTCTTCCTTCCCCTTCTCTTCTTTTCCCTCCATTATTGTCATCCTCAGTTTCCATTAAAATTACTGAGCTGCTTACTAAATCTTTTAATTTTAAAATAATGCACATTTTGGGCTTCCCTGGTGGCGCAGTGGTTGAGAGTCCACCTGCCGATGCAGGGGACACGGGTTCGTGCCCCGGGCCGGGAAGATCCCACATGCCGCGGAGCAGCTGGGCCCGTGAGCCATGGCCGCTGAGCCTGCGCGTCCGGAGCCTGTGCTCCGCAACGGGAGAGGCCACAACAGTGAGAAGCCCGCGTACCAAAAAATAATAATAATAATAATGCACATTTTGAAGTAATTAAAATCTCAAAAGTGGCATGGATTAAGGGCTAAACGTTCAGAGGAAGGACATGCTGTTGGGTATCAGGGGTGGTGAAGACAGGGAGAGTCCCGATTGGAAGATGGAAGCCTGAGAGTGGAAGATCAGTGAGTTTGGAGAGCCTGTGTTTAGGCTTAGGCATTGCTCGTGACCAACTGGATGCCTTGCCAGGGCTTAGCTGCTCTCAGTTCGGTTACACATATGAAAATTGGGGATCATAATATCTTCTTTTTGAGTTTGAATGGAGAATTACATGAGGTAATTTTTGTAAAAGCATCTGGACTGGGCTGTCACATGGAGCTTGAAAAAAGTTAGTTGGATCTGAGGAGACACTTGCTCCTTACCTAGATGAGGAGAATTTCAACACTTAGAGACGATGGAAATAAAGGAGGGAAAAAGAGAAAGTTATAGGGCTTCCCTGGTGGCGCAGTGGTTGAGAGTCCGCCTGCCGATGCAGGGGACACGGGTTCGTGCCCCGGTCCGGGAAGATCCCACATGCCACGGAGTGGCTGGGCCCGTGAGCCATGGCCGCTGAGCCTGCGCGTCTGGAGCCTGTGCTCCGCAACGGGAGAGGCCACAACAGTGAGAGGCCCGCGTACCGCAAAAAAAAAAAAAAAAAAAAAAGAAAGTTATAGATGCAATGAGATCCAAGACATAGATGGAAAATATCTTGGGATCATTGATTTAGCCTTTATAAGTATCTATAAGAATTTATCAGCATAAAAACGTTGATTTTAGCCAGAGAATGGGAAGTCTTCACTTTCATGTAAATGTTTGAAATTATTCAGTGGTCAGTGGTAAACCTTAAGAGCATTTTGAGCATGAAATTAATAAGATGGGAACTATGCTTTAGTGAGATTGATTAATATGACAGCAAATGTGCAAGCTCCATTGGAAGAGAAGAGACTCCAGGCAGTGAGACCAACCCCTACTGGGTGCCTGGCGCTTAACCAATATTTGCTGAATTAATTGAATATTAAAGAATGTATTTGCATTTTGTTAGGTGCACTATTCACCATTCTAATTGGTGTCTAGAGACATTGTGCACATGATAATTCTTTGCTTGCTGTTTCCATCTCTGATGCATGTAATGGGAATGAAGGAAATGGCCATTTCCAGTGACTCTCAGGATTGACATACTGTCTTCTCTTTGCCTCATTTGAAATGCAGAGATTGAAAGTCAAATTTAAAGGATAGAGAAGATTGCATTAAGTCATTAAATAAAACGTCCCTTGAGGCTGAGACTCTGATGGGATGTAAATAGACACTTGTCAGCAATATGGGATTAACCACCTTAAACATTTTCTTTTTCTTTTTTTGCCTAACAAAATGATGGCTCTTGCAAAATGGAGCAAGCTTCTGGTTTGAAGTGATCTTTGGTTGACACTTGTGTGCCCTAGTGGATCTGGCATCCCACTTTGTGAGTGGGCGCTCAGCCAACTTGCGAATGGGCGTGAGCACGGGCAGCCAGTCTTAGTGGCGGATGTGCATTGATTATGCAGGATGTCAGGCTAGTAAAGTTGAAATGGCCGTCTGTCCTCAGCTTCTGTGCTGGCCACTGAAGGGATGGGCTGTCAGGAGTCCAGCTTTCAGCTCAATTAATTCCAAAAAATAAGAATTAGCTTCTGCAGTGAACTGCAGCAAATTAATATGCCTCGGAAATCAGAATAGGTATTCTTCCAAAAGAAAAAGCAGAATCTTTCACTTTATGGCTGTTTCTGTATAAAGTGAAAGGTAGACTCTACAATGAAAAAAAAAAATCACTCACCCCCCAGGTTTTGTTATTTTACTTTCTCCCTCTCTGGAATGGGTCTGGTTCTAAGCAATAGCTGAATTTTACTCATGTTTTCTAAGAGAGTAAGGAAGTCTAGGGCACTGTCATTTCTAAGTCTTCTTTTTTTTCCCCCCTTTTTTTGATTAAAAAAAATAATCTAAAGGCACAGATCAGATCAAAACTTATGTTGTTGGTGCAGTAAGCCAAATGTTCCAGTACTGATGGTTCCTGGATTGGCTCTCTAAATTTTGGGTCTCTTCAGGTTTTTTCTGAAGAGTCCAATAGCAGAAACTTATTTCGTCTAGAGACGAATTTGTGTGATGGTCTCTTGTATTGTATTAAAATGATTCCATCAGAGAGTAAACTGCTGAAGGGCAGAGTCTCTCCCTTTCTCATGGACATGCCTCTAGTCACTAGCATTAAGTCTGGCATTTGCCAGGTGCTCAGTCAATATTTTTTAAATCAGTGTATGAAACTCATTATGTAGGATCTGTTTGGAAGGGTTCAGGGGACGTAGAAGAGATGGGGAAGAGAAATGCGATTCACTGAACTCCTGTAATGCATTAGGCAAGTTCTAGGTTCTTTATACATACATGGGTATTCCTTACCCAGCTTTTAATTAACAGCTTAGATGTCACTGTCTTCATTCAGCAAACCTTCATAATCATTCAGGTCTGGTTTACTTGTCCCTCGTATATGTCCCCACCTATCTGTCAAGTGTATTCTTATTATTGCTCTTTTATGGGCTATGCCTCCCCACCGGACTGCAAAACCCACGAGGGTGGGAACAGCATCTTTCCTGTTCACTGCTGTAGCCCAAGGGCCTGTGATATTGCCTACTTCTTCAGTCTCTGCAGTGGGTTGTTTGGTTTCTTTTTTACCATGTTTCTATGATGGAAGCATTAAATTCAGGCAAGAAAAGTGAGGTTCATAGTTTACATGACTTACTAAAATCAAGAATCTTATAAATGGCAGAGCCTGAATTAAATCCAGATCTAGCCCGGTCTATATTTTTTCATCTATAAAACACTGTTGTGCTACTTTATGATAGTGATGGTTTGGTGCCTCGAGTGTGTGAAGTGTTCACACAAGGAGAAAAATGTTGCTAGAGATATGTTTAGGGAAGCCCACAGATCTGCCACCTGAGATATAGAAGCTTCCAGTCTTATGTTGACCATTCCTGATATAGTAATGTTGCTCTTGTCTCTTGCAACTGCATCTCCATAGCTTTATGTTTGTTTTTAATATTTCATTTATAAAAGTAAATTCAGTGCCTGGACATCTGGGTATCTAGGCAAACAATAAGATATCATACATTTCAATTTCAACATGAGCCAGAGGGACTATCTATCAAATCAGGCAAAAGCCTGACTGGAAAGAAGGGATAAAATTTTATCAAGAGAATATATTAAAAAACAGATGGAATTGGGAAATATGTACAAGTACAAATCATACATACAGTACCTCTGCTGCCCCTAACTATATTGTGGAAGCATAGACTACAGATTCCTAAAGCCAATCTAAGGACAAAATAAAAGAAAAGTGGACAAACATCCTCAGGGTAACTTTAAGTTAGTCAGTTAAGTCTTTTTCTAGTGCTCCCTGCTGCAGAGTCAGAATCTTGGGAGACAAGAAACAAAGTTTCAGAATTATTTATTAGACAAATAAGAAAAGAAGGTAGAGAAATGGCGAGAGAGAAATAGAACACCTTCAGGCTAATGTTACTCAGGGCTACTGTCTTTAGTATGGTGGAAGAAAAGTTTAAAACAAAAATTTTTTAATTATGTCCTCTGCATGTAATCCATGGCATTTTTTGAAAAGCCATCAAAGATATTTCAAACCTCTCCATTTATTAACGTCTTGGAATAAACATGGCTGAAAACAAATTCTTTATTTACAGTCTTTGTCTTGATGATGCATAAGACCAAGGGATCCAAATTGATAAGAATTGTTTTTTCTTTCATACAAAGCACTTTTTCTTTTTTTATCTCTGCCTCATACATTACTATGGCTGAGAGGAAACTTTAAAGGTTATTTAGCCCAACGTTTTACTTCAAAGATCAGAGGTTTAAACATTTGACAACATTAAGCAACCCTTTCCACCATGCTCCACTATCCTTGACCCTTAGAAAAAATTCCAGATTTAGCATTGGTTTCCTAGCCGAGATTCCATCATTTACCCTCCTGGTGGTCCTCCCCAGAGGGTCAAATTCTACCAGAGGTTGGTCAGCTTTCAGCTTTCCTTGGATTATGTCACTCAAAGGCTTTCTTTACCTCTTAAACCAAGTTAAGATGGTGTTACTAGGGCAATACTACACATTTCCACTCCCCAATATATAATATTAAATATCTATTTCTCTATCTACAATAATTATTGGGGTACAGTAGGAATAGGCACATGTAGGCACAATAGGAAAAGAGAAATATAATAATGCATAGTTTTTATTACATTCATGTATAAGAGGGGCATGGGGGAAAGTTGGTTGGGGGGCATATGGGAATTCTTTGTATCACTTTTTAAATTTTTTGTAAATCTAAAACTAAAAAAATAAAGTATATTTTGTAAACAAATAAGAAAGTAAATAAGTAAATAAATAAAGGCCACAGTCTGCAGGTTTTTTGCTACCTACATTTTCCCTGGTCCCTTAAGTGTTTTATTCTAGGTCCAAAGCTGCTTAGCTAACTGAAATCCCAAGTTGATACCTACAGGTAGAAAAAAACCTGTTAGTTCTCTTGTAGACTAAATAGAAACCTCAATCCCTTAGTGCTTAGAGCTACCTTTAGGTAATATTCTGCAGTAAAGAAAAGGAAAGGAACTAACAACAAAAAATGGTTGGGTCTTGTTTGAGTAACATGGCCTCTGAATAATTCTACCTTAAATCTTGTAGGAAGCATAGATTCCCTGAGGCCAGCATTTATAGTGATTCTTTTACTCTCTGCAGTTTCCAAGTAGGATAAGTTTTATGTGCAATTATGGAGAAGAAAAATTATATTTATACAGGGATCACACTTTGTAATGATTATGAACCAAAAAACCTAAAATTAGTTTGTGGCCTAACCAAAAAAAAAAAAAAAAAAAAAAAAAGCTTCTAAGAACAGGGAGTATGATTTAGAAGGAGAATGACAAAAAAAATCATTGTTGTTTTATTTTATGTTCAGAAAATGAATACATTGATGCTTAATATTATGGAGCAATATAAACCAGCTTCAGCTATTTCTCTTGAGGAAAGTGATGAACTGGCTGAAAGTAAAAGGGATGCAAAATAAGTAGCACAGCTATCTGACATGTAGTTCGTGTGTTTGTGGATTAAGTGCATCAGAGATGTTTTATTTTGTTAGTATTTACCAATACATTATTTAGAAATATTACGAGCTCATATCCAGAATTATGCTTCTAAAAGAAATCTGCAGTGAGAGCAAGAACCCATAGCATATTAAATTCATAGGATGTGGAGAAGTTAATAAATCATTTTTTATTAAGGCTAGATTTCCCCCTTTTCTTTGACACAGTGATATATGCATGCAACTAAATATCATAAACCCAATATTTGGGTGCATGTGGATGAAAGTAAAAATATTCAGCTATTAATAAAAATTATTTCCTAAGACATATATTCAAGTGGGGGATTAGTTCAATCTGAGTTCTATTCTTTTAAAAAGAACATTAAAAGGCAAAGTCCTTGCTGCTAAAGTCACCTTCCTCCATCTCCCTACTTTGCCTCTCTCAGCTGGAAAACTACCTCAATTCTCTATTCTATTTGGGGTGACGAGACCTCCTGATCTTGTGACTAAAGGAAAAGCTGGAAATGTTCTTATTTACTCTGGTACAGAGTCAGCCATTTTGAACACATTTGTATTCACAGGGCTGTTCTCAGTCAGACCAGGCTGCATTCCACACGCTGTGTCTCTGATGCTCCAATGAGCAACTGCTCCTGCAGCCAGTCCTGGTGCAGCTGAGTTACCTTCACATCCATCTCTCCAGCAATATGTAGCCAGAGGACACACCTTAGGACTTGGGAATTGTGCTTTGTGCAGGCTCTCCCCCTTGTGTTTCCTTGAAGAGGTGAGCAAAGGAGAATACGAAATGGGGCATTTTGGTCACATTAATAAATACAGACATGGATCTTGTGAGTGGTACATAGTAAATGAAAAACAACCGAAATTAACTTTGGCTAATTATGTAATGACTGTGGGTGAATCTCCTCCCTCTCTTCCAAAACTCTATTTTCTCTCTTATGTTCTTAAGAAAGGCATTTAAATTCAGGTTCCCTGTATGGCAGTGGTGATTTCACACATATAATCTAATTTTTTACCACAGAAATATAGTTTTCCAAGAGTGTGTGTATGTATGTGTTTGCATAAAATGTCTCATAAACTACTAAAAGTCCCAGGAGAAGTGGAAGTGGGTATATATGCATCCTCCAAAGGAAGAACAATTCTGAAGTTATTTACAGTACAAAGACCTTTTAATAGGTTACAGGCTACATTTTTCTTAGGGAAAGATGTTAGGGATTGAAATACCACCCTCCTGCAGCATTATTGTGCACCTATGAATCTCTGAAAGAGGTGGTATGAAGTGGTGCTTAAAAGAACAAACTCTTGAACCACACTGTCTTCTTGAACCCCAGCTATACCACACCTCAGATTTGTGGCACCAGCAAAATTTTGTAACTTCCTTGTGCTGAAGTTTCCTCTCCTGTAAAAGGGGGATCTTAACAGTCCCTAACTCATAGAACTGCTGAGGCAGTTAAATGAATTTCCATGAGTAAATTGCTTAGAACAGTGTCAGGCCCACAGTATGTAAGGACTGAATAAGCAATGGTGACTATTACTCCTTTGGGGGACTTCCAGAAAAATGGGCTGTTTCACCTCAACCTCTACTCTCACAGTAATGGATCTCAGTGTCACCATTTCACCAACTCGGAAAAA
The DNA here is from genome assembly GCF_964341445.2 of Mesoplodon mirus. NCBI lineage: Eukaryota > Metazoa > Chordata > Mammalia > Artiodactyla > Ziphiidae > Mesoplodon > Mesoplodon mirus. Next base: position 116,751,293 of record NC_138979.1, on the reverse strand, counting down.
ACAGCAGATGAGTTTATCCCAGATTCTTGAGGACATGCTGAGGTGGCCGTGTGGTCCTTGCCTTCAAGGAAATTGGAATATGATAGAAAATAAGATTTCCAGATACTAATATGACAAATGTATATCTTCCCAAACCGGTGAATATTTAAGTAGGAATAAAAATCTCATAAATCACTCCAGGCAAATGGCACCAGAGCTTTAAAAATGTGAAAGCCAAAGCAGAAAATTACTTAACTGTGAATGAATATTAGTATCTGCATGACTTGTTTTTAGTTCTTTCTTATTTAGCAATAACCCTTCTTCGTTCTGCTATAGAAAACACTGTTTCCCTTAATAGGTGTTAAACCAGCACTAATTCCTGTGGTTTCCTGATCAGTAGCAAAACGAGTGCATATATACATATTTTTTCATGTAGGACTGGTGAGTTATTTCCCTTCTGATGCTGTTTTTATATTCAGGTCTTCTGGGTATCATTAGAAACAAAATTAAGAGTAATATATGTTCATTTTAAAAATAAGCCAAACTAAGCTATGAAATTTTAGATGCCTTTGAGCGTACCTCAAATAATGTGACATCAGCAGTTATATAATTTTATTGCTGATGTTAAGTCTGTGACAAACTCTCAGCTACAGTTTGCTCTGGATGTCGGAAAAATGAACCTTATGAATTTTAATGCCTTTTACTTTTGACATTGATTTATGTTTTGTACAGCTGTACTTTTCTATACACTGATATAAATAAACAAGCATCCTTAATAGAACATTTGGAGAATGCCTTGTTCTAAAGTGTTACTTTTTAAACATCAGCTGGAGGTTGTTTAAGTAATAATATTCAAAGTGTGTACACTAATCACAACAATTTGAAGTGACATAAAGATGTCTATAAATGTTTGTGTGTTTTACAGATTCAAACTTTTAGGTATGAAAACAGTGTTCAAATAAAGCTGCTAGAGGTGTTTTCAAACACTGCCAAAAACAAAGATGACATGATGATAATCTAATAGAGCTAGCATCTGACAGTGAGTCATTTAGATATGAGGTGTTGGGCTCATTCAAGGGCAAAGCTTGGCTTCTAAGATGGGGGAACAGAGGGCACGGAAAGGGATATTTTTCTGTACTCTTTCTGTTTATGATGTATGCATCATTAGATGACATCTTAATGAACTTGACTTTATTCACATAACAGACATTTAAAAACAAGTTCTGTGGAAGTTGTAAGGCACCCAGACAGCACAAACTTCCTTCCTCTACTTCTTCATGGGACCAACCAACTTTTCAATGAACTTAATCTTACTTTCTCTCATTAGTAGGTGATGACCTCAAAGGGAAGGGAAGGTCTCCATCATAAAGAGATTTTGGTACATGTTGCCCCATGCTCTGTTATTTAGGGGTCTCAGTGATCAAAGAATGTTCACAGAAATGAAAGTGTCCATGTGTTATTATGAACTATTCATATATTGAGCAGGTCTGATTTTTACTCCACAAAATGCAGTGAAAAGAACTATCCCATTCATTTATTTTGTGAGTCAGTTAATATGCTCTGAGTCCCCACATACCCGGCTGGCAGGAAATAAAAAATTCTAAACATTTTTAGGGGAAACTTTTCACTCTTGTTAGGGTAGTAAAAGAAGCTCAGTGGTCTCCTGAACACCAGAATATTTTGGAGAAAGTCTTGAGTGTTCGGCTGGCACTGATCACTAATGATATTATCTAGTCTTCATGATCCATGCACTGTAAACTCTCCCAATGAAATAGAAGACATGTCATATACAATTGAATTCTGAATCCCCAAATTATCTTTTTCAAGGTTAGTCTTCTGTGAAATGGTGGGCATTGTATACATGAAATATTTTGTGTGTTTTCTTAGTAGCAAAGAACTAAGGAATTGACAAATCACTGGAAGCCCATATGGCAACTGAGGAAAAGATATCCTGCCCTAAGACACTTAAGCTTCCTCTGCTGTAAATTGTCTCCAAAGTGAATGGTGTCCCCTAATTGAAAAAGACCGCATGACTGCATATGGCAGTTCGGTAGAGCTTAGAGATTTCTTTTTAATTTTGTTCCTCTAGGCACTACAAATGTTTGAATTATGGAGCTGAAAGAGACTTTATGATAATTTGACAGTTAGGAAACTGAAACACAACAGGTAAGATGAGTAGTCAAATGTATTGATAATTGGTGAAAGCCGTAGAATTAGGACTCGTATCTCCTCACTCCTTTGCTGCCAGCTGCCATATTTTTCCATAGATAAAATTCTAAAAAACAAATATTGGCTTAAAAAATTCTAAGCAAAACAAAAATAATAAACATATGAATATGAGAAAGTTAACTTCATTGTCCAAAGATTCATCCCATTAAAAATAACAAAAACAAGTTCTCTATGCTATTTAAAACACAGCTACTTTTCCAAAAGCAAATGTACATGCAACCTCTAGGAATGTGTTTTGTTTGGAGCAGAATGCTCCTGGGTAAGTAGTGGTATGATGTTAGGGTCTGTATGGTACATAAGATGCTAAAAGCCGTGGCACCTTTTCTTAAGGGCTTCCCTCCACAGAGTTACTGAAGAGTGAACAGAAGTTAGCCACAGCCACTTGCTAGGGCTAGGAAAAGTGTCTCCAATGACCTGCATTATTTAAAAAATAGTTAATGGTCATCTTGGAGCTGCAGTTTCATTATCATTGTCTCTCTTCAGCTTAACGCAGCCAGTCCGCTTCTCCAGCTTTTACTCTCTTGATTTTCCTTTTAGTCATTTGTGAGACCAAAGCAGGTTCAATGTCACTTATGAACGTACCTAATGATGCTGATGGAATCAGCAATACAATTAACAACGAACAAATGGTGTAGCTCTTGGTGTAAGCATCCTCCTTTGTCCTTTATGTATGTTTGCTTTTGATGAAAAATGGCGCAGACTCTCCGGGTTTAGGGACTTAAGAGCTTCTTCTTTCAATAGAGGGTGATTCTTCCAAGGGCAGAACAAATTACATAGATTTATTACATTTTTACTCAGTCCATCTATACTCTACCTCATGCTTTGCAAAACAGGGTATTTTGTTTTCCTTTAGAGTCTTTAACTTTTTTCTAGAACTACCTTATTTTTTATACTTTAAAGAGTCACTTGGGCTATGGAGACTGGTGCTTTGAAGAGATTTTATATTTTGAATAGTTTCTGTGCATAGAATGCTGGATAGGAAAGACAAGCCCAAGGAAAGAATATATATATTTTTTTAATAGGAAGAACTTCTGCCCCACCCCCATCTCACCTCTTATTTCTATATATCACGTGCATTCTTCTCTTTACCAAATCAATCTTCTTTCATCCCCCATCTTCCAGTCAGGTCCCAGAAAAGGGCAAAATCACCTAACAGGCCTCAGAATCTAGTTATTATCCAACCAGGAACATTTATAATATCTACCTAGAAAAATGAGGTAAACAAAATGTAAGTACAGTACATTGCCTCAATCTTATATGATGAAATGGGAACAATAAAGCTTGTAAGATTGTAAAAGTAGCATAATAAACATCATCATGCATCTAACGGGATGGGAATTAAGGGTGGTAGATTGCTTGTTCTAGGCGTGACGTTCTTTCTTCTTAGCCACCTTGCATTACCAGGAAAATAGAACACTGAAATGACTGTATTTACTGGCCACAGGATGCTAAGTGCAGGCCCTGGACTTCTTTACTTACTAAGTAATCTGAGACAACATCATGCAAGAGCTGTGAGGTTTGTTTGTTAGGAAGGGAGTACTGTGTTCTGCTCTTGAAAATCATGAGAATGAGACAATTGGAGAACATTCCTCCGCCCCCTCCATCCCTAATATATCTTCTATCTTTCTTTTGATTGACATCGACCATGAGACTAGTTGACAAAATTATGCAATTTGTGACATTTTTTTTCCCTGCTACAAAATTTCCATTGAATTTGGCAGCATTAAACCCTAAGCACTCCTTTTTCAAATCTCTGGTCTCCCCAGTGGTCTTTCCTTCCTCAGCCTAGTGTAGGGTAAGGGAACAGAATTCCTTGTTTAGCTGTCTGGGGAATTTTCTCACAAATTGTCCCATAAGCAGTTTAACCATGTGAACCAAACTGTCTAGTCACAAAATCAGGCACAAATGAGTTCCTATTTCTTAATTTGATTATCTGAATTAACTGACTGATATTGAGGGACTTTCCTCCTCTTTAATAAGAACAGCTTTCTCATAGAAGTTTTCCAATATGGGATGGATTGTCTCATTATAGCTGCTGAATTATAAGTGGTGAAAATGAACTGATATTTTAATTCAGTCAAAACAGCAGATCTACTTTCTATCTGTGACACATTCTGATAGAGCATAGAAAAACAGGACCAAATCATTGGTTGACATGCATGAAGTGCAGTATGATTTCCTCTAGCCGCAAGACATATGAGTCAATGATATTTTTTTGTGAATAATATATATAATACTGTTTTTTTGTTTTTTTTTGTTTTTTGGGGGGTACGTGGGCCTCTCACTGCTGTGGCCTCTCCCGCCGCGGAGCACAGGCTCCGGACGTGCAGGCCCAGCAGCCATGGCCCACAGGCCCAGCCGCTTCGTGGCATGTGGGATCCTCCTGGGCCGGGGCACGAACCTGCGTCCCCTGCATCGGCAGGCGGACTCTCAATCACTGCGCCACCAGGGAAGCCCTATATAATACTGTTTTTAAAAATCTTCCCAACCTAAGTGTCCATCGGCAGAAGAATGGATAAAGAAGATGTGGCACATATATACAATGGAATATTACTCAGCCATAAAAAGAAGCGAAATGGAGTTATTTGTAGTGAGATGGATGGACCTAGAGACTGTCATACAGAGTGAAGTAAGTCAGAAAGAGAAAAACAAATATGGTATGCTAACACATATATATGGAATCTAAAAAAAAAAAAAAAAGGTTCTGAAGAACCTAGGGGCAGGACATGAATAAAAATGCAGACGTAGTGAATGGACTTGAGGACATGGGGAGGGGGAAGTGTAAGCTGGGACGAAGTGAGAGAGTGGCATGGACATATATACACTACCAAATGTAAAATAGATAGCTAGTGGGAAGCAGCCGCATAGCACAGGGAGATCAGCTCGGTGCTTTGTGTCCACCTAGAGGCTTCCAAAGAGGGTTCTTCAAATATATGACATGAACTAGCATATCCCCTTCAACAGTTTTTCTTGCCCAGCTTAAGACATGATCAGCTGTTATTTGTGATATGGTTTCTAGGTCCCTATCAACCCTAGGCTCTTACTGGACATTATGGAGCATATGTTCAGCTCATTTAAAAACCTTTGCATATGAACTGCTTTCAATACAGGTATTATATATTTTTAGATTATTTTAACAAAATGGTTATTTTGTAAACACTTACACGGGAGTTTTAAATTACATTGGTTATTTTCACTGAGATTTAAACTCAGTATTGTAGCTAAAAGAGATTTTAAAAAATTCTTATTACTTCTTTCAGCATTAACTCTCCCTACCAACTTTAGAATATATATAAATGTCATCAACATGATTTTCATGTCTTTGTCTAAATTATTCATTGAATATTAAATATTGATACAAATATTGAACAGAACATGAAAAAGGCAGGAGCCTAGGGAATATCACTATAGATGATCCCTCTAGAATGGTGTTTTTTAGTCTTAATTAACATACTAACTATTTCTTTAAGGAGAAAAATTGTTTATCCTCAGTGTTAGGTTTTTATAATTATTAATGAAATATATGCAAATATACTTATATGCATAACTCATACAGATACAAGAACAGAAATTTACAAATTGTTCAAAACAGAAATAAGATTAACAACATTCATTAAAAGAAGTGGACATTTTTTTTCATGTTGACTATAAGGCAGTGATATTATACTTAAGCAGAAATATTACCTTAATATGTAGTTTTAATTTCATCAGTTTCTTGACTATTAATAGTGGAAATGGACATAGTTGCCTTGTACCCAACTTTAATGAGAATTCTTCTAATGCTTCATCAGTGTGTACAAAGTTTGCTTTAAAGTTTTGATAAAAGTATTTTAACAGGTTAAGGATGTGTCTTGCTGTTTTTAGGTTGTAAAGTATATGTATGTACATATGTTTGCATGATGTATGTATGTATATATGCATATGTGCATGTAGGTGCATTTACATACAGATATCTTTGAGAGAAGATGGAATTTTATTTAATGTCAATGATATGGTTTTTCTTTTTCAGTATATTACCGTGTTGACCATGATATAAAATTATTCATTTTTCAATCTCTTATTAGAGTTACCTTGATAATAATTTATTTGGAATTTTGTGCCTATAATTCTAAATGAGGTTGGCCTTTTATTTTCTATCCCTGTACAGTTCTTCCTTCTCTGGTTTTCATATCAAAGATATATTAGCCTCATGAATAATTTTGGTAGATTTCTTTCTTATTCTATTGTATAGAAAATTTTAAGGAAGTATTATCTCTTTCTTGAAGATTTTGGTGAATTCTCCACATGTATAACAATTTGAGTCCAATTCATTTTCATGGGGAAAGGACAGCAAAAGAGATATTTTAGTACTGCTTTAATTACTTAAAAGGTTTTTGCTGTACATATCTTAGCAAGGTATAATTGACACACAATAAACAGAACATATTTAGAGTGTACAGTTTAGTAAGTTTTGACATACAAACACACACACACACAGAGAAAGCTATCACCACAATTAAGACAATTAGCATATCATCACACTTCTACCTGCCCCTGAGTACTCAGGCAACCACTGCTCTATTTTCTTTCTGTACAGATTTGTTTGCACTTTTTATAATTTTGTGTAAATGGAATCACACATTATATACTCTTTGTCACAGGGGATGTGTGTGTCTGGCTTCTTTTACTCAGCCTACTTATTTTGAGATCCATCAATGTTTCTTGTATCAGGAGTCCACTTTTATTTATTGCTAAGTAGTGTTCCAATGTATGATTATACCACAGTTTGTTTACCCATTCACCTGAAAGACATTTGAGTTGTTCAGTTTCTACCTATTACAAATACAACTGTTATAAGTGTTCATGTGCAAGTCTTTTAATGGATATATGATTTTATTTATCTTGGGTAAATACCTAGGATAAGAATGGCTAGATCATTTGGTATGTGTGTGCTTAAACTTAAATTGCCAAATTGCATTCTAGGGTGGTTATATGATTTTTCATTCCCACCAGCATTGCGGGAGAGTTCCAGTTGCTCCACATGGTCAGCAACACTATGTATAGTCAGTCTTTTAAATTTTAGCCATTCTAATAACTGTATAGGGGTATCTCATTGTGTCATTTGAATTTACATAATGAAAATGATGCTGAGTACATTTTTATGCACTTATTTGCCATCCATATATCTTTGATAAAGTGTTTACCAAAACTGTTGTCCATTTATTTGTATTGGGTTGTTTCTTATTCAGTTTTGAGAATTCTTCACATATTCTGGATACAAGTCCTTTGTCAGATAGATGATTTCCAAGTGTTTTCTCCAGGTCTGTGACTTGTCTTTTCATACCCTAGACAATGTCTTTCAAAGGGCAGAAATTTTTAATTTTGAAGAAGCCCAATTTATCAATTTTCTCTTATAGATCATATTTTTATGACCTCTCTAAGAAAGCTTTGCCTAACCCAAGCACATAAACGTTTTCCTTTATGTCTTCTTCTAGAAACTTCATAGTTTTACATTTAGGTTTATGATCTATTTACAGTTGATATTTTATGGTGTGAAATTTGTGTGTGTGTGTGTGTGTATGGATGGATATAAAATTGTTTCAGTACCACAATTTACTGAAAAGACTATCCCCTCTCAACTGAATTGCCTTTGAACATTTGTCAAAAATTAGTGTATATATATGTGTGTGTGTGTACATATATATATATACACACACACACACTGAGATGTATATACACACATATACATATATATAAATATATTTATATGCCTTTGTTGTCTTGACTGGCATAGCATTATAACATGTCTTGAAATCAGGTAGTGTTAATCCTCCAGTTCTGCTTTTCTTTTTAAAAGTTGTTTTAGCTATTAGATAGAGGTCTTTGATTTTTCCACGTGAACTTGAGAATGAATTTGTCAATTTTCTCAAAATGGCTGCTGAGATTTTGACTGGGATTGCACTGAATCATGACCAGCTTGGAAAGAACTGACATTTAAATGATATTGAGCTTTCCAATCCATTTGCCTAACATATGGCTCCCCTCATTTTGTCTTCTTTTCTTTCTCTCAGCAGTATTTTGTAGTTTTCAGTGTACAGATAGTATACATATTTTGTCAGGCACATTGCTAAGTATTTGAGATTTTTGATAATACTCTATAAATGGTATTTTTTTCAATTTTAAAGTATTTGTTGTTAGAATATAGAAACGTAATTAGCTGTTATAATTGATTATATGCCCTGAAACTTTGCAAGGCAAATTTATTACTTGTAGTAGCTTTTGAAAAAGATATTTTAGTATTTTATACAATCGTTTCATCTGAAAATAGATTTAATTCTTCCTTTTTAATCTATATGTCTTTTATTTATTTTGTAAACCTTATTGAAATGGCAAGAATTTCTAGTAAAATACTAAATAGAAGTGTGACAGAAGACATCTTTGTTTGTCACCTGAACTTAAAGGGAAAGCATTGAGTCTTTCACCATTAAGTATAATGTTAGCTGTAGGATTTTTGTCAGTGCCTTTGTCAAATTGAAAATGTTTCCCCTACACCAAGTTTTCTGAAATTTAAAAAAATATCAAGAATGACTGATGTATTTGGTCAAATTTTTTTTCGTATCTATTGAGATGATCATATGTCCTTTTTTTAAAATTATGTTTTTGTAGTGAATTAGATTGGTTTTCAAATATTGAACTCATCTTGTAATTCTGAGATGAACCCAACTGGTTCATTGTGATAGGCAGAATTCTAAGACGATCCCTGAGATTCTCTACCTCTTTGTGTACACAGTGTCCCCTTAAAAATTGATGGGACTGTGAACAGGATGTAAGATAGTCACTCCCTAGATTATGTTAGATTATATAGAACATCATTGTAGCTGCCTAGAGAGATTCCAATGTCGGCTTTGAAGAAATCAGTTGCCATGTTGTGAAAGGGCCATTCTGCTAGGGGACCTTAAGGCAGCCTCTAAGAGCTGAGAGTGACCTCAGACAATAGCTAGCAAGAAAATGGGGACATCAGTTTTACAACCACAGGAAATTAATTTTGCCATTGACCTGAATAAATTTGGAAGAGGACTATGAGCCTCAAATGAGACTGCAGCCCTGGATGACACCTTGTTGTCTGCCTCATGAGATCTTGAACAGAGGACCCAGCTAACCCATGTCTGGCCTTCTGACTTACAGATACTGTGAGATAATAAATTTGTGTTGTTTTAAGCCACTAAATTGGTGGTAATTTGTTATGCAGCAAAAATAGACAACTAATACAGTCACAATGTATCTTTTTATATACTGTTAGATTTGATTTACTAAACTTAAGAGCATTTTCATATATGCTTAAGAGGGATATTTCTTTTCTTGTTAATGTCTTTATCTGATTTTAGTATCTGGGTTATTCAGGCCTTATAAAATAAGTTTAGAAATATTGTCTCTCTTTCACTTTTCTGGAAGACTTTGAATAGAATTTCTTCTCTGGATTTTTGGTAAAATTCACCAGTGAAGCTATATGGGCCTGGAGTTTTCCTTGTGGGAAGGTTTTAAACTACAGATTCAATTTATGTTAATAGGATGACTCATGCTACCTATTTCTTCTTGAATCAGGATTGTAGTGTGTCTTTTATGGAATATGTCCATTTCATCCAAGTTGTAAAATTTATTGGCAAGAAGTTGTGTATAATATATCCTTATTATCATTTGAATATCTATAGAATCTGTAGCAATGTCATTTATCTCATTGTAGATATTGGCAATTTGTGTATTTTCTCTTTTTTTCCTTATCAGTGTGGTTAAAGGTTTATCAATTTTATTGATCTTCTCAAGGAACCAGCTTTTGGTTTTACCGATGTTCTCTATTGTTTTTCTGTTTTCTTTTTCAATCATTTGTACTTTGATCTTTACTATTTCCTGTCTTTTGTTTACTGTTGGTTTCATTTTCCCCCTTAATTTCTTAGTCGAGGATAAGATATTTAGCTTGAGGACTATTTTATCTCAGTACTATTTATAACATCATCCTACAATTTTGATATGTCTTTATATTTTCATTTAGTTCAAAATAATTATTTCTCATTTTGATTTCTTCTTGTCCTTATTTATTATTTAAAAGTGAGTTATTTAATTTCCAAATATTTGAGAATTCTCTTTATATATTTCTGTTATCTATTTCTGATTTCATCTATTGTGGTCAGAAAATACACTTTGTATATTTTAAATCCTTTTATATTTACCGAGACTTGTTTTATGACCTAGAATATTGTTTATCTTTTTTTGTTGTTGCTGCTGGCCACGCTACTCGGCTTACAGGATCTTAGTTCCCCAACCAGGGACTGAACCCGGGCCCTGGCAGTGGAAGCGCCAAGTCATAACCACTGGACCACCAGGGAATTCCCTAGAATATTGTTTATCTTGAAACATGTCCCATGCACACTTGAAAAGAGTATGTTTTGGGGTGGAATATTCTATAGCTATCAATTATTTGAAGTTGACAGTGTATATTCAGAACCTGAGTTTTTGGGCAGTGTAATTTCAGAGTTTTATCAACTGTTCTATTTCTCCCTATGTCCTGGCACAAACATTTTGCTTGAGGATATGATTCTGGTCTTTTGGGTAGAGATTTTCTAATCACTTTTCAACCAATGGCAGCATATTTCTACCTCCTAGAACAATGCAGTGAGCCCAGTGCCACCTATCCAAAATGCTCAGAGTCTGTGGCCTAGGAACCCCTCCCTTCAGAGGCATTAAGATTCCAACTGTTAAAGGATTTACCTGTTCTGTATCGTCCTGTGCCTTGCGGTACATCAAATCCAGGTCCACTATGACTATAGATTTTCTTCATTTCTATCACCTGAAGATTTCCCTTTCTTGCTTTCAAACTTAGCTATAAATTTTTCATAACTTTTCAGATATTTTAAGTAGTATGTCTATGTGTTTGATGTGAGGTGAAGGAGGCTTTTTGTATCTTCTCAGTCTGGTATTTGACTGAAAACTCTTAATCTATGTTTAAAAAAATTTTTTTTTAAATCTTGGCTACAGTCACTCTAATTCAGAGAATTACTACTTGAATAAACATGTTTGACACAGTGACATTAATAATGTTAAACTTTTGTTTAATAATTTAGCACAATTAGACCTCTTTCTTACCAAATCCATCTTTGAAAGATTTTTGAATGGTAGTTTTAATGATGTGTCACTTAATAACATTGTAAAGCATTCTTGTTCATGTTAAAATATGGTTTTGTTATCTTTTCAGCATTATTAAAAATGAATTTAGATGAATTTCCAGTTCTCTTATTTCTAGAATAAGAGACAGAAATGGAAAAGGAATTCATTGAGTATCTCTCTTATTCCGACTGCTAATGAACTATTGGTAATTACAAGAACAGGATTAGTTCTCCTATGCACAGGCCCTTTTGACTTTGGCTTGTCAATGAAACCATATGATGTGTGATGCCTCAATACCTCTGCAACTTCTATTCAAATTACTTTGAGAATTTAGTTCATACACTATGTTTCAGCTTTATTTGGCCTTCCTTTGGCTCATGCATACAACTATATACACAGATGCAAACATAGGCAGTGAAATTGCATTACCTGGTACTAATTACAACACCAGTGTTTGAATAATTCAGAGTAAGTTTATATTAATTTTTATAATTAAAATTAAGCCACAGAATTCTAAATTTTATTTAAGACTACTTTTTGAGAAATGTTGTTTTAGGCTCTAGCATATATTTTTCAACCAAGAATAGGAGAGTAAACCTACTAAGAACTTAGTCATTATACTGTGGATGAAGGCAAATCACATGGGAACATTATAAACTTCTCAGATTTGCCGCTGCACCAACATTTGGCTCTCTTGGTGTCATATTCTCCCTAATTAGTCAGGATGCCATTTAGACTGAGCCTCTCTGTCTTCAGGAGTGGTAAGTCAGGTAAGATTAGGATTTTTTAAAAGTTGGAGAGTTTCAATGAGGATGATATAGTAGTTCATCTTACAGAAGAACTGTTTCAGGTGGCTCAGCAGCCAAGTAGAAGTTCCCATCTCCCACAGCTCCCTAGGGTAAAAGAGCTATTCTGGGTGGTTTTGGCAGCCAATGAACATTGGCAGTTCCAATTTTCCACAGCTATGTCCTGTGGCAAGTCTATATTGAGTGACTGGAGGCAGCCAGTCATGCCTGTTCCTCCACTGAAACTCTAACTAGTCAGGAGATATAGGCAGAGAAGTTGGTGAAGAAAGCAACTTCACTTTCCTGTTGATCTGTGTTGAAGGAAGCTGCTCTGGTGGGTTCAGCAGTTCAGTGATAGTGCCTATTTCTCCCAGTTTTCTAGAACAGAAGACCTATTCTGGATAATTTTGGCAACTGTGAACACCAGTCAATCCTATCCTCCCTGGGTCTGGGCTGCAGAGGATCCATGGTGGCAGCAGCCAGCGGTGACACCAGTTTCCCCTAGTTACACACTTGCATAGCTCCTACCCCACAGGGAGAATCTAGGTGGTGCAGCCATTGAAGAGAAAGTTCCTCATCTGCCCCAGCTTGTGCTCCTTAGCACCTCCCAGGAGATAGTCAAAGTAAGACACAGAAGCTGGCAATACCTTGCCCTTGCAAAGGGGCCCAAATTCAATCATATCAGACTGTGGAGCAATTCATGACCCAGCACACTGATGAGGGAAAGAGACAATGAAAGAGAGCCTGGCTAAAGCCAGAGACATACCCAGTGTTCAGGAAGACCATGTAGTCAAATCTGTATCCTCTGAGGAGTGATAAGGATCTGCGCACTTTGTGGGAAATAGGATTCACTGAACTAGGCTAGTCAACAGACAACAAACAAACCAACAGACCGGCAAACAACAGCAGACCTCAGAAGGAGGATCATCATTCAGAATTGCTACAGTAAATTATCTAAATTGTGCAGTTTTAGAAAAAACATGAAACATGCAAAGAAATAGAAAAATATTGATCCATACACAAGAAAAAAAAGCAGACACTAGAATAATAGAAACTACCTAAGAGGGGTCCCAGATGTTGGGCTTGGCAGAAAAATACTTAAAACAGCTGTTATAAACATGATCAAAGATCTAAAGAAAACCATATTTTTTAAAATGAAAGGAAGGTATGATGACACCATCTCATCAAATAGAGAACATCAATAAAGATACTACAAAGATAACAAAATGGAAGTTCTGGAATTGAAAAATATAAAAATGAAAATGAAGAATTCTCTAAAGAGGCTCAACAGTAGATCTGAGCTGACAAAAGAAACAACAAACTTGAAGATGGGTAATAGAGATTATGTGTCTGAAGAACAGAGAAAAAATGAAGAAAAATAAACAGACCCTCAGAAAAATGTGGGACACCTATTAAGCACACAGACATATGTAATAATGGGAATACCAGAAAGAGAGGAGGGTGGGAAAGGATCAGAAAAATACTTTTTAACAATGGCTGAAAACTAGTAAGGGGCTGAAGAGTAAATTTGAGGAGACAGATCAGTGAACTAGTACTCTCATTACGTTATATTGGTTAGCTAATTGATGTCCCACAATTCTCTGAGTCCATGTTCAAATTTTCCTACCACATGGAAACTTTAAAAAATTCCTATGCTGGATGCAGCTAGAGATTATCATACTAAGTGAAGTAAGTCAGAAAGAGAAAAACAAATACCATATAACACCACTTATATGTGGAATCTAAAATGTGACACAAATGAACCTATCTATGAAACAGAAACAGAGTCGTGGACATAGAGAACAGACTGGTGGTTGCCAAGAGGGAGGGGTTGGGAGAGGGATGGAGTGGGAGGTTGGGGTTGGTAGATGTAAGCTTTTATATATAGAAGGGATACACAACAAGGTCCCACGGTATAGCACAGAGAACTATATTCAATATCCTATGAGCAACCATAATGGAAAAGAATAGTAAAAAAAAAAAGTATATATATATATATATATATATATATATATATATATATATATATATATATATATATACAATTGAATCTCTTTGTGGTACAGCAGTAATTAGCACAACATTGCAAATCAACTATACTTCAATTTAAAAAATTCCTATGCTATATGTTCTAATCTCCTGAGGTAAAAAGTCACTTGCCTTTACTGAGAAGATACAAATCAATTGAAGAAGTCAATTTTATGCCATCAAACTTTTTACCTATTTTATCCAGGCAGTTAGCTATCTTGTGATTGTTCACTTTTATATTTGAAACACACACACAAACTCACATATACAGATACTCACACAGGTTCATATTCACACAATTCTTTGTGGGTTCCTAGTTTTGTTGTTTTTGCCAGTCTAAGTCCATTCTAATTTTAATATCTTCAATATTACTACTTTTCAATACGTGACCCAAATTTTCTATTCATACTCAGTTGTATGCTAGTGAATTTATTGTTGGCATATTTTTAAAATTCTTGAAATAAAGTTAGATTAAACTTATCCATTCTATCTCTAGAAGAATTTGACTATGGTAGACTCATTATGCTAGCTCTAAAGTCCATCTAAGTCTCTTCTTTCCCACTAATTAGGTTTACCAGTAATTCTACAAATAGCGTGTGCATACGAGTGTGAGTGCAGATGGATTTGAATGCTCCAAAGAAATTTTATAATCTTCTAAATAAGGCCTAGCATTGTAGCTTCTTGGCTTTGATGACCTTTTTATGGGATCAGAGTTGTTAGTTCCATGGCATGAAGAAACAAGGAAGAGAGAACTTCAGGACTTAGGATTGACTCCCCAAGGCATATAGGACCCATTCAGGTTGAAAGAATTATTGCTGATTCTTGTTTCGATAGACATATTTGCCTTTATAAAGTATGATGCCACATTTTCAAATTCACAACATTGTTAATCAGCATGTAGTGAATGTAAAAACCTAGAAACTTTTTCTTCTTCCCCTTTCCCCTACTTATCTCCTTCCTTCCCTCCTCTTCTTCCTTCTCTTTTTTTTCCTATTACTTCTCCCCACCCCCCATTTTCTATCTTCTCTTGATATTTTATTCTTTCCTTTTCCTTTTATTCTTTTTTTTTAATTCTCTTTTTTAGCTAATTTGTTTCAAAGCATTTCTTTGTGATAAAATTATCTGGGAGAGGTTGTCTGTGTCTATACAAAGTAGTGTTAAATGGATGAATCTCATTTCTGCTTTTGATTTTACTTCTTCAGAGTCCTTCACTGTGCCACCAAAGAATGGTGTCCTTGAATGGCATATGGGTAAGGAAATTCATTTTCTTTTGTCAAAAGCTATGCTTCAATTAATCTATATAGACATATAGTACAATTCCAATTATAGTAATTCTGCACACTGCAAGACACAGACATTATGCACTGAAGCATAATTACACATGAAAACACTTGAGAGAGTGTACCTAGTCCGTAAAGTTGGTGATGATCCTATTTCTCTCACTGGGATTTTAAACTCTCCCTAGGATATGACACTTTGGAACTATAAACTTCATAAAACTGGTGAAGCCATGGAGACCAGAACAGTTCACCAACTGACCCATGGTCATAACACCCAAGAGAGAAGAGCCGTAATAATTGTTCATGTTCATTCAGGCTTACCCAAATCTTCCTGACTGGATTTCAAGTGAGATAGTATTAAGTGCTGGCTCCTTCTTTATTGGAGAGTTTGATATTTCAGTCTCAAGGTGTTATTTCTAAGACTTGAGTAGCTAGTTCTTGTGAACAGCCTCGTGAAAGAAACAGTACTGGGTTTAAAGAAAGACTGTGATGTGTGCTATAATCTAAAGACTTGTGTTTTAGAAATGACTTATTGACGCCCACTGGGTCCCTGGAACATATACATCTTTTGCTATGTGAGGCATAACTTGAGCCCTGAGTCTGTTTTCCATGGCTGATTTATGGGAAAGCAACAGTGTGAAATTATTTAAAGACCATGTCAAGTCTAAGCAGAAAAGGAAAGAATGCTCTATAAAGGTTGCCAAGAAGGACAACTTGGAGCTACTAATTACGAATGCCTGCTACCTGTTTGAAAGCTTTTTTTTTTTTTTTCTAGTGTGAATTCCCATGTTTGATGTGAGAAAGTAGAGGGGAAGTTTTTTTTTTTAAAAAGCAAAAAATCCTAGCTGACTCCATTGGCTTCTTGACTTGTAAATGTTTACCCTCAAACTGACTAAAATGATGATTACAGGAGCTTCGGAGAGTTGAACAGGGAGCAAAGATATCTTCATTTAGAAAAGTGGAAGGCAGTTGGTGAGCAACTGTAGGAGAACAAAGCTCATCTGACATGAAAAGACTTATAATTATGAGAACATGAAGGCTCAGGATTCATTCTGAGGTAGTGACAAAAGCTCAGTGATAAAACTAGGACTTGGAAGAGTTCAGGTTGAAGGGACTGAGTGGTGATGGGAGAGGGAGAGAGAGAGAAGTAAGGAGATAGATCGATTGACTGATTGACTGATAGAATGATAGAGAGATAGATAGAGATAGGGAGGGAGAGAGGGAGTGCGGGGGGAGAGAGAGAGAAACATGTAACAGAATCCCTACAGACCACCATGCAGATGCAGTATTAAGGCTTTACTTCCACTTAGAAGTATGAAAGTACCACATGCCAGCCAGCAGAAACTTGGGAAAGGATAGTTACCAGTTGAATTTTTAATGCAGAACTATGGAAAGTGGTGGAACAGAGTGGGGAAAAGCTCACAATAAAAAGGTCTCATACTGGCAGTGACTTTTTGAGAGTAAAGGAGACTACAGAAACATACATCTGCCCCTGTTGGGCGCTTATATGTGATAACTATTTTTTCCATCCAAATGCTACTTAGATTCCTACCTTTAAAAATATATATATACAAAGATAATCTGGGGCCAGGAACTTAAGCTGGCTGCTTAAACTCTTATCCAATGCCTGTTATTTTGTGTGACACCTACTGTCTCTTATGGATCCTATTTTTCTTGTTTTTTGAAGCCTGTCTTTGAACCTGTTGCCTCAGTAGAAACACTTGTGATGGTGTGGGGCTGTGAGCTATCTCAATGAGTTTTTTTCTCTCACTCCTTCTAACATCAGCAGGACAAGTACAGAGGTGATGGGTGAAATACATAGCTCGTTTCTACTGTTCCTAAGAATTCTAGATGAAACTTAGAAACAAGAGGCCAGTTACCTGTCTTTCTTTCTGAGTCCTATAGCCTGGCTTCCATAGCCAAAGCTATTCCTGCTCTTTTCTTCTAAGTTCAAGAGTGGGAAAATTTATCCACATCCTAGATGCCAGCTGTAGAGGAGACAGGAGTCTGGATGGAGAGGGGACTCCTTTTCCAGCTGAAATTTAGGCACCGATAGCACAACAAGAGCAAAGAGGTATGAGAAGGAAATGGGCTTCCTCTGAACTCTGCTGTCTTCTCCTTAGAGAGCTCTTCTGTTCCCTGTATTCATTTGTGCCTGTGAACTTTATTAAAATGAAATAAATGATGTACCCACAAGTGCAGTCAGGGGGTAGCTTGTCCCTCAGTTTAGAAAGTTGATACATTTCAAATTTAAGGTGAATCCCTTTTCCATGTTGTAGAGACTCCCCTCCCCTGTTCTTTCATCAAGCATATTCACAGAGTGGCAGTAAGTTTGGGTCTTTCAAAAAGACCTTAGAGATCAGCTAGTTTGGCCCCTCTCCATGCTTTTCAAATGAGGAAACTAAGGCATAAAAAGGTTGGTGGATGTTGCCAGATAAGGGCCAGTTTGATATGGGAAGAATCAGGACTAGAACCTAAGTCTCCCAATTCTCGGCCCAGCCTTTCACCTGATGCTCTGCCATTTCATGCCATTTGCTATAAGAAGAACTCTTTTTAAAAAAAAAAACAAAACGCTTATTTCTCTCCAACTTTTAGGCTATTAACTAAATTTTAAGAATTTTAAAATAAAACCTGTAGTTTTAGGAAGTCCACATATTTCTTTCCGTGCTGTGTGTTTTGTTTCTTTGGTTTGTTGTTGTTTGTTTCCATTTTTCCTCATGATGAGGCTTTTTTCTGTAGAATGAAGAACTTGATAAACTCAGATCCAGACTTATAGAAAAGTGCTCTATAATATAAAATAGTGGCTCAGGGCTTGGTGCTGGAATCTCGTAGTTCTGGTTTAAATTCCAATTACACCCCTTGGCTAATCATGTGACCTTGGGCAAGTTCCTTAACCTCTTGAAGGCTCAGTTCCCTCATCCCTCAAAATCCTGGTAATAATAACACTTTGTTATAAGGCTACTGTGATGCTTAAATGAGGTAAGGTATATGTCATGCCTTAGCATAGGGGCAGGCTCATAGCAAGTACTCAATTAAATGTTGGCTGTGTATATGTGTATTTATATGTGTGTTTATGTGTTTATCTGCCAGGAACAACTTGTAGCTTTACTCCTGTGATGCCGGGTTAGGCCTGATCATGACAGATAG
This sequence comes from Mesoplodon mirus, assembly GCF_964341445.2. NCBI lineage: Eukaryota > Metazoa > Chordata > Mammalia > Artiodactyla > Ziphiidae > Mesoplodon > Mesoplodon mirus. Next base: position 116,732,707 of record NC_138979.1, on the reverse strand, counting down.
CAGTTTGCTCTTCAAGGCATAATTATAAATATGTGTAAAAAAATAAGACGCTTTGTAAGCAGACATAATAGTTTAATGTGTCATTTTGGAGACACTATTCCAGCATTTTGAAAAGAACGCCATGGAACAAGTTAGACAATTCAGATAATAATAGATATTATGCAAAAAAAAATTAGCTAAGATTAAGAAAGGCTGGCTTATACAAATTTAAAGTTTTTTTTTTTCCTCCACAGGATTTCTCAGAGTTTTTAACTCATTAAGGGACATTGTGATATCCAAAAATGGAATATTTGGCTAGGAAGCATGTTTTTCTTCAGAAATCTAATGGACCTAGACAGTCATTTTATGTAAAGCTGTTTTATTTTTATTCCAGTTATATGGCCACAGTTCAGGTCTCTTTTGGAAGGCTCTTGAGGGAATCACCTTGTGTTTCTGTGCCACTGAGGCTTAGTTTTTGTAATTTTTTTTTATTACCAAAAATGGAATAAGTTTTTACCTTGACATCTTAATTTTTTTCTTCTGTATTTTTATTTTTAATTGTGATAAAATGTACATAAGGTAAAATTTAACGTCAACTATTTTTAAATGCACATCTCAGTGGTATTCACACTGAGTATACTCACATTGTTGTGTAGCCAATCTCCAGAACTCTTTTCATCTTGCAAAAATGAAACTCTATACCCATTAAACAACTCCCCATTCCCTCCTGCCCCCAACCCCTGTCAATCACCATTCTACTTTCTGTGTCTATGAATATGACTACTCTAGGTACCTCACATAAGTGAAATCATACAGTATTTGTGTTTTGGACTGGCCTATTTCACTTAGCATTGGTCAGCAGGATTAACACTAGCTGTTGCAGCAGACTAACCTGAAACCTTCACTCTTTGACATAAAGTGGTTACTTTCTTACTTACCTAGAGATCAGTATGGGTTACGTGACCCTCCTACATCTCATGGTTATTCCCTTTAGAAGACATGGACTCTAAGGTCATTGCAGGAGGGAATTAAAAAATGGAGTAGGAAATAGGCTCTTAAGTGCCTCGGCTGGCCCTGAAGTGACCCATGCCACTCCTTATTAGAGAAGCCTACTTACACAGCACTAACCCATCTGCAGTGGAGGCTGGGAAATACAGGAAGGCCCATGGAATTTGGGGGTGTGCTGACTTTGTGAGATGTGTTTAATGAACTTGTGTTTTATTAAACACAGTAGTGACTAGTTGTTATGAATTTATTAAATTAACATTTTTTAAGTGGAGCACAGGCTTTTGGATGGTGAGCCAAAGTTCAACCAACAAGAGACCACATGGAGAATTGAAATAGAGACATTTATTACTCACAGGTCCTGGAGGAGGTACTTGGCACACCTCCAGGGGCTGCACAGAGAGGTCAGTGCAAGCTACAGAGAGAAAGAGGAAGGACCTGGAGCTCATGCTTTTATTAGGGTCAGTGGGTGGAGTGCTTTGGGGTTTCCCAGCTAATGCTGAATTGGTCAATTCAAACCAAAAGAGCTGGTTTTGGTAAGCCCCACGGGGGTCTTACCTAAAGGGCACATAAGGCATGCAAGTGCTGGGAGGCAGGGGAGACTGTTGATCACAACAGTGATCAGTGATCAGTGAACAGTGCTGGGGGAGTCATATCAGGAACCTACGTTTGCTTGTGACTCTGAGGGCTGCTTTCTAACGCATGAGCTAGTATGGGGGGAACTAGTGTCCATTTAAGGTCCCTGAAGGTTACCTGGTCAAAAAAAAATGGAGACATACCATGGATTAGCTTAGTTAAACTCTCAATACTATCTATATTTGAAAAATAGCAATAAATATATGTATGTGATTTATTTAGTTTACAAAACTTGGTGGACATAGGAATTCATAAACCTCTTGCAATAACTAAGGTGTATGAGGATTTTGCTGTTAAGATTGGTTCCTATTGTCTATCAATAGCAAATAACACTAATTTTAACTAGCAGAGAATTGAAGCATGAAACTTATGCCTTTTTAATGTCCAGATAAGACCAAGGATAAGTTCAACAGATGAGTATATTTACTGTTTTGGAAAATCTCTTTGAGAAAGAATATTAATGGTAATATTTTCTCCCAGAGTTGCTCCTGTGATGAACTTAATTTCAGTTATTTTGATGTGGTATTTTGGAATTATTCCTTACTGTGCATACTTCTTTGCCTCTATTGTGCAATAAATTAAGCTTACCACTTTGATTTGAAGTTTTCTGGGTTGGTATAGTTGTTTTGACTAACTGATCATGCCTTAAAGTTGTTTTTAATTAAAGGGATATTCATTAACTCTTATGTATAAAACTGACTTACATTCAGTTGAAAAGCACATGGCGTGTATGCTTTATAGTTTATGTTTAACTGTCCATAATAGCTTTATGAAGACTGTGCCTACATTATACCAAAGCAATTGATTAAAAAGTGCTAAGCCTATGATACTGCCTGTTTAGCATATAGACAAAGGAAAAAAAAGAATTGTTTAAATGACTCCAACTTATAAAAACTACTGAATTCATCAAAACATATTCTATATTGGAACACAGTGACAGCACATAACACTATTGCTTTATGCTTTATTACAATGGCTAATTTTAGCCCCCAACATAGTTTGTGGTGGCCTTGTCTAACACATTTGAGAAAAACAGATATTAGTTTCCACCTTGCTGTGAACTCACTTGGGAAGCCTCGACTTCTTTTTCAAAAACAGAGCCAATATCCAGTTACTTAAAATATATTTTTGGCAATAACTGGAATTTATTTGAAATTATATTTCTACAATGAGAGCATGAGAATAATCCTGCATTATCAGGCTTTCTGATGCATTTTGAACATACTTAAAATCATATATAATCTTTAATTAATACGAGATCAAGTTTTTATAAAGTTATAATCCAGAGTTATGATTTACAAATCACTTGATTTTTTTCTGTATTAAATTTGGAGAATGAATATCCATAATGGAGGAGATGCATGTAGGGTTAGTTGCAGGAGATGTGTATCGAGGTAAAAATGTTTAGAAGATTCTCCAACATAAGGAAATAGGGGTGTTCAGATTCCCGGGTAGAAAGAGGAAAAATAAAATCAGTTTTGACTGGATATATATGGATGAAGGAAAGGACTGAGTTCTACTGTGCTATCTTCAGGGATTCCAATTACAATATGAAAGCTTCATAACCCTAACAAATTATTTTCAAAATGCATTTCTCAGTGAAAACTACACATTTTGGTTTCTAGTAGATTAATTTTTGTCATTCCTGCAGCTAGGCTGGCTCATGCTCATTTAATCACTCTTATCATTACAGAAACCAGAGTAAAATGACATCCCTAAGTTCACACGAGAGTCAGTGGTAGAAAAAAATTAGTATAACACTCAGTCCACTAGCTTCCACGTTGGTTTGTAACCCACAGAAACATCATATGTCGTTTATATCAAGTTATTTGGGATTCTTCCATGGTGTTTCTACTTAGGAATATGTTTTCCCAACACACTTTCTTTTTTTTTGCTAGAGGCATATATGAATTAATTTCTTGCCAGTTCTGTGCATAGTCTTACTTTCATTTATATTAAATACATTCTATAAATCCTATAGGTTTGTTTTGGATTGTTGATAGAAGTGTACTGGGAAGGAAGGGAAATGATTACTAAGCTGGATCTCAGTAATGGAGTAATCAGAGGCTTTCATGGAGCTCATTTTATTCCTTATTTACGATTTACAGTTGTTTCTTTAACGGCCTGCAAGGTACATGAAGGAGCATAAGCCAGAAAACTATGAAAACATACATAAATATTTATTCAAATGTGTTATTTTTCACCTGATAACAATGTCTTTTTTTTTTTTAAGTTTTCTCTATTGGAGCATATTTTTCAGAGCAACTCACTCAAGGTTTTTTTTTTTTTTTCTTCTGATTTGTTTTGCTTTTATTCATTTTTGCAGATTACTGGAGAAGAGGCAAAAGTTTTATTCTTCCAGAAGAAAATGCACCCACTGCAACTTTAGCAAGCCCTAAGCTGAAATGCATGAGGATGTGATCATGATGCTGTTTCTACTGTTTCCCACAGAGCACAGGTGAGAGGCATAGCAAGTAAACAATCAGGTCACACACCCAGTCCTGTCTTCTACATAATCTGAAGCATAAAAGAGCCTTGCACAGGGCTTCCCTGGTGGCGCAGTGGTTGAGAGTCCGCCTGCCGATGCAGGGGACATGGATTCGTGCCCTGGTCCGGGAGGATCCCACATGCTGCGGAGCAGCTGGGCCCGTGAGCCATGGCCGCTGAGCCTGCGCGTCCGGAGCCTGTGCTCCGCAACGGGAGAGGCCACAACAGTGAGAGGCCCGCGTACCGCAAAAAAAAAAAAAAAAAAAAAAAAAAAAGAGCCTTGCACAGATCTGGGATTTATAGTATTCTCAAAATCTGCGTGTGTAGTAGGGTGTGTCTGTGTGTGTGTGTCTACCTTTCATTCCTTAACAATCTCTCTAGAGATGTTAATATTATGTCTAACAATGGATTGAAAAGTGAAAAATTCAAATAACTACAAACACTAAATAACTGTTTTGATTCCAGTGAACCAATTGTACTGGATTTAATGTTTTAATTGTCTTAATGTTGCTAACATGAGCCAGAATAAGAAAATCTGTGGGCCTAATGATAAGCCAAAACATCCCTCTCTCAATGGTATTAAATCAGACCCTATGGGGCTTCCCTGATGGCGCAGTGGTTGGGAGTTCACCTGCTGATGCGGGGGACGCGGGTTTGTGCCCCGGTCTGGGAGGATCCCGCATGCCGCGGAGCAGCTGGGCCCGTGAGCCATGGCTGCTGGGCTTGCACGTTCGGAGCCTGCGCTCCGCGGCGGGGAAGGCCGTAGCAGTGAGAGGCCTGCGTACCGCAAAAAAAAAAAAAAAAAATTAGACCCTATGAAAGGTATATTGGTAACACAGTCATCCCAGACATCTCCTGGGTGGCTGTGTTAACAATTTCAGTAAAGTTCTTGGATTCTGGAATCAGAACACCTGGCTACAAAGTATGGCTCTGCCCCCCCTCTAGCTGTGTGATCCTGGGCCAGTTATTTAACCTTTCTAGGACCCAATTTCCTCCTCTATAAAATGTGAGTATTAACAAGATCTACCCTAGTTTTGTTATTGGGATTAAATGTGCTAAACCATTCAGCTACAAAATGTGTTAAAGGGTTTAGTACATTCCAGACACTTAGTACTAAGTAAAATTAGCTAACATTATTAAGCAAAGTCTCACTAAAGGTTGTACAACTGACTGACATCTGATTAGAGAATCCTAGTTAGGGATTCAATAATTATGTCCAGAACAACAGTAAGTCCATTGGCATTGAAGGCACATGTTCATACATGTTTTTTGAAGATGCTAGAATATAAAACAACCTCTTTAGTGATTGAAGCAAAGATCTCTGTTGACTCACTAAAACAAAATAAAGTAATGCAGGATATTACTTAGGGAAGAAAATAAAATTGACAGATGTTAGAAATGCTGAACAATCTCTCATTTCCAGTGGAAGAAAAATGTTAACTCATCCAAGGTGGAGACATAGCTTGGCTCAGGGCAGACTCACTGCACAGAACAGGCTGCTTTTGAAATCTGTCACAGGAATCCCAAGTTATCCATCACTCTATTTAACAGCAAGAATTCCAGAGGGAATGGAATTTTTTGTTTTGTTTTGTTGTTGTTTTAAATGTTAAATATATAATGCTTGAGTACCCATTGCTTAACATTTGTTATTTGGCATTGAATGATATATTTAATGTACACCAATTTTCATGGAAGCATGATATAAGAGTAAGTATTTTAACAACAGAAGAAGCAACACAAAAACAGTCCTACAGAGAGTTTGTATAAATACATATGAATGTCAATAGCTTTTTTTTTTTTTTTTTTTTTGCAATCTGGCCTAAGTCATTCTATATTTTCTGTGGTGGTTGAGATCATAATCAGACTTCTCCATGGCAATATTCAACACTAGAAAATAGCAGAGCAGCATCTATTTCCTAAAATAAAGGCAAATAAACATTTTTGAACATGCAAGAGTTCAGGTAGTGTAATTACTGTGTGGCCTTCTCGAAGACACTACTGGATGTTGATATTCAGGCAATCAAGACATGAATAATATATATATGAATAATATTATATATATATGGTGAAAGGTCTGGTAAAGAGCATTAGGAATGTAAGACTTACACACAAGAACCATACGGCTATGACTGTAGGGCTACAATTGTAAGATTAAGTGTTAGAATTGCAGGACTAATAGGCAAACAAATGTGGAAGTTATAGTTATGGAATAAAGTGCAATTGTCATAAGTCTTGACAAAGAATGAATTATCTAAGAAAAGTTGGGAAGAAAGAGGAAGTGTGTATAAGAAAGAACAAGTAAGTGTGGTTGTTTCCTTATATTTTATAACCATGAATCAAAATATACACTAGAACTAGTAAATCTAGTAATAGAAGTATAAAGCTATTTAATGGTTAAAAGCTAAATACCAAGAAAGATAATATAATCTGCTTAAATTATTGGTTAAGGAGAGAGGGAAATGGCAAAGAAGAAAATCATTCTATATACTAACTAAATCACTTTGATATAGCATGTCAAAAAGAACCATGTAAGTAAATAGTTAAGTGTACAATTCTAAGTCTTATAATTCTTCTAATAAATCATGATGGCAGGAGTAACAACTTGAAGATCACCGTTCCTTGTAATACTAGAATGAAAACCTTGTAAATTATTAGAAGAAATACATAAACACATGTATGCACAGTGTCATTATCTACTTTCTTGTCTAGATTCATATTTTATTATAACTTTTGCCAATGAAGATTTCCATTATTTTATTGCAAGTTCAATTATGCTCTTAGCAATATTGTAAAATATTTTAATATTTATCTGGAATTTTCACATAGTTTGTACCAGTGGTTGACTTTTAAAAAGATAATTCTGAATATTTTTGGAAATTAAGGTATAGGCAGTGATATGAAAACTGAGGTGGGGGGAATCCACACTAACACCACTTTTGAATGTTGATGTAAAAGTCCTAAACAGAGCAATATCATGACAAAATGGGGATTATACTAGAGATGTAAGGAGGTTCAAAATCAGGAAATCTACTAATATGTTTCAGTATATAAATACATTAAAAGTGCAAAATATCACACAATCATAACAGTCAATGATGAAATATCATTTGACAAAATTTCATACTCATTCTTGATAAAAACTTAATAACATAGGAATATATGATACCTTCCCAACCTGGTATAATATACCAATCTCAATATAATAATCTGTATCAGGTTGAATATAAAAACATTAGTGATATTTGCAATAGAGTTATGAATGTGACAAAAATGTCTACTATCACTACTGTTACTTAACATTGTCCTAGAAGCTTTAGGCAAAGTAATTGAGCAAGAAAAAGAAAATAGAGATATACAAACTGGAAAGAAGGAGGTAAAATTATTGTAAACAGGTGATATGCTTTTATACCTCCAATACCAAAGGGAATCTGACCAAAATACAGCTACAATTAATAATGCATTAACATGGCTGTGCATAAAATTAATATATAAAAATATTAACAGCAGCTATGCAGTCAAATAAAAAGATTAGAAAATATAAAGAAAGAAAAACTCTCTTTATGATAGTAATAATGTAATAAAATGTTTAGGCATACAATTAATAGGAAATAAGCAGTTTTCATATTAAAAAAAAAAAACCTTTAAAATGTTGCTGATGAAGAAGCCTTGAGCAAATGGAAACACATACCATGATCTTGCATGAGATGACTCAACAACATAATGATGGAAAACTAACATAGAAATTTTACATGATCTAAATATAAACAAGATTATTTTTGGAATTAGATAATGTGATTCTAAATTTTATGTGGAAAAATAAGCAAGCAATAGTTGCCAAGAATACTCTGAAAATGAAAAGTCTAACCATTCTAGACAAAACATTTTATGAACCTCCAATAATTAAAGCAGTGTGATGATGCTATGGGAATAGATGGTTAGTTGAAAAGAATAAGTATCCAGAGATAGACTCCTATGTGTATGTTATACATGTTAAAAGTACCATTTCAAATTGATGGGGAAAAGATAAAAATATAGATTATTCAGTAAATGATATTGTAACTATGATGCTTCCCTTTCTTGCAGCAAAGTGAATTCTAACAGGATAATAATTTAAAGGGACAAATAAAACCATAAAGATAAAAAGCAACCCATTAGAAAATTTTTTTAAATAATCTTTTATCAAGGAAGAAATTTCTTAGCATGACTCAGAAAAATCATGAAAGAAATGATTAATACATTTGCCACTGTAAAAATAAATATAAGCATAGGAAAATAACTCCATTAAAGTAAACAGACAAAGGCCAACTTGGGAAAAAATTTGAAACTCATATCACAAAAAACTAATTTTTCTACTGTATAAAGAATGCTCACAAATTATTATCAAAATGACCCAACAGCTCAATAGAAATATGGGAAATGAGAGTGCATATACTGTTCACAGAAAAGGATATCCAAATGGCTTGTAAATATGTGAATAGTTGTACAAATTCAATCATGATGAGAAAAAGATGTATTATAATTGCAGTGGAATACCATTTTTAGACTGGTAAATATTAAAAAGATTGACAATGCACTGTATTGGGAACTATGCTGGGAAACAAAATAAATTAGTATGAGTTATATGAAGGGCAATATAGTATAGTAATATATAGCAAAGATTAAAAAATACCCATATCCATTGACTTAGCAATTCTGTTCAAAACATTTCTTCTGCAAACTCCAACATGCATGAAATGACATATGTATAGTTATTGTAGCATCATTTGTAATAACAAAAGATTAAAAACATCAAAATATCCATCAATAGGGGACCAAGTAATACATAATACAATGGAAGAGGGAAAGAAGGGTAAAAATTTTGTTTTATGTATTGATATGGAAAGATGTCCAAGATATAGTAAGTGAAAAAAGAAATGAGCAGAAGAGTGCATGCTACCATTTGAAGAAAAAATGTAAAACAAAGCAAAACAACCACAAAATGCCTATATGTGTATTAAATTTCTCTAGATGAATATTTTAAAACTACATAACAATTTAGGGAGAAGAACTGGTGCTAGGGTTACAAGTAGGGAGGGAAATTCATTTTAGACCCTTTTTGCACACTCTTGAATGTTGTAGGATTAGTACTTATTACCTTTAGAATGAATTAAATTTAAATTAAAGAAAAATAAGTATTCAACGTGTTTTTCATGACTTCAATGAAAATGGTTCACTTGAATGGTTTGAATGGAGCAGGTTGAGAGGATAATGGCAGGGGTGAGACACTGGAGAAAGGACAATAAAACATAGATGTAGAAACATACATGTTTTTAATAAGTTTGTGCTTGAGGTTCTAGATGAGGGCAATAGGATTAGGAGGATTTTTTCTAAGATAGGTAGATAAAGGTTGACAATAAGATAAATATAGATAATAAATATATATAATTATAAAGATAGATAATATTTCAATATGTTTTCATGTTGTTGGGAGATGAGACAGATTTTTTTTTTCTGATAGGAATTAGATAAAAGTATTTGCTATCTATTAAGACTACTCTTCCTTGGTGGTGATCAGAGTATTTTATCTATATCTATTTCTATAATGAAAGAGGGTGAGGAGGATAATTGAATAGCTCAAACAAAGCTGTGTGGTCATGGGAAAAGGCAATCCTGGTGGGGCCAGCAGTATGGTATACTATCTCTACCCTCCTGTTTCTGTTTGAGATTCCACCAATATTCATAATATGTGCTGGTTGGGATTGTGACAACCCAATGAGGAAGTGACAGAAGATATTCTGTAGGTCTAGCCCTACAAAGCAAATGGAATACCATTATCTTGTGAAAAAGAGAGGTGGAGAAAAGTTATGAAATGTTTCTATTCAAGATCTGTAATTATGTAGAGATTTATTTTGCCTTTCATTCCAATAGGTATTCTACTTTTATAATTTATCTTTAACTTTGGGGGAATTTTATTTTGCTTATTGAATCTGCTTCTTACCATCCAATTCACACCCAACCCAAGCCATGGCCACCCATACCCACATGTCTTCTCCACTCCTATCCCTTTTTCGATCTACTATTCCATGGCTTTCTATTTCCATCATGTGAAAATTATTCCATTTTCTTACCAATGGGATCTCCACCTTCTTCCATTCCAACTTCATTTTTGGCTCTCCCAACTGACAACACAGACAATTGGGTGGAATTATTATATATTGGTTTTGGTAGATAAATGAGTAGAAATTCTAGCACCTATGACAGCACCTGTTAATTGAGCACAGAGTCAATAATGAGTAATAAAATTTCAAGAGAAGTAGATATTTATTTAATTTAAGGCAACTCTGTTAGCAGAGCTGTCCAACACAGAACGAAGATTTTCTCTCAAAATACAAAAGGTTCTCATTCTGGACAACTAACTCCCAGTTTATTATAGTAGGAATTCTTCATTAGATAGGCAGTTGGTCTGATGTGATGATGCCTAAAATCCTTTCCAAATCTTAACAGTTTATAATCTTTGGATTCGTTCTCTACTTATCACTGAAGTTTCAATCTTATATCTGCACTGCTTGTGAAGAAGTTGAGTTGCTTAAAGTGATTCACTTTTTATGTAAAGTATTAGTTCCATATGAAAATAATCTTATCTTAAAAAAAAAAAACAAACCTGCTTAGGTATTCAACTAACTTTTGCTGGAAGAGGTTTATTGAAATGAACTGAAACAGAGAGATGTGACTGAACAGGCTTCCAGCACAGCAAGGGCAACCAAGATGAGAGGCAACTTGCTTAGCTGTTCAAAAGAAGGGAGAGCTACTGGTTCCAGACCTGCTCCAGAGAAAAGCTCAAAGGAATTCAGTACTGGCAGAACAAAGAACCCCAGGAGGAAGGCTTTGCTCCGAAAGAGAGGTTTTTGCTTCAGGAGAAGACCGTTCCAGGAAACGGAGACTGGCTGCTTCAAACGAAAAAAAAAAAAAAAAAAAAAAAAGCTGATCTCATGGCTCTTAGCAAAATAGTGAGTAGAAAAGAAATATTAACTTGAATCCAACTGAGAGAAGTGGATCAAAGTAAACCTACTGCATGTCTAGGAAAAGAAATGACTTTTTCTTGTACTTAGCTTTTGCCTCTTTTCCTTTGTTTCATATTTTGTGTTTTTCTATTATTTATGGTTGATAAATGTGCTTTGAAACTATAAGCCCTTTTTGTTTGTTTTCTCTGCATCATTCATATTTAATTCTAGGAACATTTATGGAATATATATTGTGGAGCAAACACTTTGTAAGGTGCTGCAGTTTAAAAATGAATAGGACATGGCCCCTTCCATGTGGGAGCCTAGTGGATGGCAACATAACCATAGTAATAGCATGGAGTGGTTAAAAAGCATAGGTTTTAGAATAAGACAGTTTGGGATTTAAATTCTGATTCTATCATTTTTTATCTATAAGAACTAATATAAGTAAATTCTAATCTTCAGTTCTTTCGTCTGTAAAATCTGGATATATCTTATGGGTTGTGAAAATTAAATGAGATTGTATATGTTATGGACTGAATTGTGTACCCCCAACATTTATATGTTGAAGCTCTACTTCCCAGTGTGACTGTATTTAAAGATAAAGCCTTTGAGGGGGTAATTAAGATTAAATGAGACCTTAAGGATGGAGCCCTAATCTGATATAACTGGCGTCCTTATATGAAGAGGAAGAGACACCAGAGCTCTCTCTTTCTGCATGTACACAGAGGAAAGGTCAGGTGAGAGCATGTGAGAAGACAGTCATTGATAAGCCAGGAAGAGAGGTCTTACCAGAAACCAACCTGCTGGCACTTTCATTTTGAACTTCTAGTCTCTAGAACTGTAAGAGGATAAATGTCTGTTGTTTCAGCCACACAGTCTGTGATATTTTGTTATGGGAGCCCAAGCTGACTAATACAATGTATGTATATACTATATACGTAAAGCAGAATAAAACCAGCCAAGCAAAAAAAACCACACCAACCCCCCCCAAAAAAAACAAACAGAAGAACAATGCTCAGTACATAATGGTAAATGGTTAACTACTATGACTACTTGCACTGTTACTACTACCATAACTACTCAGTGAATATAAGAAAAATACTATGGGATCATTTGCATATATTATAATTATACATCACCTGGGATGGAATTGGAGAATATACTGGAAAGAATAATTTTGATCCAGGTCTTGAAGAATTAAGGATTTCTTTATGTGGAGGAAGGCAAAGGTATTTCTAGCAAAAAAAATGAGGAAACATATTTGGAAGATTTTATTCACTACTCTGAAAGCTAGAAGACACAGCTGAGAAGATCCATATCTCAGTTGTAAATAATGTTGGGCCAGATGGGTATCTAGTTTTCTTCTAGCTCCATCCTCTTTTCTTTTCTCTCTTGCTCTCTACTTCACAACTTTAGTTATATGGACTGTAACTAGAGGTTCTTATGCCTTCTGGCTTCCAGTTGAGTCCAGCCAATAAGAAACCCCAAGAAAATACCAGAGGGAGTGGAGAGAGAGAGATCAAGATATTTATTCCCCTGGTTCCCTCTCTGGGAAGTAGTCTCAGACTGGCTGTGCCCACTGTTTAATGATCTTTACTACACATAAGTTGATCTCTTCTGCCTCCGAGTTGCTTTCTTTCCAGGTTCTAGTAACCTCTCCCTGTAGTAACCTTATTGCTCTGGGTCTAATGGTGGCCACAGATCTTCCCTGGAGAGTCCCAGATTCCTGCGTTGTCCCTTCGTAGTTCCCCATTGTAGACAATGTTCTGTCTACACCATTGTAATTCATTTTTTTGTAAATAAACTCTCCTAGAGTTTTCCTGATTCTAGTATACTTTCTGTCTCCTGTTAGAACTTTACTGATGAGTATTGATTCCTGTATTAAGACTTTACTCATTCATTTATTTATTCTATCATAAACATCTTTTGAGTGCTTGTAAGGGTGGTGCTAAACACTGCCTCTGGTCTTACAGAGTTTAAAGTCTGGTGTGAGAGACATACAAGTAAATAGCAATAAGAACATAGTATAATAGATATTAAAGAAAGTATAAGATTCACAGGTTTGCAATGTGAGATTGGCACAGTACAAAAGAAAGCACTGAGGACAATGGAGAGGAGAATATAGAAATTTAGTACATAACAAGATGATACTATACTTTGGCAATGACAATGAACGACAGGGAGTGAAACATGACAGGGAGTATACATTTCATCTAAAAAATTAGCCACAGAAGCCCTATGGTGAGAGTGGTCCACAGCCTTAGCCTGAACTTATCTGGATGTAATCATTGTCTTAGAAAAATTTGGGGATAATCTGACCTCAATGGATGAAGTCAATTTTGGTCCTCAATTGTTGGGGGATGTCTGGGCAACAATGCAAGTTGCAAAGTGTAACTGGAAGTCATCTTGCTCTCAGTTTTGTCTTCTTTACTTCAGAAATGAAAATATTTTGATTTCCTACTTCCCTACCATTGTTTCTCTCTTTTTCACTTTAAAATTTCTAAAATGAACGGTAATGCCTATATTAGTCAGGGTTTTCCAGAGCAACAGAACCAATAGGATGTAGCTATAAGTTCTTATTTTAAGAAACTGGCTCACATGACAGAGTGGGTAGGTAGGAGGGACAGTTGGCAAATCCAAAATCTGTAGGGCAGACTGGCAGGCTGGAGTAACAGGGAAGAATTAATGTTGCAGTCTTGAGTCTGAAGGTAGACTGGAGATTGAATTCCTTCTTCCTAGGAGGGACCTCAGTTTTTTCTCGTAAGGCCTTTGCCTGATTGGATGAGGCTCACCCACATTAAGGAGGGTAATCTGCTTTACTCAAAGTCTACTGATTTCAACATTAGTTACATCTAAAAAATACCTTCACAGTAGCATCTAGACTAGTGTTTGACCAAACAACTGGGTATCACAGCTTGGACAAGTTGACATAAAATTAACCATCACAATGAATGTACATGACCTCCATATCTTCTCCACCTGCTCCCTTACTCAACCTTTGGCAACCTACATTCCAATCCCATCACTAACCTGAAACAAAACTTCCTCAAAGGGCATAAAGAGTTTCCTTATTAGTAATTCCAGTGACTTTTTAACTCCCTATACCTTTTGGTATACTTGGCCACCTCCACCCTCATGGAACCATTCCTTTCCTTTTGATTTCTACACAATGTCAGATCTTCTTTCTTTCTGCCTATTTGACTAGCTGTGAGCATTCCCCAAGGCTTAGTTGTTAGTTTTGGGTTCTCCCCTTCTAATTCTCATTCTTGGAGAACATATCTATTGTACTGGTTTCAACTCTCAGGTTTCTGTCCATGACTTCTGGATTTTCTTATGTTTTGACCTCTCATCTAGGAGATGTCTTGGTACTATTATACTTCTTCATCCAATTCCTAAAAAAAATTGCTAGTTTCCCCCATGGCTTCTGACTGTCTCCTCTATCTTGTAATCTGCCATTAAACTATCGCTCATTAAACAATTTTGATTATATAGCTCTTCTGATCCAAATAACAATCACTTTGAGTAGAAGCTACTCTACTTATTTCCCAAAGCCTTTCATAATTTGTCAACTCTCTGATCTTTCATCCTTTTACTTTACAACATTCTCTGATTAAGCAAGTCTATTCACTGTCATCAGATTCATCTTATCCAATCCAAATTAGGTAATTATTTTGTGTTGAATGCTGGGATTATAGAAATGAAAAATACAAGGCAATATACCATACGCTTCCTATACTGACAATAACATATCAGTACCAGACATACAGGACGTAGATGGAGAACTTACCTAAACACAACTCATGATAATACAATTCAGCCTATGACCAAGTATTTTAGTACTTGTATAAACCAATTTTAGTGGCCAAGTGACTTATCTGATGGGGGAGAAGGGTATAATATTAAGGTCAATAGATGCCAAGAATCAATGTGTGACCATAGATATAAAGCTTGGCTTCCCTCTTTCTCACACAAAATCTAAGTATTAACTAGACCAATGTTGCTTTAATAGGTTAAAGAGAGTCAGATTTGCAACAGTTCTAAAGGGGTTAGGTTGAACTGCAGGGGTGAGAGTTTACAAATGGCTATTCAACATTGTGTAGCAAAATGATACTCAAGTCAGAGAATGCCTTGCTTTCTCATGTGTCTTCAGTAAGGATTCCATCACTTAGAATCCATTACTTCTCCTGCCAAGCATTTAAATTTAATCTCTCCTTTAAAGTCCAGCTCAAGAATTATTTCTTCCATGTAACATTTTGTTTGTTGTTTCCTGATTATTCTGGCCATCAGAGATCTTCTCATAACCATATATTTGATTTAATATTCAATGACTTTCTTATGTTATTATCTGTGATAATTTTATACATGTTAGTCTTTTCTAACTATGTGATAAGTACTCTTTAGGGTGGGGATCATGTCTTGTATTTATTCTTATCCTCTGACATTACCAGCATAGTGGTTAGAGGGTAGTAGGTGCTAAACAAATACTTTTTTAAATTATAGTTGATTTATAACTATATAAATGTTGTGTGAGTTTCAGGAATACAGCAAAGTGAATCAGTTATACATACACATATATTCATTCTTTTTTTCTTTTCTTATTTTTTTTATTTTCATGATTTTTATTTTTATTTTTTTATCTTAAAATCAGAAAGATGATTTTACTCTTATTTCTCAATAAAATAATAACATACATTCGTAAAGCAAACAATTTTAAGAATATTTCTCTAAAGTTTTTCTGGAATTCCTAAAGGAAATGCATCTATTTTAGAAAGAAAATTCCAAGGAATTATGGAAAACAACATAAAATTATCAAGTAGCCCCCTCCCCCCTACAACACACAGTAATCATTCTGGTACAAAGCACTTTTTTTTTTTATACATCAGGTTCTTATTAGTCATCAGTTTTATACACATCAGTGTTTATATGTCAATCCCAATCTCCCAATTCATCATACCACCACTCCCAAACCCCACGGCTTTCCCCCGTTGGTGTCCACAAGTTTCTTCTCTACACCTGTGTCTCAATTTCTGCCCTGAAAACCAGTTCATCTGTACCATTATTCTAGGTTCCAAATATATGCGTTGATATACGATATTTGTTTTCTCTTTCTGACTTAACTTCACTCTGTATGATAGTCTCTAGATCCATCCACGTCTCAACAAATGAGCCAGTTTCGTTCCTTTTCATGGCTAATATTCCATTGCATATATGTACCACTACTTCTTTATCCATTCGTCTGTCGATGGGCATTTAGGTTGCTTCCATGACCTGACTATTGTAAATAGTGCTGCAATGAACATTGCAGTACATGTGTCTTTTTGACAGTACATGTGGTTTTCTCAGGGTATATGCCCAGTAGTGGGATTGCTAGATCATATGGTAATTCTATTTTTAGTTTTTTAAGAAACCTCCATACTGTTCTCCATAGTGGCTGTATCAGTTTACATTCCCACCAACAGTGCAAGAGGGTTCCCTTTTCTCCACACCCTCTCCAGCATTTGTTGTCTGTAGATTTTCTGATGAAGCCCATTCTAACTGGTGTGAGGTGATACCTCATTGTAGTTTTGATTTGCATTTCTCTAATAATTAGTGATGTTGAGCATCTTTTCATGTGCTTCTTGGCCATCTGTATGTCTTCTTTGGAGAAATGTCTATTTAGGTCTTCTGCCCATTAGTGGATTGGGTTGTTCATTTTTTGAATATCGAGCTACATTAGCTGTTTATATATTTTGGAGATTAATCCTTTGTCCGTTGATTCATTGGCAAATATTTTCTCCCATTCTCAGGGTTGTCTTTTTGTCTTGTTTATGGTTTCCTTTGCTGTGCAAAAGCTTTGAAGTTTCATTAGGTCCCATTTGTTTATTTTTGTTTTCATTTCCATTACTCTAGGAGATGGATCAAAAAAGATCTTACTGTGATTTATGTCAAAGAGTGTTCTTCCTATGTTTTCCTCTCAGAGTTTTATAGTGTCCGGTCTTACACTTAAGTCTTTAATCCACTTTGAGTTTATTTTTGTGTATGGTGTTAGGGAGTGTTCTAATTTCATTCTTTTAAATGTAGCTGTCCAGTTTTCCCAGCACCACTTATTGAAGAGACTGTCTTTTCTCCATTGTATATCCTTGCCTCCTTTGTCATAGATTAGTTGACCATAGATGCGTGGGTTTACCTCTGGGCTTTATATCTTGTTCCATTGATCTATATTTATGTTTTTGTTCCAGTACCATATTGTCTTAATTACCGAAGCTTTGTAGTATAGTCTGAAGTCAGGGAGTCTGATTACTCCAGCTCCGTTTTTTCCCTCAAGACTGCTTCAGCTATTCGAGGTCTTTTGTGTCTCCAAAGAAATTTTAAGATTTTTTGTTCTAGTTCCATAAAAAATGCCATTGGTAATCTGATAGGGATTGCATTGAATCTGTAGATTGCTTTGGGTAGTATAGTCATTTTCACAATATTGATTCTTCCAATCCAAGAACATGGTATATCTCTCCATCTGTTGGTATCATCTTTAATTTCTTTCATCAGTGTCTTATAGTTTTCTGCATACAGGTCTTTTGTCTCCCTAGGTAGGTTTATTCCTAGGTATTTTATTCTTTTTGTTGCAATGGTAAATGGGAGTGTTTTCTTAAATTCTCTTTCAGCTATTTCATCATTAGTGTATAGGAATGCAAGAGATTTCTGTGCCTTAATTTTGTATCTTGCAACTTTACCAAATTCATTGATTAGCTGTAATAGTTTTCTGGTGGCATCTTTAGGATTCTCTATGTATAGTATCATGTCATCTGCAAACAGTGACAGTTTTACTTCTTCTTTTCCAATTTGTATTCCTTTTATTTCTTTTTCTTCTCTGATTGCTGTGTCTAGGACGTCCAAAACTATGTTGAATAATAGCAGTGAGAGTGGACCTCCTTGTCTTGTTCCTGATCTTAGAGGAAATGCTTTCAGTTTTTCACCATTGAGAATGATGTTTGCTGTGGGTTTGTCATACATGGTCTTTATTATGTTGAGGTAATTTCCCTCTATGTCCACTTTCTGGAGAGTTTTTATCATAAATGGGTGTTGAATTTTGTCAAAAGATTTTTCTGCATCTACTGAGATGATCATATGGTTTTTCTTCTTCAATTTGTTAATATGGTATATCACATTGATTGATTTGTGTATATTGAAGAATCCTTGTATCCCTGGGATAAATCACACTTGATCATGGTGTATGAGCCTTTTAATATGTTGTTGGATTCTGTTTGCTAGGATTTTGTTGAGGATTTTTGCATCTATATTCATCAGTGATATTGGTCTGTAATTTTCTTTTTTTGTAGTACCTTTGTCTGGTTTTGGTATCAGGGTGATGGTGGCCTCATAGAATGAGTTTGGGAGTGTTCCTTCCTCTGCAATTTTTTGGAAGAGTTTGAGAAGGATGAGTGCTATCTCTTCTCTAAATGTTTGATAGAATTCACCTGTGAAGCCGTCTGGTCCTGGACTTCTGTTTGTTGGAAGATTTTTAATCACAGTTTCAATTTCATTACTTGTGATTGGTCTGTTCATATTTTCTATTTCTTCCTGGTTCAGTCTTGGAAGGTTATACCTTTCTAAGAATTTGTCCATTTCTTTCAGGTTGTCCATTTTATTGTCATAGAGTTGCTAGTAGTAGTCTCTTAGGATGCTTTGTATTTCTGTGGTGTCTGTTGTCCCTTCTCCTTTTTCATTTCTAATTTTATTGATTTGAGTCCTTTCCCTCTTTTTCTTGATGAGTCTGGCTAATGGTTTATCAATTTTGTTTTTCTTCTCAAAGAACCAGCTTTTAGTTTTATTCATCTTTGCTGTTGTTTTCTTTGTTTCTATTTCAGTCATTTCTGCTCTGATCTTTATGATTTCTTTCCATCTACTAATTTTGGGTTTTGTTTGTTCTTCTTCCTCTAATTCCTTTAGATGTAAGGTGAGATTGTTTATTTGAGATGTTTGTTGTTTCTTGAGGTAGGATTGTATTGCTATAAACTTCCCTCTTAGAACTGCTTTTGCTGAATCCCATAGGTTTTGGATTGTCATGTTTTCATTTTCATTTGTCTCTAGGTATTTTTTGATTTCTTCTTTGATTTCTTCAATGATCTCTTGGTTGTTTAGTAACGCAGTGTTTAGCCTCCATGTGTTTGTGTTTTTTACGTTTTTTTCCCTGTAATTCATTTCTAATCTCATAGCGTTGTGGTCACAAAAGATGCTTGATATGATTTCAATTTTCTTAAATTTACCGAGGCTTGATTTGTGACCCAAGATATGATCTATCCTGGAGAATGTTCCGTGCACCCTGGAGAAGAAAGTGTAATCTGCTGTTTCTGGATGGAATGTCCTATCAATATCAGTTTAATCTATCTGGTCTATTGTGCCATTTAAATCTTCTCTTTCCTTATTTATTTTCATTTTGGTTGATCTGTGCATTGGTGTAAGTGAGGTGTTAAAGTCCCCCATGTGTTAAAGTCCCCCACTATTATTGCATTACTGTCAATTTCCTCTTTTATAGCTGTTGTTAGCAGTTGCCTTATGTACTGAAGTACTCCTATGTTGGGTGCATATATATTTATAATTGTTATATCTTCTTCTTGGATTGATTTCTTGATCATTATCTAGTGTCCTTCCTTGTCTCTTGTAACATTCTTTATTTTAAACTCTATTTTATCTGATATGAGTATTGCTACTCCAGTTTTCTTTTGATTTCCATTTGCATGGAATATCTTTTTCCATCCCCTCACTTTCAGTCTGTATGTGTCCATAGGTCTGACGTGGGTCTCTTGTAGACAGCACATAGATGGGTCTTGTTTTTGTATCCATTCAGCAAGCCTGTGTCATTTGGTTGGAGCATTTAATCCATTCACGTTTAAGGTAATTATCGATATGTATGTTCCTATGACCATTTTTTTAATTGCTTTGGGTTTGTTTTTGTAGGTCCTTTTCTTCTCTTGTGTTTCCTGCCTAGAGAAGTTCCTTTAGCATTTGTTGTAGAGCTGGTTTGGTGGTGCTGAATTCTCTTGGCTTTTGCTTGTCTGTAAAGCTTTTGATTTCTCCATCGAATCTGAATGAGATTGCCAGGTAGAGTAATCTTGGTTGTAGCTTCTTCCCTTTCATCGTGTTAGGTATATCATGCCACTCCCTCTGGCTTTTAGAGTTTCTGCTGAGAAATCACCTGTTAACCTTATGAGAGTTCCCTTGTATGTTATTTGTTATTTTTCCCTTGCTGCTTTCAATAATTTTTCTTTGTCTTTAATTTTTGCCAATTTGATTACTATGTGCCTCGGCATGGTTCTCCTTGGGTTTATCTTGTATGGGACTTGCTGTGCTTCCTGGACTTGGATGGCTATTTCCTTTCCCATGTTAAGGAAGTTTTCGAATATAATCTCTTCAAATATTTTCTCAGGTCCTTTCTCTCTCTGTTCTCCTTCTGGGACCCCTATAATGCAAATGTTGTTGTGTTTAATGTTGTCCCAGAGGTCTCTTAGGCTGTCTTCATGTTTTTTCATTCTTTTTTCTTTATTCTGTTCCACAGCAGTGAATTCCACCATTCTGTCTTCCAGGTCACTTATCTGTTCTTCTGCCTCAGTTATTCTGCTACTGATTCCTTCTAGTGTAGCTTTCATGTCAGTTATTGTATTGTTCATCTCTGTTTGCTTGTTCTTTAATTCTTCTAGGTCTTTGTTCAACATTTCTTGCATCTTCTCAATCTTTGCCTCCATTGTTTTTCCGAGGTCCTGGATCATCTTCCCTATCATTATTCTTAATTCTTCTTCTGGAAGGTTGCCTATCTCTCCTTCATTTTGTTGGTTTTCTGGGGTTTTATCTTGTTCCTTCATCTGGACATAGCCCTCTGCTTTTTCATCTTGTCTATCTTTCTGTGAATGTGTTTTTTGTTCCACAGGCTGCAGGATTGTAATTCTTCTTCCTTCTGCTGTCTGTCCTCTGGTGGATGAGGCTATCTCTAAACAAATACTTTTTAATTGACAAACATTCCTGTTGTTTCTAAGGAGTGGAGAAAAACATAGAACAAATACTTATTGTACATCTAATATGTTGCAGGCATAGTTCTAGCACACTATGTATAGTGTATAATTTAATCTTAATGAAAGCAGAATGAGGGAGATATTCTTATTTCTCAGTTTTCAGGTGAGGAAGCAGAGACTTCTAGAGGTTAAATAATTTGGCCAGGATTACAATAATTTGTCACTGTCTGATATAATCTTTGAAGCTAGATCTCTCTGAATTCAAAGCCCATGTATTCCCAAATCTACCATACTACTTCCTTACTACACACAGTTCCTGTAGTATATGCTGTGGTGCACTAGCCAGATGCCCCTTCCAGGAGTGAGGCACTTATTCTCCAGGAGCTGGGGCTGTTGGTGGTTGAGAGCATTAGCTGTGCCCCTCTGTAGAACTTTCCCTCAGCTAAAGAGAGAAGCCTTACCTGAGAGGATGCACCCTTTCCAGGGGCAGTACACATCCAGTGGCTGGTCCATGTTGGGACTACTCTGAGTGGCATCCCCACTCCAGAGTGCTCAACAGGATTGACTAAAGCTGGGGCTATGTTACAGTTTAACCTTTCTTTCTATCCAATCCCGCTTTCTTCACTATGCTACCTCCTGTGTTTATTTCAGGAGTTCCTCTCAATAAACTTTTGCCATGTGCATCTCTGCTTCCCAAGAACTAACCTGCAACTTGTGTCATGTCTCAAATTAGATGGTTATCAGGAGAGCATGACACGTTCTTGTCCATTACTCATGGAGCAAAATAAAAATTCTTTCAAAAATACTTCCAATAAATACCATGAGTGCTAAAGCTTGCTCTAAGGTGTGACTACTACTGTATTTTCCTCCCTCCTTGCTTCCAATTCCAAGCAAAAAAGTTCTTACCATGAACAGGACAGCATAGACTTTGTTGTCTTCTTCCCATAAAGTATTAATAATTCCCTTAAAGGCCTTCAAATTGTACAACTATTATGGTTGATATAATTTGTGAGCATTTTTTCCAGAAGATTGAAGTATGATTCTAGTATGATTCTAAATCATTTGAGATTATCCAGAACACATGAGGGGAATTATTTTGACTCATTGCAGTTGTAAGATATACTTAACACTGGTTCTTTTCCAATCCTGAGGACCTTTGATTAAAACCAGATTCCACATTTTTAAGTTTTTATTTTGGCATATGACTAGATGTTAACTTTTGCTTTTCACACGCAAATTATAAAAATAATCTCTAAATCATTGCTTGTGAACCTCACAACTCTTTCATTTCAGCTCTTTCATGCTTTTGGTGTATCTGAGTACTAGAACACTCTCATTGCACCTGAATGCTACTGTGCATGTACAGGTAGTGTTTGGACTGCGGCTGGAATATTACTAAAACCAGAAAAGTCATTTTTTGGTTTTCATTTACTATGTAGAGCAAAGCCTACTGATAGAAGTTAGATGACGCCCATTAAGGCACAGAAATTTAAACAGAAGGGCAAAGCAGAAATGTGTACTGAGATGTTACTTTCTGAATGACTTAGGGAGCAATGTACTCTTTGCCCAGACACAAGCTCTATCTCAGGGAAATGTAAGACAAGAAAAAAGACTGACATAGCTGGCAAGTCAGAAACAATCTTCCACCTGAAGGAACTCAAATCCTGGGTAAATAACTAGAATTTAGTGAAAACGAATAGAGAATAAAGCAGAATAGTCAACCTAAGTATATGTATGTCTATGGTTATTGATTCTGTTTACTCTACTTTCCATGTAGTTCAAGGCAGCTGAATAAACTAATGAAAAACTTACCTCCAATTCCCCTTTTCTGTTTAGCTGGGAGTATCTGATATTTCCTAGCTGGTAATCTGATTATATTAGGGCTTTAGATTTCATTTTGCTGAGTTTTTGGTTTTTGTATTCTACCTTTCCTTACACTATTTCCCTCCCTCCAGCCATCCTACAGTAAGAGGTCACAGCTATGCTGCTATCCTTGACAGTGCATCACCAGCCCATCACAGCTAAGCGGTAATATACAGTGATCCCATTCCATGTAGCATAACTGGTAATCAGATTCAGTATCAGTGAGGGGAAAATAATAGAGGGGCTCATTGTGCATGATTATATTCTGGACAACATAGAACAAAGGGTACCTATCTGGGTTGGATATTGCTAGTAGAGCTCAAAGCTCTAAAACTTTCAGCACCTTGTTCAGAGGCAAGAAATGAACCAACACAAGCCCTGGGAAGCAGACAGGGGTGACAAGCATTAATAGTGCCATTATCTCAAGATAATGTTAAGCTGATAAAATATTTGGCCATGGCCTAGGCTTTTATTTCCCATGGAAAAATGGGTTTCAAATACCACAATCTATCACAGAATCTCAAGGGGACTGCACGTTTTATAATGTATTAAATTCATGTAAACTGCCACTATGAAGACAGGAAATCTAATTTAGAGAAAAATATTCCAGCATAATAAGGAGGCTAAACTGAGGTGGCCACATTAGGGATACGCTGGCTTTCTGGCTGACTATTTTCTTAATCAAAGAACATGTCAGTGAGAAGGCCACCAAAAATGATATGGGATTCAGAGCTGTCAGTTATTAGACGTACACAACAGGTAAATTAATATTTGGTGATAAGCTTCTGGGGCTTGGGATTTGACAGCTTATGCAATGCTACTTTGGTACTACAAATAAGGGGAAATCACATTCTTTGTCATAGTCAACCAAATATCACTATTCCCAAGCTGTCACTGTCAAGGAATCTGCATTAACTCTTTCAGGCCACCAAAAGCCTCTTTAGAAAATATTTTTTCCAGAAATTTACCAGTTACTGGGAGAATTAGTTGAAACAGCTACTGGCCTGTAGATTCTGTATTGTACAATCAGGACTCTGATTTCGAAGAGACCAAATGGACTGTCTTGTCCCACACCCCCACTCCTCTCCACCTGCCAGCAAAGTAAGAAGTTGCCTCAGATCACACAGAGTGGCACGGCAGGAAGGAAAACTCATTTCTATTGCATCAAATACAATTTACTTTAAAAAGAATAATTTGTGGAATATTTTGATATATACTTTCTACTTTGTGCATAATCAAACTGTGAGAAAGATGGTGGTACATTTTACAAGTGAGGAAGCAAAGACCCAGCAGCAAAGCAACTTGTCTAATGTCAGGCAAAGTGGGAATTGCTATCCACTTCCACTGATTCCAAGCTCCATGCTTTGCTCACTATGTTGTATACTGCTTGTATTAAAACCAAGAGTGCTTGCTAATAAAAGTTTCCTTAAGATTAACGCATTTCCCTTATTAATCTGCTCTTTTCCAAATTAAAAAATATGAATATGTCTACATTTTTTTCACACAAATCTTAGTGCAATTTAACTCAAGTTTAAACACTGGTTTAATCAAGTCCTTTTCCTCCTCCTCTTCCTTCCTGCCTTCCTTCCTCCTCCTCTACCTCCTCTTCCTTCTTTTTTTTTTTTTTTTTTTTGCCGTACGCAGGCCTCTCACTGTTGTGGCCTCTCCCGTTGCGGAGCACAGGCTCTGGACGCGCAGGCTCAGCGGCCATGGCTCAGGGGCCCAGCCGCTCTGCGGCACGTGGGATCTTCCCGGACCTGTGTCACCTGCCTCGGCAGGTGGACTCTCAGCCACTGCGCCACCAGGGAAGCCCCTCTTCCTTCTTTTTGTACTAGGGGAATAATACTTCCTAAATATTAACTTGTCCTTTTCGAGTTTACTTCCTGACCATTCCTTCTAGAATGTATACACAGTCTTTGTTCTTTATTTGCACATCATTTAATGTCTATTAACTTCGAAAGGTTATTGAGTCTTACAGACTATTCTTTATATAATCATTGTTCAAGTCAAATGTAAATGTGGTTGTTAGTTTTGCAATCACCCAGAAAAAGTAAAAATAAAAAATTACCATTTTTATCTTTTAATATAAATGAGTGGCACCTCTTACCATAACTGTCAGAAGCCCTGCAGTACACACTATCAGATTACAACACAAAGAGGCCAGAATGCTCATATTAAGCTCAAGTTCACTGAATTCTATCAGTCATCAGTTATGAAAGGACAATTTCCTCACAAGGGCCTGTTTAGAAAATGAACCCTTTCCTATTTAGAAGCTCTAGTTTAGACTACATTACCATCAGGGCCACTAAGGATAAGATTTAATGGACACTTTAAAATTTTTTCTTAGATAAAAGCTCCTGTAATTGTTTTTAGACAACTCAAGTGATTCAAGCCTGGCGACATTTTTTTTTTTTTTAAGTTTGAACCTCTGAAACAGTAAGAAAGTGTTCCATGAAGAAGGTGCTGTGTCATGATCTTATCTTGAACAGGACTAGGGATCTTTTTTTTTTTTGCGGTACGCGGGCCTCTCGCCGTTGTGGCCTCTCCCGTTGCGGAGCACAGGCTCCGGACGCGCAGGCTCAGCGGCCATGGCTCACGAGCCCAGCCGCTCCGTGGCATGTGGGATCCACCCAGACCAGGGCACGAACCCGTGTCCCCTGCATCGGCAGGCAGACTCTCAACCACTGCACCACCAGGGAAGCCCAGGACTAGGGATCTTTAAAAGGGTGCAGCAATGTGGAGCTTTACTGGTAAGACAGAGAAAGAATGTTCTGATCTCTTCCAAATTAAACTTTCAGGTATATTATCACCCACTCCCTCTACCTCAACTCCAAGTTCTAGAAGATTAACCAAAGCTCAGGTAGGTAGCTATAACATTGATGGAGTTTCCTGGGTTGTCGCTATTCCTAGGGTCCCTGAGGAAGCATCTAACTGCAGCAGGAACAAAAGCATCCCTAAGACACACTGGTATTTGTCTGAGTCTCAGCAGGTGGAACAGTGGGGGCTACCATAAGAAGAAGGTTAAAGAATATTCTTGGGCTTGTGTGAATAAACATTAGGCAATGTCTATGTAGTTCAGAAACAAATATCGGATTGGAAAAAAATCTATGCAAGAGTCTGACCACTGAAGTGACAAAACTGAATCCTTTATGGTGGGGTTGCATTTACACCGTATACTTACTCTATACATCCAGCTAAAGACAACACACACACACACACACACACACACACACACACACACACAGTACAATCAATTTTATAATTACCTATATTTCACCTGGCTTTCTTCTTGATGCAAAAATGCCTTCATGTGAGTGTACCATGAGAACATAGTTTCCATAGCCCTCTCCTAATGCAACCAATCTCACTTTTATAAGCATGCTTCTTATGATTAAAGATGCACATTCCTATCAACATGGTCCTTAAAAGTGCATGTAAATTATTTCATATGATGCCCAGGAAATAGAGACCTATTGTTATAATAAAAAAAAATCAGTTGTGTTGGACTTACTAAGAGAGGGTATAATACTAACACTTTGTGGGTGATTGAAAAGATTCTCAAAGGTAATTTTGATTTTGGAACCCAAACTCCATCCAAGCTATTACTCTGCTCTGATGATGTTCCACTCCACATACTTAACTATGATGTTCAGAAATTGGTTTTTAGAGCAAGCACAAGTCAATGGCACTGAAAAATAACTCATAGGTCACACTAGATATAGCCCATCTTTCTATTTACATACAACCAAAGCAAAATAGTAAAAAAATAAATCCGAGATGTGAGTACTATCTTCTTACTTCAGCTTCTCCTGGACTAATATCTACAGAGCTCATTTGTTTGATATTGATAGGGTCTCTCTCTCGAACACATACACACTAACACACATAAACATGCACATCGTATCTTAATAGTTCTGCCTCAAATGAACTTAGAAAATATGTCAAAAAGTAATTAAGTAATTCAAAAGATAAGCATATACTCAAAAGAATTATTGCTGAAAAACTCATGATTCCTGTAAGGAGAGTTATGAGCCAGAGTCAATCTCATGCAGTTCCTGTGAGTCTCTTTGGCTGGTATCATAAAGCAAGTACAAACATGCAATATAGGGCCCTCTGGAAGGCAGACTGTTTCCATGTTTGAAAATTCTAGCATCAGGACCTTCACCACAATAATTAGGGCTCCCTGTCAGTCTAGATAGCTATAGGATTTCATGCAAACAGGGAAATTATTCATTGGAATGGCTTAATCCATACTACAGAATGAGCACTATAAATATTTCATTGTTAACTCAAGCATAATCACATACAACAGATTAGAAAAAGGTATATTTATTTTTATATCATTCCACAGTAAAGAATTAGAGAAAACCCTTAGGAAGTTTTGTCCAAGAGAATGATCTCAGTGTGAGTTCAGTCTGGATGCCTCCTGTTTTTGCAATATCTAAGTTCTGCACATCTTCTTTTGCCCATCTCTGCACTGTTCCTTGCCCTACACAAGTCTGTACTTGGGCAACAATTTTGCCTACTAGAACCATTATTGCTATTTGCACATTTTTAACATCCATTTGTAGTCACTGGAAGTTCACTTTATATATCGAGAATTTATTGATTGTTTTGCTAAAGATAAGTTTTGCTTCTTCTAAATGAACTCTAAAATCTAGTCAATCCCTACTATAACAGGAGTGGCATGCCTGCTTGCTTGGCCCTGCACTTTTCTCTCTCCAACACGGGTTTTATGTTCTTTCAGTTCTCATTGCTATGTTTTCAGTCTCACTGCAGGATTGAGAAGAGGTTATATTCCATCCTGTTGACCAGAAG
>NC_138979.1:114119056-114187145 GCF_964341445.2 Mesoplodon mirus | reverse complement strand
CAGGCATCCTCGCCAGGAGAGGCAGAACCCACGGAGCAGCCAAGGCAGCTGTGGAGAAGGTGCCATGCAGAGCAACAGAGAGGGAGGGCAGTACCACTGCCCCGACACCTCTCACGCCAGAAAATGACCTTCTGCCGGAGAGGCCACGGTACCAAAAAAAAACCCCAAAAAACAAAAAACAAAGAAACCAGGAGGGCTGACTCTCCCTGCCGGCAAAGGAAACTGGGTGCCGTGCTGTTCTGTCACAGATACAACCGAAAGAAAGGCTGAAGGATGGAGAGAAGAGAAAGAGGCCGGGAAGAGCACAGAAGCACAGCTCCGCTAGTGTCCTGCGCTTCGTACTCACGGGGTTGAGCATCGGAGGCCCTTCGCCTGCAGCCAGGGAGCATCCCGGGAGCCGTACGTCTCTCTGAGCGGCCGGGAAGCCCAAGGGCCCAGGCCCCCCAGCTGAGGCTGCTCCCAGCTGCCGCAGCTCCTCGATCACCACCTGCACGCCGCTGCCCACGCTGTCACACTCCTCTTCCACGGCCGGCACGGCCCTGTCTGCCTCTCCGGGGCTCTCTTTGAGGGGCCCGGGCTCCTCGGGCGGGGAGCCGTGCGCCCGGCTCTCGCCGTCTTCATCGGGGACGGGCACCTTCCCTTGCCTCAGCTCACCCACTTCCTCCTGGAGACGTTTTAACAATTCGTTGTTGGCCCTGGCGAGACCCAGCGCAGCCTCAGCCAGGACCCACGGCCTTATCCACCCGCTGGTAGATAATATGCAGGAGCTGCTCTGAACTCTGGACGGCCAGGCCGTGTCCGGTGACCGTGATCGGGGTGCTGGGAGGAGGGTTCCCGCCCTGACAGCCTGTGCTGCCCCCGCTCGTCTCGCTCTTACAGGCACAGCAGCAGCATCTGGCCTCGCCGCCACTGGGAGGGGAGAAGAGAATGGTGGCGCTGAAGGACATGGTGGCAGAGGCAGGAAGGCCGTGCTCACGCTGCTGGACTGCTCCAAAAGTGTCCCCAGTCGACCGGACCGCACAAAGCTCTGGCCTCTTTGGATTCACTCTCCTTTTTCATGGAGGGTGGTCGGAGCAGCCTGGGCCCCCGGGGCTGGGTTCTGTGAAGGAGGAGTAGGCTAGCCCCGAAGGTGCACACAGTCCATGGCTGCCTCTCCTTGGGCCGTGGAGCAGAGGGCCTTCTCTGTGCAGCTCCTGTGCTGCCCTAGCTCAACACACTGGAGGTCCCACTCACCCCTTCCCAAAAGGGTGGGCCTACAAAGGCCTTCGGGAGGAAGACAGTTTCAGAGGGTGGAAGCATGGAATTCCCCACCACTCCAAGCTAAGGAACAGAGATGGGACTCAAAAGGACCCACCGGCATCTGGAAAGATCAGAAAATTAAGGAAGAAAATGTAGACCTGTCTTCTCCGCCTCTCTATCTTGGCTGTAAAAACAGTATTGCATTTTATTGCTTTGACATCATTCCTTAAGGAGTTCAGAACACTTCACGTAGGTTAATCTCATCCACACAACAGCTCTAGGAAACACACGTTAACCCAGGGCCAGAGGAGACATGCAGAGAACTTATGTATCTTTTTCAAGGTCAGGGGAAGACAGAAGAATCCAGTTATGGCTACTTTCAGTTTAGTGTGTGTGTGTGTTTGAACTGATACCACTTTTTGTTGACATAAAAAATCATGATTCTACCGTCTCTATAATTTGCATACAGATGCATTCAGAGTAAGACTCCTAAACAAGGAAAAGGCCAATCAATGCAGCCCCCAACATGTTGCCAGCTTCACACTATTATATCATTAATGTTTTGGGGGTGGGCAGGGAAATGAAAGGAAAAGCTGGATAGGAGAGTTGAGCTGCAGTAACCAGGGCTGCACAGCCCCCTACTCTCACACTTTGTACACCTGGGCCTACAGCCTCTGCAATAGAAACTAGCTGTTCTGAATCCTCCAGCTGGAAGCCCAGAGAAATCAACTGGGGCCCCTCAACTCCACTTCTCATGCTGCTTAAGGGAGAGGCAGAGCTGAACGGGACTGTCTAAGTAGCTACATGATGCCACTCTACCCACACAACCAGCCCCCAAAAGGAGAGACCAGAATATCAATGATAAGCCAAACTGCCTCTCTTTTGAATCACTGTAGTTAAGCAACTAAACTACTTCAGGAGGAAAAAAAAAAGTGTGGGAGGGTTGGTTTGTACCACTGAGAACACTCCAAGGAACTTCATATTGTCATTTTCTAAATGACACTTGATTACAGAAAGAAGAATCTTCCTGCCTGAAGCTCCCTAAGTGACAAAATCTTAAGTATGTTTACAATTTCCTCAAGAGATACATTTCTATCTTACCCTGTAAATTATATCATAACATCACAATTAAAAGGAGAGGAGAAGGTTAGGAGAATTTTCCACATTCCGAGATTTGGTTTGTTTGTTTGTTTTGAGTCAGCAATCTCATTTCAGAAACAGGCAATATCAATGCCTCTGAGGTACTAACATGTAAATCTGACAATGCATTTTAATTACATTTGGTTATTAAAGAATAGTTTTTAATTTGCTTTTTCTACCCTTTATATCGAAGAAATGCTTTTCTGTGCGAGATATTCACATATTGTAAGAACTTAAATCCATTTACTGCTTCTCTATCATTAGAGTCACTGGAAGGCATAGTTAAACCTAAAAAACTAAAGGTTAGGACTTCCCTGGTGGTGCAGTGGTTAAGAATCTGCCTGCCGATGCAGGGGACATGGGTTCGAGCCCTGGTCCAGGAAGATTCCACATGGTGTGGAGCAACTAAGCCTGTGCGCCACAACTACTGAGCCTGCGTGCCACAACTACTGAAGCCTGCGTGCCTAGAGCCCGTGCTCTGCAACAAGAGAAGCTACCACAATGAGAAGCCCATGCACTGCAACAAAGAGTAGCCCCCGCTCTCCACAACTAGAGAAAAGCCTACTCGCAGCAACGAAGACCCAACGCCGCCAAAAAAAATAAAACAAACAAACAAAAACAACAACAACAAAAAATAAAGGTTAAAGCCAAATTAAAACGAAAGGTTAAAGGAAAGCACTAAGCGATTCCCAGGTCAATTTGTGGATGAATCATTAATATATCCTTTTCTTTCCTAAATAAGGTCCTACATGCTCCAGCGGGGTTTTTAACTTTTTTAAAACCAACATCATGCAGAGTTTAATCTGAAACATGGATGTTGTGAGAAAAAGAAAATTATGTAAACAGTAATATACCACTTGGGTTCAGGATTTGTACAACAAGAAATTAAGACCTGTCATTTATATAATACTGTACATCAACTATACTTCAGTTAAAAAAACTTTTTAATAAATAAATAATGTATAAAATAAACTACAAGGACATACTGTACAACACAGGGAATGTAGCCAATATTTTATAATAACTATAAATGGAGTACAACCTCTAAAAATTGTGTATCACTATATTGTACATTTGTAACATATAATTTACATTAACTATACTTCAATTTTTAAAAATTAAAAAAATATATAAATGAAGATGCATCATGTTGGGACTCCGGGTGGGTACACTTCCTGGATCAAATTGACAACTGCAACGCTCTTGCCCCCAAAACTCACTCTTTCTTGCAGGAGGCCTTTACCCCTGCCAGCGTTGTGCCTGCCTTGAGCCCCTCCCTCCCCTTAAATGGTCTTTCTTAGGTAATCTTCCCAAAACAGCACTAAAATGGGCTGTGTGAACTTGGGCATATAATTCCCTTTTCTGAGCCCCAGTGTTCTCATCTCTGCCTACTTTGAGTGTTTTTGTGAAGACTGTGTATAATATATATAAGGCACCTACAGAATACTGACACACAGTCAGTGCTCCACACATAACAGCTAGATTCCTGAAAACTTTTGTGTTCCCATCCTGGACATCCATCCTGATGTCCTAATCTTGAAAAAAAAAAAACAAAACAATGGCTTGAAATAGAATTTGGGGAGTTTCCCCTCTAAATGTAATATCACATTTCTAAGAAAAAATGAATTCAAGTCTACAAAGATGCATTTATCTGTACAAAACCTTCTGTGATGCAAATTAGAAAGGTATTGAGAAAACAGAGTATTTGTAATTTACTTACTATCATGACCAGGTTTAGACTAGGGATAATTTCAACTCTGCTAGTTTTTTTTGTTTTTTGTTTTTTGCGGTACGCGGGCCTCTCACTATTGTGGCCTCTCCCGTTGCGGAGCACAGGCTCCAGACGCGCAGGCTCAGCGGCCATGGCTCACGGGCCCAGCCGCTCCGCGGCATGTGGGATCTTCCCAGACCGGGGCGCGAACCCGCGTCCCCTGCATCGACAGGCGGACTCTCAACCACCACGCCACCAGGGAAGCCCAACTCTGCTAGTTTTTAATGCTAAATATATTTTCATATTTGTGTTGACATAAAATATCATGATACTATCTGCTCTATAATTTTGTCCCTCAATTTCTTTCTGCTTTTCGACTTTGTGTATTACCTAACTATGTCCATTTTAGAATGTCACATTCAGGGCAACAAATAGGTGTTTTCTTGAATTAATATGTCTATAAAAACCTGGTACAGTGCAGTGTAGCATAATGGGCATTCAAATAACTCTTTGGGGTTCCTATGGATACTACTGCTGACTTAGTTTCCCTGGCTCCTGCTAGGGTCTCCCACATAAGCTCTAAGACACTGAAATAAAAGCATGAGGAAACTGGAGTTGGCAGGTATTAAAGGAACATTTCACATTATGATATTTACTAAACAGACACCAATTCAAATGCTGGATAAATTATTAAAAACAAAACACTAATATCATTAGCTACATATATCCCCATTAGAGAAGATGAGCAAGTTAAAAACAACAGAAAAAATGTGTTTCTAAAAATTCTCTATATGCAAGGCCATGCTAAAGGATGAGTCACCAAAATGGATTGCCACCTCCAAGCACTCAAGTGAAGGGAAGACAAAGTCCCTACACACAAGGAGCTTACAGTGCATGTGAGAATAGAATGTCTAAAGAACAAGTCAAAATATACACATGTGCTTAAAAATATGGTACAGACGAAAAAAATCTTGAGGAGTTAGTTCAAAATAATAGAAAGATCAACAGAATGAAATCATGTGGAAGGGGGCTTATCGAAGAAAAACCTACAATTGAGCCTTGAGCAAGATATAGGATGAACTGGGAGGGTGGTAAGAAGACGTGATAAGTAAGAGGAAAGAACAAACATAACAGAATTAACAGGGTACATGTGAGAGATCAGAGCAAAAGGGCTTATATAAAAGGTAGAGAAAGCTGACAGAGGACTTTGAAAATCAAGGTAAGGAAACTCTTAGAGCAGGGGTCCGCAAACCTTTCTCTGTAAAGGACTAGATAGTAAATAACTTAGGCTTTGCAGGCCATGTGGTTTCTGTCACAACTATTCAACTCTGCCATTGTAGCACAAAGCAGCCATGGACAATACATAAACATGAGCATGGCTGTGTTCCAATAGAACTTTATTTATGGACACAGAAATGTCACAAATTACATTTAATATTTACATTAAAAAATATAAAAGCCATTCTTAGCTCATGGGCCATACAAAAACAGGTGGCAGGCCAGACCTAAGACTACAGGCTATAGTTTGCCGACCCCTGTCTTAGATACCTAAAGTGGAACAGTTAAAGGTTAGGAGACTGTTTAATCCTGGAGAGAAGTGATGAGAATCAGCATTGTGGATATGAAGGTTCAACATCCTGGAGGAAGGACTGATCATATTTCTTAACTTAATATATGTGGGGGATAGAGACTGGTTAAAGACATCTTCAAGATTATAAACCTGAGGGTCAGAAGATGATGGTACCACTGACAGAATGACAGAAATGAGGAAGCTGAGAGGAGGCACCAGCGTGTTTGAGAAGATGTGTATTTACAACATGTTAAATTTCAAACTGATGGCAGCATCTTTAAATGGAATGTTCTGAAAGCAACTGGCTAGGACTGAAAAACAAAAACAAGAGGAAGGTCAGAGCTGGAATGCAGATTTGGAAACTTTAGCAGGAGGTTATATTTGAACCTCAGAGAGTGAATGAGCTCTCCAAGGGGTAAACACAAAGTCCTTGGCAAAGGCCAAGGACAGCACTTCGAGCCAATCCTTGCAAGAGGCTTCATTGAAAGAGAAGAATGGTCAGTAAGGTGGGAGGAAAAGACTGTTATGAAAGCCAAAGTAGAAGGAATATCAAGGGACTTCCCTGGTGGCACAGTGGTTAAGAATCCGCCTGCCAACGTAGGGAACACGGGTTTAAGCACTGGTCTGGGAAGATCCCACATTGTCACAGAGCAACTAAGCCTGGGCACCACAACTACTGAGGCTGCACTCTAGAGCCCGTGAGCCACAACTACTGAGCCCGCGTGCAGCAACTACTGAAGCCCGCGCACCTGGAGCCTGTGCTCCGCAACAAGAGAAGCCACTGCAATGAGAAGTGAGAAGCCCGCGCACCACAACAAAGAGTAGCCCCCGCTCGCTGCAGCTAGAGAAAGCCCACTCACAGCAACGAAGACCCAACGCAGCCAAAAATAAATAAATTTATTAAAAAGAAAAAGAATATCAAGAAAGTGGATCCAATCAACTGTGACAAGTGCAGCAGAATGGTTAAAAAAGATGCAAATTAAGGAAATCATTTTATTTGCCTGTGATGGTCACTGGCAATGACCAGAGAGGTATTTTTTGTAGTGAAAGTAATACTGTGCAGTAGACGAAAGAGAACGTGATGGAGAGATAATGGAAGCAAGACATGAAGTCAAGTTTTCTAGAGTTTAGTTATGAAAGGAAGGAAATAGGAAGTCAGAAAGGGCACTAGAGCCTCAGTATGTTTAAAAAGCAGAAAGAAAAAGGCCAGTGAAAAAGGAAGGATGAACATATTAGGAAAGGATTTAAGTTTTCTTCTAGCAAGGATTCGCCCAATGTGAGAAGGAAGGAAGGCAAGCTCTTCCCTGAGACCGCAGAGAAGAAAACGATGAACTCAGGGGCCAAGATTCACTGACGTGGAGAGAGCAAGACAAAGATATATGCTATTGAGACACATTTCTTTTTACTTTACAGACTTTTCTCAGTCTGAATAATTCAAATTGATAAAAAGAACTTTATTATAGATAGTGCTGCATTATCTGTTGCTACAACCTGCTAAATTCTTTTCTAACACTCCAGACTTACCATAATTAATCATTCTTGCTTTTTTCCATCACTAGTTTAAGGTTCTAAAGCCCGCTTAACCCTGCCAACATTACTAACATAGCTAAACTTTATTATGGTATCTTTATTTTACCTCTCAAAATGTATAACTGTTTAATATAATAGCCCATGAAGCAATCCATGGAACATCTGGCAAAGCAACAGTTAACTGGAGTAAATTATCCAGGCAGTGTCTATACCATTATTATTAAACTTTAATACTGTCAACTTTTGCAACTTCAGATTGTTGATTTATTCTCAAACCAAGAGTTTGCATTCTTGTTCAAGAAAGAAAAAACAGGAATAAACTAAGATTGACCACCACTGAATAACATACATGCCTTTTGCAAAATGCTATCAACTTTTAGAATTGAATGTTAAGAAAAAGATCTTCAATCCTATGATGAGCTGCCAACACAAAATGGCAGCAGCTGTCAAACTTAAGTTTACATAAAATCTGTGTGTTTGGGGTTCATTCTGTATTGGTCTAATTTTAATACATGTGAAAGGAGCCTAGAAATGTACTTTTCAAAAATTTTGTTTTTTTTTAAAATAAATATTTAGATAAAGAAGAAAGAAAACTCATCTTCTTTAGACAGACAGCTCAGGGTGAGACTGTCCATAATCTTAACTATCCCTTTCCTCCCAAGACATGTATTTTTGTTAGAACTAAATATATCACACCCTTGGCAGCTCCCCTGCTTGCTTCAACCCATTCTGAATTTGAATTTTCTGCATGACTGAGTTCACCTCCAAACTATGAAAAATAAAAGTTTTCCCACTGTTTAATAGGTGTGTAGGATATGGTAGCACCAGATGATGTATGTTTTTATAATGGGCCCTTGACTCATTCAGGGTCATGCTAGCAACGGACTTCCTTAAATGTGATTACTGAAAGCATAGCAATTGATACCATAATCTTCATTTTAAGAAATAAAAAAGGAAAATGGCCACTTAAAGTTCCTGCTGTACCAGTCAGCCCTTCTCCCCCACTTGAAGGTGCAAAATGGCTCACCGGATAGAAGGTCCTCTCAAAACCTATTTCTATCAGACATGAGCTCCTTATCACACAAGAACAGGTAAGTAAATACCATAAAATAGTATTTTTCTACATTTTTAAAGGCTGACCCATCTAAGGATCTACAAAAAAACAAAATCTAAGACCTCGTTTCTAGGGGTAAAAAAGATGTAGACCCAGAGGGCAGAATGATTTCCTAAGAAAAGGATCCCACGTAATCCGAAAATTCCAAGTATGTTTGTATAGTAGTACGAGAGTTTTTAACCCGATATAGCACTGTCTTTTTTCTTTACATGTGCTAAAATGCAACTTGGTGAGATTAAAATTACCGGTTTAAGGTTTCCATATCCACGCGCCTGACGTAA
Organism: Mesoplodon mirus; assembly: GCF_964341445.2. Lineage (NCBI taxonomy): Eukaryota > Metazoa > Chordata > Mammalia > Artiodactyla > Ziphiidae > Mesoplodon > Mesoplodon mirus. The sequence goes on along the minus strand of NC_138979.1, from coordinate 114,178,560 downwards.
ATGACTCTTCCTGCATTTCTGGAGAAAATGAAAAATGAAAAACTAGCTCCTAAAGCTGTATCGTGTGCCCAGTGAGCCCTCGGTAAATGTTAGCTGATTAAATATTAGTCAAAGATGACAAAGTGGGCATGAGGGACAGCAGAACAATTTCCGAAGAGAGCGTGTGTTTTAGCCACAGGCAGGGAGAACACAGCGGCGCAAGGGAGAATAGAGCTGAGCTCCGCCCTCGAGGCCGCAGGGAACAGGGCGACCCTCCACTTGAGGCCCCCGGTAGACTGTGCCCTAGGTGTCCTGGGAAAGGGGTGTTCCTCAGAAGGCCCGCAGACAGCAGATTGGCCGAGGCGCGGCCGGGGATCTGGGTCACCGTGGGTAGACTACGTGGCCAAAAAAGCTCGGAGGGCTTGAGGGGAGTATGGCGGGAGAGTTCCCGCAGCGATCCCGCTTTGGCGGCCCTAAGGATGTCCCACCGCGTGTGCCCCGCGCGCCGCGCCAGCTGACTGAGCGGCGCCAAGAAGGGCGCGCGGGCGGCCGGGGACGACCGAGGAGCGGCTCGTGTACCCGGCCAGCGCGCGCACGCGGGGAGGCCCCGCCCCACCAGTCTCTGGGCCCCCGGTGATTGGCGGTTGGACGATGAGGCGGAGCAGGGCTGGGGACGTTATTGGCCGCAATCCACAATCACTCAACAAGCCAGGGAGGGGTGGGGCCTCTTCAGGGAGGGACACGACTGCGAGGCTTTTTCAAAGCCGTCAGACGCCATCTTTAGCTTGCTTTTTTTTTTGTTTACTCGCTTTTGTTCTCTTCTGCTCACAAAGCTGCGTGTACACGATTCTAGGTACAGTGGCCACAAGTCGGCCTCATACATTTGGTGGCGGAAGGCTTTTCGTTCCTGCCGGCCTCAGCTGCAGATCTTTCAGCAGGGTGGCAGCTGCCTTTACTTCAAAGAAGTTTTCATCTCGAGGGGCCTCGCGGATTCCCAAGCAAAACCAAACGAGTTTAGCTTTGCTTTGGTAGGAGGGCCAAGCCAACGATATATTCGTGGGAGGAATTTTGTTTCTTACAAAGAAATTCAAAGCAAGGACACTGGCTCTGAGCCTAAAATCCTACTAAAAATTAAATAGCCTAGGAAGACAGGGGCTTGGGCTGTGTATACTGCTCTAGAAGAACTCTCTCTTTTCCGAGAAGGTAAAAAGTATACGTGAAGACCTGCAGTGAGGCGAAAAAGATTAAGAGCAAAACTCCATTAAAAATTCCCAACACTGCTGCCATCACAAAGGTCACTAGACTGACTAGATTTCAAAGATACGCAGGCCTAAACTTGTGGAATGATCCACATTTGAGACTGATCGGACTTGTATTGTTAGGGAATAAAAATGCACTCAATACAGATAAACCCAGAGAGCCCACACGGGCTACTTTCATTATAGTGAATGTCAAGACCTGTACAAACAGTTTAATCGCCGTTGTTAGGTGTCCTAAATACTGCTTGAAACAGTGGGACGCGGGGTGGGGAATGGAAATGTATTATCACACAGAGGTTTTGTTGTCCTGAAATTTGAACTCTACAGTAGATCTTTTTTTATCTCCTGGTCGCTACTTCACTTGTGACATTCCAGTTTCTCCCTCTTCACCCCATATACTTCCTATGCTTTCACTCCAATCTGCCAATAGAGATTTGAATATAAATATTTTCCGTATGACTCCTAATAGGAGACGATGGTTCTGGAACAGAATAAAGTGAGAATACGTCTACTGTAACCGGAGGTGCTGTTCTGAGCCTGTTGTTCTCTAATTCATACACTTCTCTCCGTGGCTCTTGGCATGGGGAGAAGGCTTTTCATTTTTAAAATGCAACATGATAACCAAAATGCATTTCTTATCCCTCCCATATATTATTTGCCTTTGCCTCCTCTTGGTGCCTCCCCCATCACCACCACCATGAACAGTTTTTGAGAATTGGACTTGACTGGATTATTTTCCTGATATTTTGCCAGCTGTGAAGCTTTTCAAACAAATCCCAACCTATCAACGACCATTTTGTCAAAAAGCCAAGAGAGAACTTCCCTTCTGAACACACCAACCAAACCACACATAAAGGCCAAAATATACACAGCTGTACATTTAAGAACGTGAGACAATAAAAAGCAAAACCACTTAGGCAAAACAGTCACTAAAGGCGGCTTTAAACCAGACTCAATAAATTGCCTACCCTCATTTGCCACATGGACTGCATATTCCTTGGCAATTATTTAATTATTCACTAATCTGATACTTTAGAAGAAGAGCAGAAAATACAGTAAATGCACATGGAATGAAAATGCCTAAGTAATTCTATGCATAGGATTTCTTCTACGCTTTAATTTGCACATGAAATGCTGTCTGGATCACATTTGGGAACACAACAGAAAAAAATCCACATCCTAGGGGCTACTTTGCACACAAAAAACCAAAGGCAATCGCTTTTGAAAACAAAATCTGATACGGCACATATACACATACTGTACATATACACAAAGCACAAAACCCCAAGATAAATCTTTACGAAATTACTTGCTTAAAGAAACACACATACACAATGTTCTCATGAAAAATGTGTGTAAGACACACTGTAAGAAGGGCTTTGACCCGCCCCCACCCCCCCCCCCGCCGGGAAATGAGTGTCACAATTATAAAATCCAAACATTTTTAACCTATTGGCCTTGGACAATTGCCACATTCAAGCCACTTGGTTTTGGTTCTGGGGGAGGGTGTGTAAAACGCACGCAAACAGCTTTGTGAGGGAGTCTCAAATCTCCGCTTCCTTCCACGTTGCCAGTGGCAGAAATTTACATTATCCCTTCATCCCGCTTAAAAAAAGAAACCTACACTTCCCAAGAGGCTAAATTTTTCAAATTCCCCTGACCATAAAAATTTACCAGTTCTTAAAATGTGATAGCAAAAAGAAAAAATCTCTATAAATTTGGCTGGAAACAGTTGTACACGGCCATCCTGCTTCTCAACTTCTTGGTATATTTAAAACCTTGACCAGGAAAAAGAAAGAGGAAGAGAGACAGAAAAAGAAATGGGGAAAAGCGCACATTCCCCTTAGCAACAGTTTCCTCACCCCAGCATTGCCACAGATCTCTATTTTTAAAAAAAATTTGAAAACACACACAAGATTAAGGAGAAAAAAAAATGGAAAAAGGATACCCGAAGGTCGTATGGCTCTTTGTATTCGTGTGTGTGCAAAGAGGAGGACTCGCGGAGCCAGAGCCGGCAAGCCCCGCCCCTCCCCGGACGCCCGCCCGGATTGGTCACTGGCGGCCGCTGGGCGCCCCGCCCGCGAGCACACGCGCAGCGCCCGAGGCGCGGGCCCAGGGGGCCCCCAAGGGCCGCCCGACCCCCGACCCTGGCCCCCTTCCGCTCGGACCCTGGCGGCCCGGTTGGCACCTATACACTTCCCCACCTCTCTCCCCTTCCTTTCACTTTCTCACCCTCCTCTCACCCTTTCCCATGTTTGTTCCTCAGTGAAACCAGGCCTTCGTTACCAGCATAAAAAACTAGTGAGCGAGCACCTTCTGACAATTTGCTAAAGTTGGTTAACTAGTCAGTAAAATTCTAGTTTGGGATTAAGCATCAAGCACTCGGTGCGTGGGCCGAGCTCATGATTTCCAGGTGGAACGTCTCTGGGTCACGTCTATTGCTTAACCCTCCCACCTTTAAATGAACATTCATGCAAGTGCGTGACATCCTTCAGGTGAAAGACAAAGTAGTCTTACACTTTGGGCGAGGATTTTTGCTCAGCCTTTGTCCCCAATTTTTTCTCCATTTGGCTAACACTACATTCTCAAGAACCTAAAATGGGCCCCCTTAACCTCCTGCATGAAGACCTGGTTGCTTGTACCTGGATTTTAAACCACTCATAATCTGGCCCCAGGGCCCTGTTTGTACTTATTTCCCGCTGCCCTCACTCCCGTATTATTCCTTTGCTCAAGCGGTTTCATCTGCCTGGAGTAATGGCTGTCTCCTCTTCTCTGACTAGTCAGTTTTTAAACACTCTTCAGCTATTTCAGTCAACACAGACCACTTCCTTCTCTCAACTATCAGCATGAACTTCATGTTTACTCAGGTTAGCAGTGCTTAACTCTACCTTGATTGTTTCCCTTATTTTACTAATTTCACACTAGTAAATTGTTTGAGATCAGAGATCATACCTTAAACTTCTTTTTTTCCCTTCAGGAACTATTTTTTAAATTTTTACTGCAGCAGCTGGCATAATTATAGACATTTAGTAAACACTGAAAAAAAATCATTTATAATTGAGTGAATTTTTTTTCTAGCTAAACACACACAGATTTTGAAACTCAGATCCCACAACAAGAATTTGCCTTCTTCAGTAACAGTTCATGAGCACTTACTGTGCAGAGACTGCTGTGAACACTTTACATGTATTTACTTATTTAATCACCACAGTAGTGGGGAGGTACTCATTATCCTCACTTTATAGATGAGACTAAGACAGAGAGAGGTATAATAATTTGACTAAGGTTATATAGTTAGTAAAAGGTAGACCTGGAACTTGAACCCAGAAAATTTAGCTCCATAGCGCAAGTTCTTAACCGTTATGCCTCACTGGATCAAAACACAGCTTTAAAAAATATTATCTGGGGCTTCCCTGGTGGCGCAGTGGTTGAGAGTCCGCCTGCCGATGCAGGGGACACAGGTTCGTGCCCCGGTCTGGGAGGATCCCACATGCCGCGGAGCGGCTGGGCCTGTGAGCCATGGCCGCTGAGCCTGCGCGTCCGGAGCCTGTGCTCCACAACGGGAGAGGCCACAACAGGGAGAGGCCTGCGTACTGCCAAAAAAAAAAAAAAAAAAAAAAAATATTATCTGATTTCATTCTCACAACATTCCACAAGACAGCTGGCCTGAACGCTTCTAAAATATCAATGTAATGAAGTCACACACAAAGATGAGGGGACTGTTCTAAATTAAAGGACAACAGGGGACCTCCCTGGTGGTCCAGTGGGTAAGATTCCACGCTCCCATTGCAGGGGGCCTGGGTTCGATCCCTGGTCGGGGAACTTGATCCCACGTGCATGCTGCAACTAAGGAGCCCGCCTGCCACAACTAAACATGGCCACAACGAAGATCCTGTGTGCTGCAACTAAGACCCGGCACAGCCGAAATAAATAAATAAATGTTTTAAAAAATAAATAAATTGATTAAAGGACAATAAAGGGACATAACAACTAAATGCAAAATATGATACTTGATTGAATCGGGGTTAGGAAAAAAAATTATAATGGACATTATCAGGATAATTGGGGAAAATCGAATGTGATAAATGAAATATATGAAACTAGATAATGTGATTGTATCAGTATTAAACAGGCAGGTTATTGGCATCCCAATTTTACAGGAAACAGGATCAGAGAGAGGTTACTACAAGGTCTCATTGCCCCAAGCCGGCTGTCTTGAATATTCAGCCCCCCAGTGCTGAAATGTCTCCTCCATTCACTTGTTGGTTCTCAAAGTCTAGGATGTTCTTGGTAGGATCTGCTTCTCAGCAGAAAGGCCTGTTGCGTCCAAGTGTTTTTTTCACCCTAGCAGTACCCTGGCTTATATGGCAACCCAGGCAACAGCTTTGCCTGTTACATGAAAATGAGGTGGCAGTGCTTATATTCTTAAGGGTTATAGACTTCCTGTGTTTCCTTTCCCATGTTTTCCATTATTAAAAAAAAATAATAATATGGGACTTCCCTGGTGGTGCTTGCCAATCTGCTTGCCAACACAGGGGACACAGGTTTGATCCCTGGTCTGGGAAGATCCCACATGCTGCGGAGCAACTAAGCCCGTGCGCCACAACTACTGAGGCTGCGCTCTAGAGCCTGGGAGCCACAACAACTGAGCCTGCATGCCGCAACTACTGAAGCCCACGCCCCTAGAGCCTGTGTTACACAACAAGAGAAGCCACTGCAATGAGAAGCCCGCACACTGCAAGGAAGAGTAGCCCCCGCTCACCGCAACTAGGGAAAGCCCGCACACAGCAACGAAGACCCAAAGCAGCCAAAAAAGATAAATAAATAAAATAATAATAATAATATAAGCCAGGAAAATCACTAGAAAAGTAAACTTTTTACCTTTTTTTTTTTTTCTTTTTTAGCTGCACTGTGTGGCATGCGGGATCTTAGTTTCCTGAGCAGGGATCAAACCCGTGCCCCCTTCAGTGGAAGCATGGAGTCTTAACCACTGGACTACCAGAGAAGTCCCGGAAAAACATTCACTTTTGATAGGAATATATTAGGACATCTCATATCCTCAGGTGTACAGGTGATCATTTTCAAAAACGTTAGGATGAAGGGAAAACAAAACTGTTAATGACAATTATTATAATCAACATTTATTGAGGGTTTACTTGGTGCCAGCCACTCTATTTCATGTACTCAAGCCTATAAGTACTATTATATTTGCCTCTTTTACTAATGAGAAAACTAAGACTCAGAGAGGGAGGAGGGTGATTTACCTCAAGGTAATTAAGCTCATTAAATGGTGGAGTCAGAACTTGAATCCAGGTCTTCTGACTCCAGGACCTGTGCTCTTGACCATTCATTAGTCTCTGCCTAAATTGCAATCCACTCTGCCTTGCTGTGTTATACTCTTTTGCTCTCTTGTTCTGAATCCATGAAAGAGAAGCCTGTCTTCCCTCTGATTATCAGTAGAATGTTCACAACCCCCATACAACATCTCTCTTGGGATATATCTTTAATTATGAGTCCATTTCTACAAAGGTCAGAGTTAAGATGGAAAAGCCATTTATTTTCTTTCTTTTTTTTTTAATTTATTTATTTTATTATTTTTGGCTGCGTTGAGTCTTTGTTGCTGCGAGCGGGCGACATGTGGGATCTTCCTGGACCAGGACTCGAACCTGTGTCCCCTGCATTGGCAGGCGGATTCTTAACCACTGCACCACCAGGGAAGCCCGCTTTCTTTCTTTCTATTTTTTTTTTTTTTTTTTTTTGGCCACGCCATGCGGCATCCGCGCCCCTGCAGTGGAAGCTCAGAGTCTTAACCACTGGACCACCAGGGAAGTCCTGTCATTTCTTTTTCTTTTTTTTTTTTCCTTATTGTCACAGGGGAATCTTTGGTAGAAAGTTTGAGTAAACCATTTGTACTCTTAGGTAATGAGAATAGGGAGAAAATGCACCTTTTTCACCTAATTATAATTTAAAATTCTAAAGCATTTGAGATTTCAAATGTTAAACTTCACAGATGACTTGTCAATTGAGGAAAAGCTACTTATTTAGCTTTGAATCAAACATATCTCTTTAGTATTTTAAGCTGTTTCTGTTCAGTGAGATCCCAAAGGGGCCTCTCCACACAGTGAAATCTAACTTCCCCTGGCATGAGGCCAGGAAGCTGTTTCTGACACTTATTCATTACCACACCCAAGAGCATTTTAGAACAGTAGTGGAAGGAAATCCCAGAGCCAGTTGGGACTGTGTCCTCAGAGACACTGGAGAGGGAAGTGTCTGAGAGAGTTGAGATTTGGAGAAATGAGAGAGGTTACAGAAAGGTGGAAGATAATGCAAAGGAAAAGAGAAGGAAGAGAGGCAGGCAGCAGGGAATAGTACTCAAGGAAGAGTGAAGAAAGGAGTTTATGTTGTAGCAGGAGTGAGGGTCGATTAGATTTTAAAAGAAAAAAGTTATGGATTTGACGATTTATTAAATGCAAAATAAATTGTATAAACATCTGGGAAGTTTTTCTTTAAGGACCTGCAAATAAAGAATAACTTAAAATGCAATAAAATAAAAAATTAAAGATAGGTAAATGCAAAGTAAAAGGAGGAAGAGGGAAAGAAAGATAGATGCCAGCTTATATAGGTAGAAGAAATGACAGAATTTGAAAAACCAACATTTGCAACCACCAATGCAAAAATTGATTCAGGAAGGATCATCAGTGGATGCTAAAACCAATGGGTGCAAGACTATGGGAGTACAGGATATTCCCATGATTTCAAATAATCACTCTACTTATTATTAGTTTACTAATTAATTACAAAGGGCAAATAATGTACCTTTATTTCTTTTTTGTATAAACTTATTTATTTATTTTTTATTTTTGGCTGTGTTGGTTCTTCGTTGCTGCGCTGGCGCTTTCTCTAGCTGCGGTGAGCGGGGGCTACTCTTCGTTGTGGTGCATGGGCTTCTCATTGCGGTGGTTTCTCTTGTGGCGGAGCACGGGCTCTAGGCACGTGGGCTCAGTATTTGTGGCGCATGGACTTAGTTGCTCTGCGGCATGTGGGATCTTCCCGGACCAGGGCTCGCACCCATGTCCCCTGCATTGGCAGGCGGATTCTTAACTACTGTGCCACCAGGGAAGTCCCCAAATGGAGAAACCTAGCAGGCAAACTTCAGCGTCATCTATAATGTAACAAACTGACATTATGTGTCTCCAGCAGCAGTGCAATGGGAAGTATACAGTATCACCTAGGCAATATTCTTGCTAAAAATGTTTAACCTGAATCTAATCATGAGGAAAGAATCAGACAAATCCAGATTTCACAGGACATATTATGGTCTGTGCTCTTCAAAGTATAAATGTCATAAGAGACACACACACAAATATGAGGACCTATTCTAAATTAAAGCAACTGAAATGACACGACAGTTAAATGTGATGTGTGAGCCTGGATTGAATCCTGGATCAGGAAAAAATATATATAATGTACATTACTGGGACAGTTGGTGAATTTGAATACAGACAGAGTATTAGATAATACGATCATAGTAATGTTAAATTTCTTGGTGTGTTAACAGTACTGTGGTTTTGTAAGGGAATATCTTAGTTCTTAGGAGACATATTTAAGGGTCAAATGTCATGATCTCTGTAACTTACTTTCAAATAATTCAGTAAAATAAATATTAATAAATAAATGGATGTATACATATAAAGTAAATGTGGCAAAATGATAACAATTAGTGAACATATGTGAAGGGTAAGTGGGTATTCATTGTACTATTCTTTCAACTTCTCTGAAGTTTTCAAGCATTTCAAAAATTTTAAAATATAGATAAAATTGTTTGCTTTAGATATTTAGATTCAGCCCTTTCTCAAGACAAGGTTAGGGTCTTAAGATCTCTGGAATTCTCTGATTTATTTTAGGACTCCGTTATAATTCTTCAGAAAATTCTAAAGCACGTTAATGAACACCACCTAGGATGTCAAAACATTTTGTTTAAATCGGTGGAAGAAAGACAAGTGGCAACAATTCTAGATTTTGAAGGAAACCAAAACCCAAAGAAAGGTGGCTTGTCTCCCTTTTCGGGTGTGGGGCTTGGTGGCACAACTTCCTCTCTTTCACCATTAGTCCTTCCCTTATAAAGAGCAAGTCACTCATGCGCCTGACATCCAGGAACCAGCCTTGGGTATTGGCTAAGCCTCTGTCCATGGACTGAAGAGAAGGCAAAATAAAACAAAATATGGTAAGGGAGATAACCTACAGAGCTACACCTGGAGTTCAGTTCTTCAGGGGCTGATCGTATTTTGTGTGAGACTAATCCTGCCATTTGAAGAGAAAGAGAGCAGGACTGCAGAATCCAGGCAAGGTGGGGATGGGCAGGAATGCTTCTCAAAACTGCCTTTTATGACACCTAGTTGTAGTCATTTATAAGCAGGGGGTTGGCAAAACATTTTTTAAAGATTCATAAAGCAAATGATTTTAATTTGTCTTAATTTAAAAATTAATATAACATTTCATAGTATATTTCAGAGGAGCAAACAGCATCTTGAAATGCAACAATAATAGGGAGTCACAATGCTGAGAAGGGAAGAATCACTGGCATTAAGACACCATAGTGAAATCCTTCCTTCATTCATTTATTCATTAAAAATACATTTATTATCTCTACTGAGTAGCCTGCAGCATGCTAGACATTGGGGAATAAACAAAAAGTGTAGTAGAGTTAAGTGTTTAACTGAAAAGGAAGACAGGTGTCATAAAACAATCAGAGACCTTACACAGATGCTCATGGATGTAGCGCATGCAGCCGAGAACCACACCTGGGCTCTACTGACTCAAGGCTGATCCACCTTTATGTGCCATTTTCCCTCTTTGGGACGTACTTAGAGATGTGGGACCATGCTTAATCTGTTGTTCTGGTTTAAACTGCTCCAGTGCTTTCTTTTCTAAAGATTAAGCTTTGAATGCAGCCTCAAGACTCAAGGGAAACAGTGTTTATGAGCCCTCCCACAGAACCCTGGTGCTCAGTGGATTCCCTCTAATCAGACAACAATGCACATCACCACTCCAGATGAACTACCATGAAAAAAGGGTCGATGTATTCTGTGAAACTCTGTGCATGGGGAAGCTAAGAATGTCTGATGTCCTTGGGATAGTGACGATACTGTGGCGAGGCTAGGAAAAGAGCTGCAGTAGGTACAAAAATATCCCCTTGACTTTGGTCCCTTGTGGGCTACACACATTCCTACGTGTACCTTCTTATTTCCTTCTTACCAGAAGCACCTGCTATTCCTGTCTTCCTGGGAACTTGTGGCCCCCCTCTCGCCATTTGAACAGCCTTGGTCCTGACCTGTGGGCATGTATGTGTGAGGTGTGTGGCCAGGGGGTATGAAAGTGCGGGGAGAGAGGACCTCTTTGTGAGTCAAAAAATAAAATGTTAAAACGTACTGAATCTGTGATCCTGCCTCACTTACCCTCCTGCTCTTATGAGAGAGGTTGCTGCTTTTCTGTCTTCCTGGCTGGGTTGAGAAAAGGTGGTTCTGAGAGAGCTCAAACCTTCTTTCCAACCTTGCACAAGCAGAGTAGACAGAGAGAGATTCTTGCAGAATGTAAGTGACTGTGACAGTACAGGGGCAGCACACAGAGGCACGTGTTCATTATGTGTGGCTGGAGAAATTATCTGTCTCCAGGGGGACATGTTTCACTGTGCATTAGCTTCTCGCTGCTTCCTTCTTCCCTATTTCTCTGCCCACTGTCTCTATCACTTGTCCTTCTGAGTCTCCCTTCCCACTCCCTGACCCACACCCCCATTCACAGTCCAGCTCTGCCCATCAATGTCTCCATCCATCTTCTCTGCCTCGACTCGCCTCCTTCTCCTCTTTGCTCAATCTCACTCTTGCTGTCCAGGAGTCGCTTTTCTGTCTCATTTGTCTCTTGTTTTCTCTAGCTCACTTTCTCGCATTCCATCTGTGTTTCCCTCTGTAATACCAGTTTTTTTGGGTACCCTGAAGCTAGCAATACACTTTTCTTGTTACATTAATGTCCATAAGCAGCACTTGGTTTATGGATTGATTAGTTTTTATTTAAATTCTGTGGAGGAAAGAGAAGGGAATTTTTATAAAGTGAGAGCAGAGAGAAAACATGAAATCAAGCAGAGAGACAACAGAAAGAAGGGGCGTCCTGAGAAGATGGGGGTGGGGCTGATATAGGGAGAGGCATCAGAAGGGGTTGAACCCACGGTGTCTAATTTCCTTTCTCATAAACTGGTTCAGATCTTCATGGCTGATGACAGCTAAGTCTGCATTATAAGGTGTGAAGTGCCAAGTTAGGCTTGGCACCTGACTCAGACGCAGAGCTTCAGGGAGAAATGAGTTGGGTTAAATAAACCCAAGAAGCTGACGGGGGTAGAATTTCTGCCTGACCCATTAACAACTGCGAACGCGACATTTTAGAAATGGTTTTTATTGAAATGCTTCAGTGGGGCATAGCCCCGAGAAGCAAGAACTTGGCTCTGAGGCCAGGCCTGGGGTGCACTGCGGGGATGTGGAGAGTCGGCTGATGCAGGGGTGGGGGGCGGCCTGGGTCAGGCAGGAGGTGGCAACAGCTGCTCATCAGGGCAGTTGTGACTGCTGTGTTTGCTCTCTCATCTTGCCCACTGTAATTAAAGATTTCCCAATATGATTCTGGCTTCCTAAAGGGAAACTAGAACTTAAAAAACAAACAAGAAAAAATACCCCAAAATAGCAGAGATGCTTAGTTGCAATATACATGTTTTATTTTTTAAATAAATTTATTATTATTAAAAAAATTTTTTTGGGCTGCATTGGGTCTTTGTTGCTGCACGCGGGCTTTCTCTAGTTGCAGCAAGCGGAAGCTATTCTTCATGGCGGTGCGTGGGCTTCTCATTGCGGTGGCTTCTCTTGTTGTGGAGCACGGGCTCTAGGCACACGGGCTTCAGTAGTTGTGGCGCACGGGTTTAGTTACTCTGCGGCATGTGGGATATTCCCGGACCAGGGCTCTAACCCGTGTTTCCTGCATTGGCAGATGGATTCTTAACTACTGCGCCACGAGGGGAGTCCCTATACGTGTGTTTTAAATCATAAAGCTGTTAATCTTGTCTTGAGGTCACTGCTGCTGGTCAGTTTCAAAGCATCTAATCTACTGCTAGAGCCCTGGCAGGAGGGGCTCTTAACAAAACAATCAAAACTAACAGAAAATGAAAAACCGAATTGTATTCACCAAATTAGATACGCTCATGTGAATTCATCACTGACCCAACCATCCTCCTTCTTCTGAGACTAGGGAAATGCTCCCCCAGTTTCCCTCCACCTTTTTTCACCTTACTCCCTTTCCATCCCCCCTCTTGCCTCACTCCCCTGAGAGTCCACACAGAACCTGTGGACCATAACAAATCAGTTGTTTTATTCCCCCTCAAAGGATGTAACTTTCCATTCCCCAAATGGCTTTGACAGTTTTCTCATTTGCTAGCTGAGGAGGATATCAAGAGACATTGACCTTCTGGTTTTGCCGGAAGAGGGAACACTCAGTAACTATTATGCTTCAGTCCCTGATTTAACTGTGACCTTCCTCCCTCCTCCTCATGTCCTCGCCTACCTTTTCACCTTCCCTCATGAACATTCTACTCACCCCACAGGGCACCGCTGCTCCCTGCAGCCCTCCCTTGCCTGGTTTGGAGATGCTATAAGGCACATCTGTCTTCAACCCCACAGCATTCCCTGCCAGCAAGAGGAAGCATGGGGCCTCTAGGAGTGTTTTGCTCCCTGTTTAATCAGGTTAGTCCCATCACCTACCCTGAGAAGTCAGATTTTGGTGTTACTGAGCTATCTGTGGAAGGAGAAATTGTCAGACATCACTTAAAAAGCCCTGGCCCTTGGATGCCTGGGAATTGCAGACAGAAATTAATCTTCTGGCTATTTAAGGCAATTTCTTTTCCATCATCCTTTGTCAAGAGGACTGCACTGGGAAATTAATCTGATGGGAGTCCCTGAACTGGTACACTCCACTCAACAGCATCTCTCCAGTGCTATGCAGCATCCATCATCCCCGCCCAAGCAGAGACACACATCACTGCAAAGCCAACTCCCCACCAGTCCCAGCAGCAAGAAACTGCAATTGCAGAGTGAGCATCACTGGGCCTGGAGACTTGCAGTTTTCCTCTATCTCTGCTCTACTTTCTTTCCAGAAAACCTACCACAGGTTGATCTCTTCCATTAAGCGAGTCTTTCTTTTATCCAAAATGCAGGAAGGCAGAGAAGCAGGGATATGCCAGAAAACAGGACTCTAGGATATGCGTTTTTTGCCTGAACATAAGGACTCAGCCAGTGCAGAACAGGTGTTTACACTGAACAGCTAGACCACTGCAAAGTCAGGTGTGAGATAGCAACAAGGCAAGGGCAGCATTGCTTCATGACTATCTCTTCTCTCCAGACTGAATTTTCTTTCAAGGGAAAAGAGCCCAGGAAGTCTCATGCTCTCTGGGGGTCAATGTAAAAGAATTCCAATCTTCAACTCTCTTTTCTTCCTGAAGGTTATTTCCCAGGGCAGTTATTTTCAAATTGTGTTCCTTGGGGTTCCAAGAAGTTCCAGGGAGTATGCGTGGGGTGGGGGGGCGATGTGGGAAGTGGCTGGAGGGGGAAGCTCAATGGTTGAGGTGCTGGGCCCTTCAACTCTACTTCAATCTGATTTGATTTCTTTCAGGGGCTTGGATTTCTCGTAAGAGTTCATTTTTTAAAAAGAGTCCCAGGTTTCCCTGGTGGCGCAGTGGTTGAGAATCTGCCTGCCAATGCAGGGGACACGGGTTCGAGCCCTGGTCTGGGAAGATCCTACATTCCGTGGAGCAAATAGGCCCGTGTGCCACAACTACTGAGCCTGCGCTCTAGAGCCTGCGAGCCACAACTACTGAGCCTGCACACCACAACTACTGAGCCTGCGCGTCTGGAGCCTGTGCCCTGCAGCAAGAGAGGCCGCGACAGTGAAAGGCCCGCGCACCGCGATGAAGAGTGGCCCCTGCTTGCCACAACTAGAGAAAGCCCTCGCACAGAAACGAAGACCCACCCAACACAGCCAAAAATAAATAAATAAAATAAAGAGTTCTAATTTTGTATAAGGTCTACAAACCACTGTCCTAACTGAGAGGAAGATGACTGTGTCTCTGCCTCTCGCAGTTAAGCATCTGCCGACAGCTGCACAGAAGGGAGCTGTAGTGTGGCTCCTGCCTGCTTTGACTGTAGAGCAGGTCTAGGTCCACGCTGGCAGCTCCTCGGCTCCAGGGGCTCTGGAGGCACCTTTCAGCAAAATGAATCTCCTTAGGCACCAGTCATTTGTTTTCCAAACTCCCTTCTCTGGTCTCACTAATTCCCAATTTCCCTGCATTTGACAAATGCAATTAACAAGCCTCCATCAGTTCCTGGCCGACAGTCCTCATCAGTCAATACGGAGACTGCAGGAGGCTGAAGGGGGAGGGAAGGTGCAAGAAGGGAAGGTTGCTGCAGTATGGGGGGAGAAGAGGCTTTACCCCTCTATTTCTGTGGATAACCCTTCCCAGCCCCTTGACCTCAAAAGACGACACTGCATTGTCACCCTCACCAACCACTTTCTTCCTTCTTGCCAACTAATACAAAGCAGTGTTTATGCCCTCCTCTCCCATTTCTTAAAAGTTTCTCCCATCAACCTCCTCTATCTCCCCTACGTCCTATGTCTTCTCTTTAACAGAAGGCCTTGCCATCTGCTGCCACCATAGTTTGGGAAGCCCCTCAGCGCTGGGTGCGATAAATCAGCCATCTCTGCTCTCAGCAGGGCCTCTTCCCCACCCACACGTTCCAGTGAAAATTTTGTGCCGCTTCCTGCCCAGGAGACTGTAAGTCCACCATCATCTCCCTGTCTCCCACACTGGCACACACTGGGGGGCCAGAAGGACAGGGATCACCAGGCTGGTTGGTGGTCACTACTGCTTTCACACACACCTCTTTGTCCTCTCTTTTCCCAGTCAAAGCCTTCCCTTCCCAACTGGCTTACCCTCTTCACCTTTCTGCTCCGCATGTAGCATCAGCCTCCCCTCCCCCACCACAGGAGGAGAGCTTTTTTCCTCCGCAGCTCGGCCTGGTACAGCCCTGTGCATCTTTCCACCTCATCAACTTTTCATCTCCTTGTAGACAGAATCAGGAAGTCTCTCCCTCCTCCCTCCCTCTCCTTCTCCTTTGTTATTAGCTTCATGAGTGGGGACGTTAATGTATTCACTAGACAATGTCTTCACACTGCTGTTTCCTGTAATTACAGTCACTTCCCTCCCACTGTCCCGGCTGATTTGACTGTAAAGTGCTTGGAGGAGGGACAGTGTGGAGAAAAGACACAACACAGGCTGAGATCGAGTAGTGTAATGTTAACATCCAAGAAAGTAAAACAAATAATTACCTCTGCAGTAGCTCATTAACAATGGGTAACACATGGAGGTCAACGCACCAGAGATTTAAAAAAAATGATCGATACAATCAGGGACCCCTCCACTAGAGGATGGGGGGCTGTACCCATATTACCAACAACTGTCACCCCAAGCAAGGCAAGCAGCTACATCTGCCCTCCTTCAGGGGGTAGATCCACTATACTTGTCATGTAGATCAGCTACATTGTCACTGGAGACTCGGATCCAGCCATCCTCCCGGACATGGTAGAGGTTGACGGAACCTCCTGAGTAGGCATCTCTGTAGGTGGCTTGGTAAATGGCTCGACGGGCCAGATCATAGGCCTCTTCCACCTCCAGGTGATAGGAGTAACCCCTATCCATGACCCCATAAGCATACACACAGCCAGAACCTACAGAGAAGGTGGCCCCCGAGATCCGGTTTCCTTCACTGTCCACGTAGTAGAGGCCTGGAAAGAGAGATGAGGTTAGTAAGAAAAAAATGATCACCCCTTTTGACATCTGATTCATCCTCCAAGGCAACAGTTCTCCATTCCTGTTGAAACCCAGGGGAGACCAACAGAAATACAAGAAAATAGCACTTCTATAAAATTACTTTAAAAAAAAAGGTGAAGAAATCAAATTAAATTTTAAGACTTCAGGATTCTACACATACCATCCCATCTTACCTCACATTACAGTAACTGCCTTGTCTGTCTTCTCTGTACAACCAAAAAGCAAGTATAATTCAAATGACTTAGGTTTCAAGCACAGAACTTCAGGCACTGTGAGAGGTAATATTTAAGACAATCCTGGGATTTCCCTGGTGGTCCAGTGGTTAAGACTCTGCACTTCCAATGCAGGGGGTGCAGGTTCGATCCCTGGTTGGTGAACTAGGATCCCACAGGCTGTGCAGCCAAAAAATGAAGGAAAAAAACCCCAAAAGACAATCCTAACCCTCAGAGTTTAGACTATCTGGAGCGCAAGGCATACATCACACAGTAAGAGAATAAAGCCTATAATTTTAAATCATATTGTAAAGACCTGCACTGTCCAGTATGGTAGCCACTAGCCACATGTGACTACTGAGCATTTGAAATGAAGCTAGTACCACATGCTAGCTAGTACCACGTCATAATAATATTTTGGATCTACTGGGTTAAATAGAATATATTATTAAAATTAATTTTCCTTTTTATTTTTAAAAATGTGGCTACTATAACATTTAAAATTACATGTATGGCTCACACTATATTTCTATTGGACAGTGCTGGTACAGTGGGAGGCCAGGTCAACCGCCTATTTTTAAAAATTTTTTTAATTAATTTCTTTTTTTTTGGTTGCACTGAGTGGCTTGTGGGATCTTAGTTCCCCAAACCCGGGCCTTCAGCAGTGAAAGCGCACAGTCCTAACCACCAGACTGCCAGGGAATTCCCCCAACCACCATTTTTATAAAGTTTTATTGGAACATAGCCGCAGCCATTTGTGTATATATATATATAAGCAGTCTATGACTGCTTTTTTGCTAAAACAATGGAGCTATGTAGTTGAGACAAAGATCATATAGCCTGCAAGCCTAGAATATTTACTTATATTTGGCCCTTTATGAAAAAGTTAGCCAACCTCTGGTATAGACAAAAGTTTAGACAAAGATGTAGTAAAATTTTGATCATTTCCATCTGCCCGCTGGGCCTCTCCAGCTGGATGCCTTTGTCACCAAATTCATATTTAAATTTCCTGTCCTCAAATACTTTTAGTGGTTCTCCATTACCTACCAAACTCATCTGTCTTCTGCGCCACCAATCCTTCTGTATTTTCAAATTCTGTCAATGCATCACTAATCTTTTTCCTATTTCAGTTGTTCTCAACACTCACTATGCATCAGAATCATCTAAGGAAGTTTTTTTTTTTGCCACAGCAAGCGGCTTGCAGGATCTTAGTTTCTGGATCAGGGATCAAACCCAGGCCCCGACTGTGAAAGTGCTAAGTCCTAGCCACTGGACCACCAGGGAATTCCCAGGAAGTTTTTTAAAAAGATGCCTAGGACTTACCCCAGGTATTCTTTTTCAATTGGTCTGGGTGCGGGACAAGCACGGATCTAGATTCTTAAGTTCTTCAGGTGATTATGATACAAGCCAGGTTGAAAAGCACCGCCCTTATCAGTTTTCAGGTTCCGATGGTTCTAACATGGAGCCCCTCGTCAAGTCCCATTGCCACTACCTTGCCTAGTCAGCGCACCATCTGGTTCCAATTGCTTCACAATTAAACTAGACTTTAGTTCCAATTAAATTAGATGTCCAGTTACTTCCCCCCAAATCTCATGCTTCTTCCGTCTTCTCTTGTTCATTCTGTTTCCTTTCTCTCATTTTCACATCCAGGAAAATGAGTCCTCCTCAATTCCTCCCATCAGAAGCAATCCCCCCCACCCCCCAAATTCCTTCAGCATTTTATTGGTTCTCTTTAAAGTGGCATTCATCTCATTCAGCCTTGCATTAAGTAATCTGTGACCCTTTCTCAGTCAGCTTGAGGCCAGGGGCTGACTCATCCTGAATGGGACATCTTGTCAGGAAGGCTTCTTGAGATGGTACAATTTAGGTTATGCTATGACTTCCTGGGTTTTCCTTGCTAGCCAGTTTCTGTACTCTCTTACACTGTTTTCCACCACCTGGGACCAATCCAATAGCTAAGGGTTCAAAACAACATTTCTGAAATGCTACCCTAGACCACACAAGATGTATAGAACTGTTCTTTCACACTTTTCAAAGAGAAAAGTGTTTCAATTTCCAAAGTAACAAACTGAGCTCCTCTATCACATGCACTTTTAAATCTCTGCTCATTCATCCTCTATTTTTTTTATTTTTATTTTTTGGTACGTGGGCCTCTCACTGTTGTGGCCTCTCCCTTTGCGGAGCACAGGCTCCAGACGCACAGGCTCAACGGCCATGGCTCACGGGCCCAGCCAATCCACGGCATGTGGGATCTTCCCGGACTGGGTCATGAACCCGTGTCCCCTGCATCGGCAGGTGGACTCTCAACCACTGTGCCACCAGGGAAGCCCATTTCATCCTCTATTGAGTAATGAACTAATATTCTCCAAAGCAAATGAAAAAGTGGTGGGTATCCTACAGTTGTTCAAAAGAGGAAAACTAGGCATTTAGAAAGCAGGTAAATAAGGGAATTCCCTGGTGGTCCAGTGGTTAGGACTCAGTGCTCACACTGGTCAGGAATCCCTGACAGTTCAATTCCTAGTCAGGGATTCCCGTAAGCCGTGCAGTCCAAACAAAACAAAAAAAAAAGCGGGGGGAGGGAAGTAAATGAATGAAGCAAAACCAATAGGAGGAAAGAGTAACTATTTTCAAGCACCAAAGGGGAAAATTAAACAGAAAGTGACTAGCCGTATCCCAGCTTGACTAAAGGGACATTCAAAATTGGCTGAAAAAGAACTGATATCAGATACAAGACTGAATTTCCTGGCAAGGTTTTTATATACCAGAAAGAAAAATAGGCTAAGGAATTTCTTTTCAGAGATGACAACAGGACCTAGGTGATTATATCAAGAAAGAAAGGAGATGAGCCCCAAAGGGCACCCCGCCCCTTCTAGGCCAAAGACTCTCTTCAGGAAAAAAGGGAAGAGAAATGACTAACTTTTGAGTAGGTACTTAGTTTCACTGTCCACTCTGGTAGACACCAGCGACATGTGGCTGTTGAGCACCTGAAATGGGGCTAATGACACATGCCGAAATGATAATATTTTAGTTATTTTGGATTAAGAGAACTGTTAAAATTAATTTCACCCATTTCTTTTCACTTTTTAAATACATCCATTAGAAAATGTAAAACTACATGTGCGGCTCACACTGTATTTCTATCAGATGGCACTGACTAGAGTTTTTATGTCTATTAGCCGATTTAATTCTTAAATACAACTCTTTGCAGGTCTTATCATTTTACAGGAGAGGCCAGAAGGAAACACATTATGTGTCAGACACTACATGCTTGACATGTGTTACCTCATGGAACCTATGTAACAGATGATGAAACAGTCTGAGAAAATAAGCAACCTGCCCAAGGTCACATGGGTGGTCAATGACACAGCTGATCTACTTCCCTGCCCCTTCCTACACTACAGCCCTTCCTTGAACAAACAGACGAAAGGACTGAGAACTAACCAACACATCCCCAGCACTGACATAAGCTCTTCCATTCATCTGTTCATCCAACCCGTCCTCTCTGTAGTGCCAGCCCACCCAAGAATCACATGGTTGCAGCTTAACTCACCAGGGCCTCTCTTATCCCAGCCACAGATCATGGTGCCCATGGACAGCCCCATGCCTTTATACTGATACACCATGTTGGCAAGCAGCTTGGAGGCGGCTGCTACGGAGATGCGTTCCTTGTTTCGAAGCTCATAGATTCGACACTGCCGAGCCAACAGCCGCTCCCAAAAGCTGCAATCCGCTGCACCCCCAGCCATGGTACCCAGCAGGTAGGGGTTGATCTCTATCACCTTCTTTACTGTCTGGGAGGCAATGTAGGCGCCTGCTGTGGCCCGGGAGTCTGCTGCAACAATGACTCCATGGCGAAACTGTTAAGATCAGAGGAAACACAAAACAGGCCACATGAGACCACAAAAACATCATCTTTGACATTTCTTTATGCATCAGTGCAAACCCAGAACATCTCTGTCTCTGCCGTTTTATACTTCACAACATACCTTCCCTCATATTAATGTCACTAGAGCTTCACATCAATCCCTTGACATGGGATTACCTTCAGTATTACCTTCACTTGATGGCTGAGGAATGAGATCGAATGACTTACCCTAGATCATACAGCCAGTTATTGCAAAGCTGGACCAAGAATCCCAATTGTCTGGCTCCTGATACAGTGCTTCCTCCCACCAACCTTCCTCCTCAAGCCATAACGTTTCGGTAACCCTGGCCTAACGGGCTACTCAGTTTCTAAAACCTTTGGTGGTTACAACAGCCTTCCCTCTACCAGTGTTCACTGCTGCCGCGGCCTTTCCTGGACAGGAGCACCCTGGGGTCGCCTAGGTATTAACCCGAGCAGCCTCGGGCTCCTTCTCCCACTTACCACACTCCCCGCCCTTCCAGCCCCATCGCCCCCCACTCCGGCCAGAGCGAGAACCGAGGCCTCTCGGGGCAGTGGGACAGCAAAACCACCGGGGTTGGGGTGAGAGGCCCGAGCCTCCGTCTGGGTTTCGTGGCTGCGACCACCGCGGGTTCCGGACCAGCTGGGAGGTCGGGAAGGGCGCGGGCGCGCGGAACTCAGCCCGGCGCGACGGCCGGGTCCGCACCTTGAAGGCCAGAGTGGTGGTTCCATGAAGCATTTCGATTCTCGGCTCCTCTGGGACACCCCAGCTGGGAGCGACCAGGCTCAGCCCATCGCTGGGACTCCCTGGACCCAGGTCCAGCAGATCCGCACGACCCCCGAGCCCGAAAAACCCACGCCGGTTCACGGGTAGCGGCCTCTCCAACACGCTGGCCAGCGCCATGTCTAGTAAGGGCAAAGGGAACTGCCTGCCAGAACGCCTAGCAAAGAGCGGCCGGGCAACGCCTCGTCGTCACAGCTTCACTCCCTATTAAATCTATCACAGGGAGCAACCATTTTAACTCCTGGCAACCACGCCTCCAAACACAAGAGCCAGACGCGAGGAGGAAAAAATAAATGGCTTCACTCTTCTTAAATTACAAAGGGATGTGGCTGCCATCTTGACTTTGGTCACGTAAACAACACGGGATTAGATTAACCTCAAATTCATAGGAAGCAATCGCAAACGTCCAGGTTGAGGGAGGGAAGTGGGGCCGGCCATCTTTCAGAAGGGCGTGACTGGATGAAAACCTGTTCTAAACCGGTAGCGGTAAATCAGCCCCGCCCCGCCCCGCCTGGTGTCCAAGCAACAATTACATCACTACTGCTTCAGCAGTCTGTTAACGCGACTGAAGTTGCCATTTTGTGTAAGGGCACTCTCTAATACTGGGTAAAATAATGATCTACGCTGAGGCCATTTTCCTATGAAGTTAGTAAAACCACAGTAGTTTGTGCTAAAAAGCGCAACAAAATAAGAGCGCTATACAGCTTCTTGTTTGATAACATCAATCGCCACGCTACCCACGTTCTCTAACAGTGACCAATTTTTAAGATTCAGCATTGTCTTTACTCCCACCCTCAGGTGGAAATTCTACTGAGTAATAAATTGACCAAAAGGCAGATAGAAGAATAAAGAAGGAAAAGCAAAGGGCCCAGTTAATCCACAGACTGGGTTCGCAATTCAGCGCCTGAATAACTGACACACACACACACACACACACACACACACACACACACACACACACACACACACACACACACACACACACACACACACACACACACACACACACACACACACACACACACACACACACACCTTCCCTGGTGGCGCAGTGGTTGACAGTCTGCCTGCCGATGCAGGGGACACGGGTTCGTGCCCTGGTCCGGGAAGATCCCACATGCCGCGGAGCGGCTGGGCCCGTGAGCCATGGCTGCTGAGCCTGCGCGTCCGGAGCCTGTGCTCCGCAATGGGAGAGGCCATAACAGTGAGAGGCCCGCCTACCGAAAAAGAAAAAAAAAAAAAAAAAAAACGTACAAAGAGGGCTTCCCTGGTGGCGCAGTGGTTGAGAGTCCGCCTGCCGATGTAAGGGATACGGGTTTGTGCCCCGGTCTGGGAAGATCCCACATGCCGCGGACCGGCTGGGCCCGTGAGCCGTGGCCGCTGAGCCTGTGCGTCCAGAGCCTGTGCTCCGCAACGGGAGAGGCCACAGCAGTGAGAGGCCCGCTCTTATTCAGGAATGTGCTGTATTTCATTGTTTCTTCCTCTCTTCATCCACCTTCATTTTTCAACCCTTTTGGGAACCATAACAAGCAAGGAAGTGGGCAAGTGTATGAAATGTTGCCTCCTGCTTTATGGTTCTATGAAGTCAGCATCTGCCCTTCCTTGTTGGATTCCAGGAGCAATATCCATCAATATCCAAATTCCTGGGCTTCCCTGGTGGCGCAGTGGTTGAGAATCCGCCTGTCAATGCAGGGGACACGAGTTCGATCCCTGGTCCTGGAAGATCCCACATGCCGTGGAGCAACTGAGCACGTGCACCACAACTACTGAGGCTGTGCTCTAGAGCCCGTGAGCCACAACTACTGAGCCCGCGTGCCGCAACTACTGAAGCACGCGCCTAGAGCCTGTGCTCCGCAACAAGAGAAGCCACCGCGATAAGAAGCCCGCGCACCACAATGAAGAGTAGCCCCCACTCACCGCAACTAGAGAAAGCCCGTGTACAGCAATGAACACCCAACACAGCCAAAAATAAATAAATTTATTTAAAAATATATATATATCTAAATTCCTCTTTCCTCTGATGCCCAACTCAGCCCGTCCTCCTCCCAACAGACTCTGAGAGTGTTGTATTTTTAATGCTGAAATTTAGCAACTCTTTCCAAACCCAACCATCAGAATGCTAATGAAGCAGAAGATCTTTCTGTGGGTCTCACACTTGGATGGTGTGGAAAATGCAGAGTGCCTCTGTTTACTGAGCATGTATTATTTTGCAGTCACTCCTGCAATGCAACTAATCCTCCTGACTTCTCTCAGTGGTTCTTTCACTCTGCCACTAATGCTGTCTGCCTCTCTTAAGGCACTTTCACATTTTACCTGGCTATAAATATACATTTTTCTCCCACTGGATTGTGAGCTTTTAAAGACAGGCATTTCTCAAGAATTCCCTGGCAGTCCAGTGGTTAGGACTCCACACTTTCAGCGCCAGGGGCCCATGTTCAATCCCTGGTCAGGGAACTAAGATCCCACAAGCTGCATGGCATGGCCAAAAAAACCCCAACAACTGTAAAGACAGGCATTTCTCTACTATTTATCTCTGTGCCCGCTGTTTGCTTAATACAAGTTTGCAAAATGAACACATGAAAGAATGACAATAACGTTCTTCCAGTCACAGAGGCTTGAAGCCCTGGCTCATCTTGACAACTCCCCTTCCTTTACTCCACGTCCACTAGGTTGCCAAGTCCTGTTCATTCTCCCTCTACAGTGCTTCTCACATTCTTTTTCATTGCAACTGATACCGCCTTTGGCTTCTTATCTCCTCACTCCTGAATTACTGAAATATTCTCCTGATTTTTCTGGGTACAAACTATGTCTCTAATTTATTCTGCGCAGCACCAGATTGATTTTCCTGAAACATCATCTTGATCTTATCATTTGCCTGCTTAAAAATGGTCTGTAAGGTTCAGCTCCTCAGCATGCATTCAAAGCCTTCCATAATCTGTTCCCAATTTACCTTACATTAGTTCTCTGCTCCAAGGTCCCACTCAGGGAGACCTCAAAGAGGAGAGGTACAAGTGATCAGTGCTGCTGTTGGTGGGAATGTAAATTGGTGAAGTCACTATGGAGAATAGTATGGAGGTTCCTCAAAAAAAAATTAAAAATAGAACTACCATATGACCTAGTAATCCCATGTCTGGGTATTTATCCAAAGGAAATGAAATCACTATCCCATAGAGATAGCTGCACCCCAATGTTCATTGCAGCATTATTCACAATTGCCAAGACATGGAAACAATATCCATCATCAATGGATGAATGCATAAAGTGTTACGTATGTGGTGGAACATTATTCAGCCATAAAAAAGAAGGAAATCCTGCCATCTGTGACAAGTTGGATGAAACTTGAGGGCATTTTGCTAAGTGCAAGAAGTCAGATGGAGAAAAACAAATACTGTATGATCTTACTTATATGTAGAGTCAAACAAAGCCGAACTTTTAGAAACAGATAGTAGATTGGTGGTTGCCAGAGGCTCAGGGTTGGAGAAAATGAGATGTTGGTCAAAAGTGTACAAACTTCCAGTCATAAGAGGAATAAGTTCTGGGAATCTAATGTACAGCACGGCAACTATAGTTAACAATACTCTTGTATACTTGAAAGTTGCCAAGAGAGTAGATCTTAAATGTTCTTATCATAACAACAACAAAAATGGTAACCAAGTAAGGTGAAGGATTTAACTTACCTTATGGTGTAAACATTTTGCAATACACAGACACACACACAGAGGTATTAGATCATCATATTGTACACCTTAAACTTACGCAATGCTATATGTCCACTGTATCTCAATAAAGCAGGGGTTGGGGGAAGAAAACAATGATAAGTGCTGTAGTTCAGAGGTGAGAGAGTTTGGTATAGATTGGGGTGAGGTTGGGGGTCCAGGAAGCCTTTGCCAAGGAGGTCTGGATCATTTCCTTAAATATCACTTAGATCCCCTTTCTTCTCAAACTCACAGCCTCTCCTCTTTCAGCCCGGATCTGGGAAGTATTTTCAGAATAGGTGGTACTTAAGCCAGACTTGGAAAGATAGGATTCAAAAAGATGAAGGGGAGGTGGGAGATGTGTTAGGAATTGCGTGAAAAGAGGTTGTGGTGGATGGATTAGGATTGGACCACAGTGGGCTTTAAATGCCAGCCTGGGGTGGACTTGATCTTGTAACCCTTCAAGGTTTCTCACTAGAGGAGACATGGGATTTGAGTGATACCTTAGGAAATCATGTCAGTGTGGAGGATAAGGTTAGAGGGGGAGACTGGTGGGTGGCCAGTTACTGGGCCACTGACCTGCGCAGATCTGACTTAATAATGGCCTGACTTGGAGACGTAGCGATCCAGCCATATATAGTCTGACTTAGTTTTTAGAAAGAGGAGACGTTCTTATCTCTTCAGTAAGATTCCCATGTGGTCCTACACCAAGGAAGAAAGAAGGACTAGTTGGACCTTTGTGTGACTTCCTGGCTTCTCCAGTCTTCCCCTGACATGTTACACTTGCCCTTAGTATTGAGACTCCAGGAAACTATGATGCCACAGCCTCAGCATCATGATGTCTGGAGGGTCCGGGCTCTTGCCTTTGCATGTACATCTGTTTCTTTGAATAAACCCCTTCCCATAGCACCTCTCTGAGCTCTAATGCTTAGTAAAACATACTGCATATGGAAGTAGCTGTAGCTTGTCACTCTGCCCCCATCTACTTTATGTTTCTGAAGGGCCAGCTGTCAGGGTCCACCCTTGGTTGGTCTAAGACTTAGACTCGGCATTACGGCATCAGAGTCCGTTGTTTCTTCTGCTTTGGAACCACAAACCAGTCTCTTGCCATTGAGAACTATTGGGCAGAAGGGGGACCAATAGATCCTTTCAGCTACATCCTCAGAACTTTAACACCAGCCAGAGAAGCTATACTGCCAGAGAACTGTCAGAAGTGCCACGTTTGTATGCAGACAGAAGTTCATGTTCACCCCCAAAACAGAGGAGAAAAAGATCTCCAGGTTCTAGTTCCCCTTCACCTGGCCCCTCAGTACTCTGCGTTTCTGAAGGTATCTGAGCACCCCATACCAGGCTCTCTTGGTCTTGTCTCTTTTGTCCTTGCCCCAGTCCATTTCTCTTTCCTCACCTTGACCATGAGGTGAACCTGTGAGCTCAGCGTCATAGCTCCCTGACCCCACACCCCGGAAGAGAGAACCCAGCATTAGGGACTCCTGCCACGGTGGGTCCATGGCAATCTATTCTGTTTTGTTTTGTTTTGTTGGCCAAACCGCGCAGCTTGTGGGATCCCATCTCCCCGACCAGGGATCGAACCCGGGCCACGACAGTGAAAGCCCGGCATCCCAACCACTAGGCCACCGGGGAATGCCCATGGCAATCTCTTCTGACTGTGCCATTGCACTGACTTGTCTCCACCTTTCCCTAGGCTGGCAGCCCTTTCAGGGCAGGGGCAGGGCCTTATTTATCTTTGCGTGCCCAGTGCCCCCCACAGGAAATCCCAGAGGAACCCAACTCTGCTTCTTCCACTGGTACCCCCTTTCCTTTTCAGTTACCCGGCCACCACCCAACTCCAGGTGCTTGGAGGATGACAGACAGGAGACTCCTTGGATGACGCTCGGGTGTGTCATGGGCAGCGTCTCCCCAGCGCTGGAGACTCTACTGGCCTCGTTGTGTCTCCCCTCAGCAGTCCTCTGAGGGAGAGGGCCAGTCCCAAAGCCTGGTTTGGGGTTAGGGAGAAAGGAAGCCACAGATCACACGCCTTCCCAGCTGGTTCTGGCTGCAGCCCAGCTCCTCCTTGCTCTCTCTCTTCCTCCGCCTGACCCAGCTCACAAATCCCTGCCTTGTTCCTTCCAACCTTCGCTGGACCCCAGGGATGGCTCTGCAGGATGTGTGCAAGTGGCAGGCCCCCGACGCCCAAGAAGCCTCACCTCACCTGCCTCAGGCTGGTGGCTGGGCTGTGCCCCAGGGCTGGGACCCTCAAACCTTCCTGCAGATCCATGGCCCCAGGCTGGCCCATGGTACCACCACCCTGGCTTTCCGCTTCCGTCATGGAGTCATCGCTGCGGCTGACACGCGGTCCTCCTGTGGCGACTACGTGGCCTGTCCAGCCTCACGCAAGGTCATCCCTGTGCATCAGCACCTCCTGGGCACCACCTCTGGCACCTCGGCCGACTGTGTCACATGGTACCGGGTGCTACGGCGGGAGCTGCGGCTGCGGGCACTGAGGGAGGGTCAGCTGCCCAGTGTGGCCGGCGCCGCCAGACTCTTATCAGTCATGATGTCGCGCTATCGGGGGCTGGATCTGTGCGTGGCCACTGCCCTGTGCGGCTGGGACCGTTCCGGCCCTGCCCTCTTCTACGTCTACAGCGACGGCACCTGCCTGCAGGGGGACATCTTCTCGGTGGGCTCTGGATCTCCCTATGCCTATGGTGTGCTAGATGGCGGCTACCACTATGACATGAGCACCCAGGAAGCCTATGCCCTGGCCCGCCGTGCTGTGGCCCATGCCACCCACCGTGATGCCTACTCGGGGGGCTCCGTGGACCTCTTCCACGTGCGGGAGAGTGGGTGGGAATATGTGTCCCGCAACGACGCCTGGGTGCTGTACTCGGAACTGCGGAAGCTCCCAGGGCCGGGGCCAGAGCAGGAACGGGAGGAGGAGGCCACCCCGGACAGAGCCGGTGAAGGCAGAGAACCGTCTGTGGCGCCAGCCCCGGGGGACTCGAGGATGCCCGCAGAGGCGCTGTGAGCAGCAGCAGGACCTGGGGGGCCCGGCACGGGGAGTGGGTGGCAGATGGGGCCGCAGTGGGGGCAGACTCACGGCGTCTGACTCCTGCTCTTGTGGGTTGCCGGCTTCATTTGTTGCAAGTCTCCATCCCTTTCTCCTCCTGGAGCCACTGACAGCTCTCTCCGACATGTTCCTGTTGGCGCCCAATAGATTGATCCAGCCTCCTTCTCAGCACCGAGTCCTGTTTCAGCAAGTACTCATTGCGCACCGGCTGCATGCCAGATGCTGTGCTAGGTGCTAGACCCTCTTTTCTTGCCATCCTCCTTTCTGCTTTTCCCCCTCCTATCCCCGGTCTCTCTTCCTCTCGTTTTAGTCCTTAGCTCAGCTTCAGAGTCTTTGCCACTTTCTCACCTTGGTGAGTGGAGATGGCTGGAGGAGAATGAGGTGGGGATAGTAGCCCAGAGGGCCCAGGCTGGAAGGGAAAGGGACAGTGCAGCATGCACACCTGGGGGTGGTGATGGGCTTCCCACATCTGTTTTTCTTCTCTGCCCCCCTCCCCGACGTGACCCTAATGACTATGATGCAGACTCCTTTACTGAATGCAGTTTTCATGATAACTCTTTGAGGTAAAAGTGACCCTCACTTGACAGAAGAGGAAACAGGTTCAAAGGGTTATGTGAGTTGCCCTAGGTCACACAGTCAGTGCAGAGGTGATGCTGGGATGCAGGCCTTCCGCTCCAGGGCTGTGCTTCTTCAGCTCAGTTTCTCTCCCAGGGCCTCTTCCTGCCAGGCGTCTGGGGAGTGACGTGGGGAAGAGAGCAGCTGGGCCGTGCCCCTGCCTGGTGGCCAGGGAAGGAGGAACCCAGAGGAGCCCAAGGGCCTGGAGGGCTGAGCCCAGGAAGCAACCTCCATTGAGCCCCCTCTACCCCCGCTTGTCAGGGCCCGAGCCATCGCCCCAAGCACCTCCCCCCTCCCTTGCACTCTGGCTTCCAGGCATGTCATGGCTGTTGCCCGACTTCTCCTCCCGCTGTCCCTTTGCCTTCTCTCCAGCCTCTCTTTCCAGTAGCTCCCTCTGGGCATGAAGAAAAGAGAGAAGTGGCTGTGCTAGTGGGAACTGCTGGGTTAGCACATCCTTTCCCACCCCTCCTGTCCCCTTGCCTCTCCCTTGTGAGCCCTGACTTGGCGATACAGGCTGACAGCTCCAGGAGGGATGCCTCCCCGCCCTCCCCTCCCCAGGCTAAGTGAGGGAGGAAAGCACGGTCAGCCTAGGAGGTGGCACCTGAAGGTTCCTGAACCTTCTTTCTCTATCCCACTCCTACAGCTTCCAGTCCCAAGATGAACAGTACCTTTCCTCCCTCCTGGACACCCCTCCTCCCAGCCTCCAGCCCAGTCGTGAGCCCCAAGCCTGCACCTCAGGCTAAGAATTCCTCCAGGCAGGAGCTGGCCAGACAGAGGAGCCCCAGCAGGCTCTGGCTTTCAGGGGATGATGGGAGAGGAGGGAAGAAAGCTGAGGGAGTCCCAGAAGGGAAAGCAGTAGGGGAGAGGGGGGGAAATGGTCAGGGGGAGGGGGGCCGCAGAAAGGTGCCCAGTACAGGAGGACTAGGCTTCGAGCCAGGGTCTGGGAATCTGGCTGGTGGCCTCCATAGCAATTCTTCATCCCTCTCCCACTCCTCAGCCTCAGGGGAGGAGGTGCAGGACACTGGGAATGATCACTAGAGGTCAGGGACCCCTAGGCCAGCTTGGTCCTGGAGGAACCCAGGAGGAAGGGCAGCTTTTGCCCAGGGTTCAAGGGTTTGATTGACCCAGACATAAGAGGGGGCACCTCCACATGCAGAGGTGAGTGTGCGTCTGTGACCTGTTGTATGTGAGTGATCCAGGATAGGCGATGCACGTGCAGTTCCTATGTGCAGAGACAGGAAACAGGCTGGAAGTTATCAGGGAGAAAGACGGGCCTTATCACTTCTTTTGGGGAAAAGAGGTCCAGAGTTGGGTAGGGCAGGGCTCACCCCACTGGGTCGATACTTCTGCATCCTCCCACCCCTGCCCTGAAGCCCCAGGGGTGAGAAAAGGCAGGGGGGGGGGCTAGCTTGCGGTCGCCCCTTGAGCCCAGCCCAAGGCTCCCTGGGAACGACATGCGGCTCACCCCCCGGAACACTCTGTGCCCCTCCTCTTCCCATTCATCAGGGAAGGAGGATTAAACCCAGATAGGGAGGGCATAACGGGGCGGGGGAGCCCCACTCTTCTTGCGTCTCCTCCCATCACCTCTCCCCTCCTCTCTCTCCTCTTCCTTCCATGGTTCTGCCCTTCTTCACTCCCTTTGACAGATTCTGTGTTTCCAATGGTGAGGTATTTAAGACCAGAGATAAGCCTGAGGGTCTAGCTGAAAAGCCTGTTTCCCTACATTGTTGTTTTCCTTGAAGCTTAATGAGTTGGGGAAGGCCTCAGGAGGGTGTTAAGGAGGGCTGGGAGAGCAGGCGAAGGCCTGCATCCCACTTCAATGCAACCCTCCCCACCCAGGGGCGGCCCACAAGTCAGTCCCTCCTTCTCTCCACTTACTCCTGGAGGCTTGATGCAGACATCAGGGGAGACCCAAGGGGTGGATCTAGCTCTGAACAGGAAGACTTGTTCTTCTGGCCCCTGCTTGGAGTGCCACCTCCTAATCGTCTCCCTCAGGGGCAGACAGTCTGCTCTCACACAGGCCTTCAGGCAGGCAGGGGCCAGTTTCCAGCCGTCAGCAGAGTCAATGACAATGCCAGCATCGGAGCAGGGTCCTTGTCCTCCCACCGCCTGGCTGCCCTAACCAAACGGCGTGGAAGGTACAAGAAGGCATCTTCCCATTAGAGCAGCCATCCCTGATTATCAGCACTCCGCACTTGGAGGGGAAGGTCACAAGGACCTATCCTGACCCATCTACTTGAGTCCCCAGGAGCCCTGCCTGGAGTTACGAGGCGTGGGTGCTAATTCTGGTTGCCGGGTAGACCTCTTCTCTGCTTAGGGAGTGCACGGTGAGAGATGCTGGCCACCCGCTGGGCTCCCACCCCAGTTGACTTCGATTCAGCCCTTCGAACAGCCCGCCTCCCTGGTCCCTCTCCCTCCTCTTTGTGCCCACAGAGTAAGACCAGAGACTGGGAAGAATGAAAGGTGGGGCAGCAAGCCCCAGATCCACTGTGACGGTGCCACCTCGCCCTGGCCCACCCTTTCTCCAACTGGGACCACAGGCCCCAGGAGGCACTGGCTTGCCCCCCTCTGCTGTTCCCCACTCATAATTATTCCTAGTCTAGAGCTCCTCTTCCTCTCTTCTTAGTCTTTTATAGCTCCCCCTTTTCTCCACTTTCTCCTTCCCACTTTTCCCTCTGGCCAATCTCCACATCTTAATTTCCTTGGACAGTTTGAGACCAACAGAGAACCCAGAGGTCATGGGGGTAGAGGTACATGTCATTATCTCCTTCGTCCCTGAATGGTGTCAAACCCAAAGCCTCCTCTATTAAAGGGACTTGAAGCGACTGTCCCCCAAAGGAGAAAGGAGAAGGAGTTGAGGGGGTGGGCTTAGGCCTCTCCTCCAGCCCTTTGGCACAGTGACGCTCTTACAGACACCTGAGTGCAGAAAGGAAAGCAGGACTCCAGCTTTACAAAATAAAGTGTTTGTTTATTATGAAATTAGAGATGGAGGCCCCTCCCCTTCCTCCCTCTTCCCCTTCCCCAGCTGCCTCCCTCTTTCCTTCCCATCCCTCCCCCTGGGGCCTGGGAAGCACACAAGACAATGCCCAGAGCTAGGATGCCCAGGGCCAGCTGACAGCTGGGCAGAGCTCCAGGGAGGCGGCCACATTGGGGGCTGGAGCTCTTGCCCCGGGAGGTGGGCTGGCTCCCTCTCTCTGCTGGAGGCCAATGGAGCCAGGATGAGGCCATGAGTGATGGATGGAACCATGCGGGCAGGTCTGCAATGACAGGACAGCCCGAGTGAGAGGTGGGGCGTGAGCAAGGGCTTTGGGCCACCCCTGTGTTCCACATAGTCTAGGGACACTGACCTGGGGCAGAACATCCCCTGCAGGAGGGTGGGCAGCAGTGGCTGGAAGTTTCTCTTGTTTCTAGGATGGACAACGGAAGAAACCAAAAAGCCAGTCACAGGGACCCACAGAGAATGCGAGCAGATGTGGGCAGGAGACAGACAGAGAACATGTGTGCGGGCACGGGAGACAGACAGAGCCGTGAGTGACAGATTTAGAACGGGGGAGACCAAAACAGAGCCACAAGAAAGTGGAATCACAGTGAGAGAATGGAGAGATTCAGAGTCTGAGCCGCACAACACAGACCCAGACAGGGAGAGTGTCAGAGACAGAGACAGATATCCCTGGAGAGAGACGAACAGACGACTCAGGACGAGGGAGATAAGGAGGAGGTTGCCCTGGGGAATGGGGAGGAGGGACACGGGGATCGGGGAGGCCTGGGGACCTCTGGGCTGCTGCCGCCTGCCTGGACCCCGGGGGCTCACTCAGAGGGCCTGTGCGGCCACCATGCCGCGGCGGGCAGGGCCAGGCCGGCTCTCAGGGGGCCGGGGGCTCCTTGGCCCCGTAGAGCTCGGCCAGGGTGCGGAAGAGCGGCCCCCAGTCGTCCAGCGGCTCAGCGGGGCCCGGGGCGCCGCCGACCTCGCTGCTGGAGCCCAGGGAGCTGAGGGAGCCGCAGGAGGAGCCCCGGCCCTCGTAGCCGTACACCTGCACCGAGTCGTAGGGTGGGACGCTGGGGTCGTCGTCTGCCCCGCGCAGCCGCAGCGCCAGCAGCTGCGCCACGTCGGCGGGGCCGGGGGGCCGGGGCTGGCGCGGCGCCCTGGCCCAGGGCAGCACATCTCGGCGCGCGGGCGGGCCGGGAGCCGGCGGGGCGGCCCCGTCGGGGTTTTGCAGGGCGCTGATGTCGAAGGCCTCCGTGTCCTCCTCGCCGCCGCCCTCGTCGTCGTAGGTGATGATGTTCTCACGCACATCCTCCTCCTCCAGCACCATCAGGGCTTCCTGCTTCTGGCGTCGCAGGGCCACGAAGAGCACCACCAGGGCTGGGGGAGAGGCGCACACGGGCTGCTGAGTCAGCAGGGCCAGGCATGGGGCAGCCTGGTTCCAATCAGAACGGCCTAGGGGTGGCAAGCCCTGGGTTTGACATCTGGCAAAGCTCGTTTGAATCCCGACTTCAACCCTTTACTCGCTGTGTGACCATGGAAAGTTGCTTAACTTCTCTGAACCTCTTTCGCCCTTAGATTGCTTGTGTAAAGAGGGAAAACTTATTTGCCCCTCAGCGTTGTTGAAAGGATGAAATACCAAGTGCTGTGCCCAACGCCACACGGGGCCCAGAGTCAGGGCTCAATAAACAGTTTTTATGGCTCATGACTGTCATTAGATTGACAGGCCAGGGATATGAGGCCAGAGCTTTTGTCTCGGACGCATGAGGCAGTGGGAAAATCCAGGCATGAGGGTTCCTTCAAGACCTAGGATGGATTTCCCTATGTCCAGTGTCCTCGTTCCTCTCCACACACCCTGCAGGCCTGGACCCCACATTTATGTCCCACTGTGGCCTGACTCACCAAGCAGGGTGCCCACACAGGTGATGATGGCGAGCAGGGCCCCGGTGCTGAGCCCAGCAGGTGAGAGCTGAGCCTCGGGCCGGCAGGAGGCCACGGAGCCATCGGGCCGGCAGCGGCACACGCTGACAGTTACTGTGGCAGTGCTGCTCAGTGCCGGCTGCCCCCAGTCCCACAGTTCTATGGGGACCACGTAGGGGGCCTGGCGGGGCGGGGCGGGGCGAGAGGACAGCAGCAGGCTGGCAGAGCCATCTGTGGGAGAGGAAGGTGTTGGGTCACCTCCTGGGACACGTTCCCAGTAAGGTCGGTGCAGCCCATGGAGACAGCTTTCTGTGGGGAAGGTCTGCAAAGAGCAAAACCACATCCACCCTGTGTTGTTGTTTTTTTTGTCCCACTGCGTGTGCGGCTTACAGGATCTCAGCTCCCCAACCAGGGATTGAACCCAGGCCACGGCAGTGAAAGCCCAGAATCCTAACCACTAGGCCACCAGGGAACTCCCCAAACCACATCCACCTTCTGTTGGGTGGAGGGCCCAGGTAGGCAGGCAGGGCCGAGGGTGGTAGAGGAGAGGAGGGAAGCAGGCATGGGCACGGTTGTAGGAGGCTACCCACCTCGGTTGTCCCGTACAGTGAAGTTGGCATCGGGGTCCAGAGGACCTTGCAGGGAGATACGGCTATTGTTACCGACTTCATCTCTGTCCAGGGCCCTGATGACCCGAATCAGCTGGGAGGAAGCAAAGAAGCCTTGTATGGAGTGGACAGCTGGAGAGGTCCTGAGTTCCCAACCCCGCTGCCTCAGCGGCTCACCTGGCCAGGGGCTGCAGATTCACACACAAAGGTGTCGTAGGGCTCAGCCAGCTGGGGAGCATTGTCATTCTCATCCAGGGTCTGGATGGCCACTTGCACCCGGGAGGCCTGTGCGGAGCTGTCTGAAGCCAGAACACAAACACATACACCCCATGCAAGCACACACATCACAGTTACACACAACACACGGGGTGTGTGGGCATGGATGCCACACGTAGCACATAGCATGCATGTGGGACACATGAGATAATGCATGCAATATGCAAGTAGCAAACAATGTTGTGAAATGAATGGAACAAGTGCATACAACAGCCATGTGGTACCCAAGATATGTGCAATACATATACCATATACACTCAACAGGAGTGTAGCACCCATAACATACATATACAATAACCCACATGCAGGGTACACGTGCCATAAAGGAAAGGTAGACAGAGGATGCATACCAGATGCACACAGACAGTAGCCATGAAAGATACAAACACATTCATAGAGCCATTTGATGTACACTCAGTGTTTTAAAACAAATGCAACATACATGAAGTGAATGTTCGATATATACAGTGAATGTAGTATCATGACCCCCAGGATGCAGAGAATGCATTTTCATGCACAAAACCGGTGGATGGACACACACACACATGCACACACACACACACAAACACACCATCAGAGGTCTGGGAGGCTGTGGTGTAGCAGTGAGTATCACTTAGAGTTGACCTTGGGGAGGGAGGAGCTACGTGATACTCAGGGGCAGAGCCACGCCAGCCTGGGTACCACAGCCAGACACAGGCCCCCTCGTCATGAGGTGGCTCCCACCATTACCCTGCCTTGCTTCTCACTGCCAGTGGCATCCAAGAGAAAATGGAAATTGTGCATCCCTGCCTGCCCCAGTGTTCACCTCCTCTAGGCTAAACCTCTTGGTTCCTTTAATCTTTTCCCCGAGTTGAGGGAGAGCTGGCTGGCTCTTGGGAAGGTGCTGAGCTGACAGCCTGGGCAGAGGAGCACGCTGCCTGGCTAAAGGGTCTGGGGTACCCTGAGATGGGACGGGGCTGGGGGCCATTCCTTTGCTGCAGTTAAGGCCCAGGACCTGCTAGTCAATACTGGGATTTCTAGGGGTGGGGAGCAGGATTTGGCAGGAGATGAGAAGACTCTGAGGGGAATACACACACAGACACACACACACGCAGGGCTACGTATACACAGGCAGCCACAAACACACTACATATACCACAAATACACACAGAGATGTTCACACGGACAGACACGCACGCACTGCCACACAGCTGCATGGTCATAAACATAAGCCTATCTACATACAATTCAACACGTATGAGAGGCAGTATAGCAGAGGGGGTAACAGCTGAGATCCTGCAGCCTGACTGGGACTGAGGCCCCACCACTTAACGTCTGCGTGACCTTGGGAAGTTACTTAACTTCTCTTTGCCCGAGTTTCCTCCCTTTAAAATGGGGGAAAAAAATCGTACCTTCTTCATAAAGCTGTGGTGATGATTAAATGAATTAATCCATATTTGGTACTTAGAACAGTGTCTGATACACAATAAGTAGTAAATTATTACTATCTGTCCACAAACACTCACGCACACAAAACAATATATACAAACAGCTACTTGTATCTATCACTATACACATCCGATTACACATATGCACAAATAATATAAATACAATTCTATACACTCAACTACATATACATATATGCAGCTATAGACGTATACTCACAAACATATGGGTATGTATGTATATGTATTTTCCACACGTATGGAATCATACACATGTAAGTACACACCCACGTGTACACACACACATAGCTCTTCACTGACATGTACAAGTACGTATGCACACAGTGACAACTCCCCTGAACAGGACACAGACGGCAAACGTAGGGAGACCCTGAGGCATGAGCTGGCGTGGTGAGGAGAACTTCACAGAAGGGAGGGAGGTCTAAGGCTGAACCACACTACTGGTGACCGGTGACTGACATGGGCAGTGCATGGAGTTGGTCCCTCTCCCCACCCTTGAGGGCTCCCGGCAGGGCTTCCCAGAGAGGGGCTCCTGGCACCACCTCCCCACCCCAGCCCCGGTCAGCTCGCAGAAGAGGGGCCCAGCCCCTCCCTGACGCCCCTTCAGCCTGAAGCAGAGAGTGGGCCAGGCAGGGTCTCCCAGGGTGCAGGAAGCTATTCAAGGTTAGGTTTATTTCCGGGTCGGGGAAAGTCAGGTATGGGAGCCAACGGAAGGGGAGGGGAAATGCTCAGGCAGACCCACTGTGCCCAGCCCAGCCAGGAGACCAGAAGGCCTGCCTGGTGGTGATGATGCAGGCTGGGGGCCCAGTGGCTGTACGCTGGGTGAGGGTGTGATGGCACTAGCTGCCCTCCCCCACCCCCATACGTCCCCAGGGACGGCCCCTCTGCTGGGAGGCTGCTGCCTCCTCCCGGGTCTCCAGGGGGCCCAGGACTCCTCACCGACTTCTGTGGCCAGCACTGTGAGGTTGTGCCAGACACGAGCCTCGCGGTCCAGGGGCACTGCTGTGCGGATGGTACCGTCTTCAGGCTCGATGGAGAAGCAGCCCTCTGGGTCCGAGTTGGGGAGGATGGAGTATCTGGGGAGATGGAGCAGGGCTGGGGGCTGATCTGCGGCGGGGCCAGAGCTTGCAGCTACCCCTCCCTCCCTCTGTTCACCTTGCTGGGCCCCATGGCTCAGCTGGGCAGAGGGCCTGAGCTGGCCAGAGACGCGCACCCAGAGCCATAGTTCACGTTAGGGTCCCCTCAAAAGACAAATATCCCCGGGGAGTCATCAACATTAAACACCTGTCCTAACATGCCGGGGACTGGGTTTCATGGGCGCGCAGAGACAGAGGCGACGTCCGTCGGGTAAACACTGCCCGTCTTTCCGACTTCTGGGGCTCTGTTCTGGGGACCAGGGACCCAAGTTCTAGCCCTGCTCTATCTCAGGCCAGCTGTGTGACCCTGGGCAAATCTTTTAACCTGTTTCCTCAACTACAAAATGGGAGTGACTCCCTCAGTGCTATGACAGGGATGCTGGCTGGGGCGGTAGAAAGAGTGGGTCTTCTTGGGGCCGACAAGTCCGGATTTGAATCCCAGCACTGCTACTTACTGACTGTGCGACCTTGGGCAAAGTACTCAACCTCACAGGGCCAAGCCTCTAAAGCAGGGGTCCCCAAACCCCGGGCTGCAGACCAGTACTGGTCCATGGCCTGTTAGGAGCTGAGCCGCACCGCTTGCGTTACCACCTGAACCATTCCCAACGCCCCGCCACCCCCCTCCGTCCGTGGAAAAATTATCTTGCACAAAACCGGTCCCTGCTGCCGAGAAGGTTGGGGACCGCAGCTCTAAAGCAACCGGAGCTGATACGGTTACTACCCTTATCTACTATCCGACTCTCACAGGTTGTTGGGAGAAGGAAATGTTATCAAGTGGGTAAAATGTGAAGCGCTGAGCCAGTGATCAATAGCCATGGCCATCAATTGATCCATCGCACTCATCAGATGAGATTCCATCTGCTCGCACTGCCACTGGGAGGCGCTACTATCATCCACCCAGAGGGATGGGTGGAGAGTGTGGGAGGGGTTAGCAAGGTCCTCTAGCCCTGCCCTGGCCCCAGGCCTGCAGCGAGGGAGACTTCTGCCAGGAGGTGAGCGTGATTTGCAGTAAAGGGGGCACATCCTCGGGCGGGAATAGCCTGCTGCTGGGCCCTGGCCCTGAGCCCGCCTGCACCCCAGCTCACCTGATTGGGCTGGCCCGGGAGTCCAGGTCAGCGGCGGACACCTGGCCCACCAGGGTCCCGGGAGACTTGTTCTCGGGGACTGCCAGGATGTAGGCAGCCTGGGTGAAAGCGGGTGGTTCTGGGGCGTCCTGCACAGCCACGCGCACTGAGGCCACGTCCTTGAAGGGCCCTCGCCGCAGGTAGGCTGGGTCGATGAGCGTGTTGGTCGCCTCCACACGGAAGGAGTAGGAGCGACGGGTCTCGAAGTCCAGGGGCTGTGGTGAGGGGGACGGAGTGACTGAGGCAGGGGGGAACCCGGGAGGTGGGCACCAGAGGGGCAGTGGCCTCGGTGGTCGGGGTGGGGTGGGGCATGGGTTACTCGGTCAGAACTCTAGGTCTGCCCCCAGTGCCATCACAGACTTGCTCTGTGCAAAGTCCTGAGCCAGTCACTCCCCCATTCTGGGCCTTGGGCCCTCATCTGAAAGATGAGGAGATGACCGTAATCTCTAAGCTCCAACACAGGGATCCCGACCGAGCCTGTTCTAGCCCAGTTAGAAGCGTGTCCCGTGGGGCAGGAGGCAGGTGTGAGTGGGTCCGCAGCGCTAGCAGACGGGAGGCTAACCTTGCGGACAGTGAGGAGGCCATCTCGACCTCGGGCGTCTGTGCTGATGCTGAAGGCCTCGGACCCCTCCCCATCCAGGATGCTGTATGCCATGAGGGCGTTGTCCCCCAGGTCTGGGTCCTGGGCCCGCAGCCGGCCCACCAGGGTGCCCGGCCCGGCGGTCTCCACCACGGAGAACTGGTACAGGCCTTGGAGTGGATGGAGGGAGACGTTCTGAGAGAGGTCCCCGGCCCTCCTCCCTCCCCCAGCACGTCCTTCTCCCAGGCCTGGCTGGGGGAGGGGTGGGGGAGGCTTCTCCCGAGGCTGTAGGGCTGGGGGTGGTCAAAGGGCGGCTCAGGCTGGGCACTTGTCCCTTACTCTGAGGGAACTTGGGGGGATTGTCGTTGACATCGCTGAGGGTGACCGTCACCGTAGTGCTGCCCGACAGCCCCCCCATGTGGCCGCCCATGTCCTTGGCCTGAATCACCACCAAGAACTCCTCCTGTGTCTCGCGGTCCATGTTGGGGATGGCGGTCCGCACCACTCCTATAGGGGGGAGAGACGATGAGTCAGGGGGTGCCTGTCGCCACGGCCGCCCTACCCGCCTCCCAAGCTCTATCCTCACCAGTCTGGGGGTCCACAGAGAAGAAAGGCAGTCCATCCAGCACAGTGTACACCAGCTTGGCGCTGTTCCCGTAGCTGGGGTCATCAGCATCGTGAGCAGTCACCTGGATCACTGATGTCCCTGTGGGGGACCCCGGCACCCCGCTCAGCCGGGGCAGAGCCAAGTGGGGAAGAAGGGTAGATGGGCGGGACCCAGACCTGAGCGGGGCTGAATTGCAGGAGGTGGGTTCTGGGGCAGAAGGCAGTGGGGGAAGGAGAGGTGAGGGCACTCTAGGAGATGGGATCCGGGATGTCCGGACCTGGGGTACTCACCGACATTGGACATCTCGGGCACTGTGGCGTGGTAGGGCCCAAGGGGAAAGATGGGTGGATTGTCGTTGATGTCTTGCACCTTGATAATGAACTCCGATGGGGGCTCCAGGGGTCGGTTGGAGGCTCGGTCCACAGCTTGGGCCAGTAGAACGTACTGTGCCTTCTCCTCCCGGTCCAGGCTCTTGGTGACATGGATATTGCCTGTGGCCTCGTCAATCACAAATACAGTGCCTGCCCCCTCTCCGGTCAGCAGGTACTTGGTGCGGCCCTCACCCCTGTCCACATCTGAGTGCAGCTGTAGGGATCGGGGAAACATGGCAGCGGGTTCCAAGCATAGGGACAGAAAGTTAGAATGTAAATCTAGGATTGGGTGGAGTGTTGGGTGTCCTGAGGGACCAAGGTCATTGCAGAAGTGATGAAGTTGCAGGGCAGGGCCTTGAGGGTCAGGGTAGACATAGGAGGGGTTGATCCTTACCTTGCCAATAAGGACAGGCTCTGGTCCGGCATATTCCTCAATGACAAAGAACTGGTTCCACACCCAGCTCCGTCGGGTCCGAAGCCGTGCTGGTCCTGCGGTCCGCCGGGACCCTGCCCAAGCCCGGGCTGGGGCTGCCAGGCGCCCCATGCAGCTCCAGCCACCCAGCCAGGCCAGCAGGAGCCTCACCAGGCCCCACATGTTTGGGCTCAGCCAGGGCTCTCTTCACTGCTCCCGGGTGCTGAGGCATGAGCTGGCTGGGGCAGAGGGGCAGATGCTTTGGGGCTGCCCCATGGATCCACACCTGCAGGATGGGCAGCTGTTTACGGTTAAGGAAACCCTTAAACCTCCCCTCCTCAAAGTTAGACGCGGAAGATCACACCTCCAAGGAACCAGACGCCCCACTGCCCAGAACCCAGACTAAGACAGAAAGCAGACAGTCTGATCTTTTCCTCCACCCAGGCTCTGCCCGTATTCACCTCCAGCCCTCCAAGATGATAAATCTCTGGCCACTCAACTCTGAGTAGAGAAGCTTGGGAAGAAAATAGGAGAGGGGATGCTGGGAGGGCTTGGAACCCCAAAGTGGTCCCTCTGCTCCCAGGGTGGGCATGCAGCTCGGGGCTGGAGGAGATGGGGGCTACCAGGGAAAGGGTTTAAAATCCAGGGATTGGGATTCATGGAGGTGTGGTCTCAGGGTGCCTAGGTCAGGCCGAGATGACAAGCAGGGCAGCCTCAGACAGGGCTGAGAGCCTGTGAAAGTCTGTCCTCCACAGGAACTCCGCCTCTCCAGAACCTGCCCCCGGCACACAGCTAGCTGAAGTCCTTGAAGGGGGACTGGGCTCCAGAGGCAGAGTGGGGGGCCAGAGCTGAAAGAAGAGGGGTGGTAGAGGCCGAAGACTGGGGAGGGGGAGCAGAGGCAGACCCAGAGGCTAGAGACACAGCGTGATTAAGGGTGAGACCAAGACTCAGGGACTGTCAGAGACAGACAGAATGGCAGCAAGAGACAGGAGGAAAGAGATCAAAGGAGGTAGCCTGGGTGCCTGAAAGGCAGAGAGGAGTCACGGGTGCCAGGCTTGAGAATGGGTGGAAGAGGGGGCAGAGGGGCTTTCAGTACGTGTGATGACCAGGAAGGGGCAGCTTTAGCTGCCGGGGTCAGACCAGGCCGCCCCGGTGCGGAACTTCATTCTGGGAGAAGGGGCAGCCAGGAGGGGCTGTGGGAAGGAAGCTAGAGGACCCTTCCCACCACTGTCTCCTCCCTCTCCTCCAAGGGGCACCCCTCAGGTGGCTGTGGCCGCGCCCCTCCTCCCCTAGAGCAGACATACACCTGACAGTCCTTTCCTTCCCGAGGGAAGAGGGAAGCCGGGGGGGCCAGAGAGGGAGCCGGGACGAAGAGAAGGAAGGCGACAGAGGACTGGGAAACAGGATAGCGGGAGCGGAAGGGAAGAGGAGAGCAGAGGGAAGGAACGGGGAAGGAAAGCGGGAAAAAGAAAAGACAGGAGAGCAGAGAAAGGTGGAGGAAGAAAAAGGCAAAGAGGAAGAGGAGATGGAGCAAGACAGGGCAAGAGGGAGAGAGAAGGGTTGGGGAGCCAGGGAAGGGGCAGAAAAGGCAAACAGGCAGAGAGAAGGCAGGATGAAGAGAAATCGAGGGAGAGGAAGATGGGAAAAAGAGGGAGAGAGGTGTGAGGGAAGAAGGGAAAGCGGTAGAGCGCGGGAGAAGGGAGCCGGCAGTGGGCTCCCAGTCGCGGAGCGCACCGCTCACCGCTCTGAAGACACCCGCAGGCTGCGGGGCCCCTGCTGCCCCTCCGAGGATTCCCAACCGCGGGCTCCAGGGCAGGCGCCCTTACCTGGCAGTGCCAAGGGGCCCAGCCCGGTGGGGAGCGCCCCCACCCGCCCCCGTCGCCGGGTCCCGGGGGCGCAGCCCCCAGCCGATCGGAGCGGGCGCAGCGGCTCCGCTGCAGGTCTGAGCAGCCCCGGCTAGAACAAGGGAGCGAGACGGAGGGGGCGGGGGAAGGAGGCTCCGCCTGCGGAGGAGCAAGGCGCCTCCGCGCCGCG
The DNA here is from genome assembly GCF_964341445.2 of Mesoplodon mirus. Classification (NCBI taxonomy): domain Eukaryota; kingdom Metazoa; phylum Chordata; class Mammalia; order Artiodactyla; family Ziphiidae; genus Mesoplodon; species Mesoplodon mirus. The sequence continues at coordinate 114,136,656 of NC_138979.1, read as the reverse complement.
CGGGAGGGCCCAGCCTCCGACCCTCCCCGGCCAGCCCTGGCCGCGCAGCGGGGGGCGGGGGCGGTGCCTGCTGCCCGCCCCCTCGGCTCTGCCGGGCGCATACAGATGCAGTGCCCCTCCCGGGCCGGGCCCGCAACGCCTGGAGGGCCACTCGGGCGGGAGGGCTTCCAGGCCACGGCGCCAGGCCGTTTCCGAAGAACTAGCGGAGAAGGCGCACCCGGGAGCGCGAAGCGGCCCGCACGCCCCCCGCAGCTGGGCGAAGGGCGAGCGCACGGTGAGCAGGGGAATCTGGAGCCCACTGCGGAGGCCCGGCTCGCCGCCCCCGGACCAGCCTTGGAGGCTGCTGTGGACCCCGGCCGTGAGGCGGCGGCACTTTGGGAACCTGTGCAGGGAAGGGTAGCGGGCCGGCTGGGGGCCTTAAGCACAGCAGAAAGGTCCAGGGAGTCCGCGGTCTGGGCCCAGGGAACAAACAGGTCAGGGACCGAGGCGACGTCGGCGGGAGGGCACGGAGCCTTTTGGGGAAGCTCATTTACAGGAGCCTACTGAGCGAGCGGCTGCCGCCCCCTGGTGGCAGTTATGGGCGGCACCTTGAAGGTGGCGAGCAGGTGACCAAATGCCTCTAGCACAGCACCAGGACACCCCTCTTCCCAGGGCGTCTTCCCCTGGGCCCTCCAGCGAGGAAGATCCACAGCTGTGTGTGGCCAGAGCCGAGGCAGGGATGGAGGGAGGGTGGGAAGCCCCTGCTCCAGGAAGCAGCAGCCTAAGTGTATGGAATGCAAGCGGTGCTGGCTGCACAGGCATGCTGCAGCCGCCCCTTCAACGCGGCTCTCACCCAGGCCCTGCCCAAGGAAAGCCACTCAAGCACACTAGTTAAAACTAAGTCAGATTTTTATTATTTTCCATAGACCACATCATTTAATAATAAAAAAAATAAAAATAAAAATTGAACAAAAGGAAAAGGTGGATATAAAGTGGAACCGGTGGGCAGGAGGCATGGGCTGCAGGACCAAAGAGACTGGGAACTGCAGGGGCCCTGGGACTCAGGAGGAGACGCTGATTCAGCTCATAGGTGACCCAGTCCTGGCCCCGGCTGTTCCCAAAAGGGGGGTGCAAGTACCAAAGGAGGTGGTGAGCAGGATGGAGGAAAAACGAGAGAGAGGTTTGGGGCTCCTGGCTGTTCCCCAGCTCTGGGCCAACCACCTCCCTCCCTAACATAGCTCCTCCCTCTCACAGACTTAATGGGAAATGAGAGGGAGGAGAGGGCTAAGTCCCAAGAGATAGATTACGGGGGTAGGGTGGGAAGATGCCCACTGCTCCATTTGGTATGTGGGGACAGGTGGCAGCCAGACTTCAGCACTGGGCAAATGGTATGAAAGACCCCTGGTTCCAGGGTGGTGGAGATTGTACCTATCCCTCTGTGGCCTTGAACCCCCCTGGGGCAGGGTGGCCGATGCCTGCAGCTCTCCCTAGTGTTCTCCCGGTTAGCGGCTAGCGGCGCCCACCCCGGTCCCGCACAGGCGTGCTCCGACTCCGGCTCCTGCTGTGGCGCTTGGTGTCTCTGCGGTCCCTCTCCCTGCCTCGTTCCCGGTCCCTGTCCCTCTCCCGATCTCGATCTCCCCTGTCCCGCTCCCTGTCCCGCTCTCTCTCCCTGTCCCTCTCCCGGCTGTGCTCTCGCCGCTTCTCTCGCTCCAGCTGTCGGGTCCGTTCCCGCTCCGCCTCCTTCTCCCGCTCCTTCTGCTCTTCTTCTTCTTGCTCCTTTCGCCGCTTCTCCCGCTCCTTGGCCCGTTCAGCACGCTCTGCCTCCTTCTGAACAATCTGTAGCAGGCAGGGAAGGCAGAGAACAGGTACCTCAGCCCTGCTCACATGAGTCTCACCTGGTCTCCCTGCACCTGGACCCTGTACTCTTAGCTCGGGACCACTGTCAGCCTTGCTGTTATGCAGGAAGGGGGAGGGCCTCAGCAGTCACATCTATCCTCGTCTCAGAGCCCCAAGCCCTCCTCCCAGTCTTCATCTTTTATGCCCACGACAGGTAGTGGCACCATCCATGCCTGGCCTCTGGTATTTCCTAAGGTAACTAGATGTGAACAAATCTCTATTCTCTCTAGTGGAGTAGCGTAAGCCTACAATTCCCAAAAGGCCCATCACAAAGAAACAGAGATTTAAAAAGCTAACTAAAATGAACTTCCAAGAAGCACGGCTGGCACCACCAGCTTCCTGGGACACAGAGTTCTGATCCTGTGTCTACCTCTATCCTTTTGGGTCTGGCTTCTCTACGGCCCACTCAATCAACTGGGTCTTAAAACTGCCTCTTTCTGTGATGCTTAGCTTCTGCCTTATTATTCTAAGCCAATACCTGGGCCTAGTCACTCTCGCAGTCACATGACTCTCCCCTTGCTCACTCCCAAGCCTTGATGCAGCTTGGCAGGTGGGTCCTCCTGAGCTTGAGAGTGCCCCTCAAGGCAGGAAGGCATGCGCTCACCTGGCTGTCAGTCAGTGGGAGCCAATAGATGCAGGGAGCTGCCTTGGTCTTACGGAAAAGGTCGTCCAGCAGCTTGGCAGGTGGTTCCTCCTGAGCTTTCTCTGAGGTGGAAGAAAGTGAGTCAGACTTGATGCATATGACTCTGTGCCCCGTCCCATCTGGGTCCCTTTCCCACCTACTACTGAGTATGTGTGCCCCCCATAGCTAAGTACCTTTTTTCTCACTCTTCTTTTCTTTAGACTTTGCGCGTTCCTTGCGGCGGCGGTCACGGGACCGTGATCGGGAACGGGGCCCTTCTCGAACTTTGTCCCGATCCCATTCACGCTCTGATCGCGTTCGCTCCCGCCGCTCCATCTCCCGTTCCCGCTCTGCCCACTGTTCCCGCACCGCCCGCTCCTGCTCCCGCTGCTCTGCCCTGGGGTGCTGTGGTGGCTGGGCTGGGGGCGGGGGCGGGGGGTGCAGCGGCCGTGGTACCCCCTGCTCCTCTGTCTTAGTTTCAGAGGGACGGTCCACCAAGAGGCCTCGGTGATAATCCAGCTGCGGGTAGAGGAGGGACAAAGATAGTCAGGATGAAGATGACATCACTCCCACCGAAGGAGCCCAGGTCCCAGTGAACAGACTTTGGAGCCCCATGGTTCAACTAAAGGAACCGAAGAGGAGGGAAAAGGAATCTCAGTGACTGCAGGTTTGGCCGGGATCTCAGCTGGAATCTAGCGGATAACAGCCTCCCCTGCCCCTACCCCCCTCCTTCCTTTCCCTTGGTTTCTTACCTCATCTTGCTCAGCATAGTCAGCACAGAGGAATTTGGGGTTGGACTGGGGCCATTTGACCCCATGTAGAGCTGTGCGGGTGGCAACTGCTTCCTCTACTGTCGAGTACTGACAGAGGGAGGGAGAAGGCAGAGGGTCATAACAGGCCTTCAACCCCTCCCACTTGCCACAATGCCCTCAAATCTGCCCACGATGGTCACAAAAGGAAATACAGGCCAAAACCTAGAGAATCAGCTTCTTCCCCTCACCGTTACAAAGCAGTGAGATTTGATCTTGTCAATCCAGAAAGCCTCTTCTACCAGAGTTCCTGTACGTCCCAACAATTCCTTCAGTTGGCCTAAAGTGAAGGGACGAACCTGCCAATGAAAATGAAATTTCAGGGCCTTAAAGAAGGCAAGAACTATACTCATGTAACTAGTCTGAAGATTTCCCACACCACTGTCACAGGAGTACAGCTTCCAAGTCTGGGTGAGGCCAGAGAGGTTAGGAACCCTCCCATCAGGAATGTGAGAAGAGTGGTAACACTGTCTGAGACATCATGGGCCAGGCTCTCTACAAATTCTCAAGACAACCCTGCAGGGTGATACTTTTTTCTCCCCATTTTTCAGATGAGACAGGTTGTGAGGTTAAATAACTCACTCAATGAGTGAGTAACCAGCAGATCCAGGAGTTGAACCTAAGAAACATGAGTCCAAAGCTCAGACTCTAAACCAAGCTGCACTGTGGGAAAAAAATGACTTACCAAATTGGAGATGTGGACGATGTTACTGATCTTGCCCCGGGGTGGGGAGGGCACTTGAGCAGTCCGGACTGGGTCATCAATTGTAATGGAAACTCCCGACTTCTGCTGGCTAATGGAACGTCGAGTTAAGGTATCTCCTAAAGTCACTATCAAATAGAGCACAAGAATGACTTTCAGCAGGGAGCAATGCTGGCTCTTTCACCTCCAGCAGGACTTTAAAATTCCCTACCAGTAGTCACTGTCCCATCTAAATGTCTGAGCACCTGCACTGTGCAACGTACGGTCCAGGCTGATCTCATTATGGAGATGCAAAAATTAAACAGAATCAAACCTAGCCCTCAAGCAGCTTGATAACTAGGAGAAGACGTGTAAAATACTAGAACACAAGGCAGAAAACATTAAACGCTTTAAAAGAGGTCCAAATAAAGTGCTCTGGGAATTCAGGGGGCCACATGTTTCACTCATAATGCTGCACCTACCTTTCTTTACTTCATGCTCCACAGGTGGGGGCAAAGCCACCTCTACTGAGACCTGGGGAGGTACAGGGGCTTCTGCTTCAGGCTCCTTCTCTTCTTCCTCCTCTTCCCTCTGCCCATTCTCCTGGCCCTCGGAAGGCACCACCTGTAAGGTATCAGAAAACAGACGGATTCCTCTTCCTTTTTTTTTTTTTTTAAAATTTATTTATTTATTATTTATTTATTTGGCTGTCCCGGGTCTTAGTTGTGGCATGTGGGATCTAGTTCCCTGACCAGGGATCAAACCCACGCCCCCTGCATTGGGAGTGTGGAGTCTTAGCCACTGGACCACCAGGGAAGTCCCTACAGAGGGATTCTTAAACACCAAACAGGTACATTCTTTTCAGTTTCTGGTTTCTCCGGGAGAGATGGTGGTAAGTCAACCTAACATGCTTCTTCCACTAGGGAGGAGATTTCATTATTAGGTTCACCTCCACCAGATCCTGGGATTTGTAGTGCCTCAACTCTGCCATGAGGAAAACTAAGGCAGGAATTGGCAAACTTTTTCTGTAGAGGGCAAGATATTAAACATTTTAGACTCTGTGAGCCATATGGTGGCATTACTCAACTCTGATATTATAGCACTTAAGCAGCCAGAGACGAGAGTAAATGAACTGGGCTTCCCTAGCGGCGCAGTGGTTAAGAGTCCGCCTGCCAATGCCGGGGACACGGGTTCGAGCCCTGGTCCGGGGGATCCCACAGCCGCAGAGCAACGAAGCCCGTGCGCCCCAACTACTGAGCCCATGTGCCACAACTACTGAAGCCCGTGCGCCTAGAGCCCGTGCTCTGCAGCAAGAGAAGCTGCCGCAATGAGAAGCCCGCGCACTGCAACGAAGACCCAACGCAGCCAAAAATAAACAAACAAAAAAAAGAGTAAATGAACTGGGGTGGCTGTGTTCTTACAGAACTTTATTACAGGCTACAGGTTAGATCTGGTAGCCTGCTGACCCCTACCCTACAAGGGCCAACTAACACAACCCTCTGCACAGATGGCAGACTTCCCTTCTAGGACTCTGCCTTAGCTCCTCACTCAGTTGCCCACTCTGCATCCATGGTCCCCTCCCCCAAAGGGGGGTGCAGGAGCCTTACCTGAGTGACGGTCCGGCATATTTTCAGCCCCTTGTCATGGGTCCCATCGTCACCATTACGCTCTGTCTCATCCTCAGAGATTCGGGAGTCGTCAGCATGAAGATCCACAACAGCCTCCTGCCCCACCAGGGGTTTGATGTCGGGGATGAGGCTCTGGGACACAGATACCCCCCACCCCGTTACACTGGGCCCATGTCTACTCCCACGTCATGTCTCATCCTCCCTTCCCCGGCCCCTCCCACCTCACCTTGAGTGATTCGGTGGTGATACTGATGGAGGGTTTCTTCTGTGTGGTGGCTGTGCTGGCTCCCCAACGCCGCTTCCGACTAGGCTGGCCCCCCTCTGTGTCACTGTTTCCAGCTGGCACCCCCTTGGTAGCTGCTGTCCCCAAGAAATAGGACCCCACAGTTAGATGCTCTCAGGCCCTCTGCTGGTTCACACCACAACACCCACAGAGAGCCTTCGAATGGAATTTTAGAAAAAGGTTAACTTAAGGAAACCATATTTGGGGACTGGGGAAACCATGCTTCAGAGTAAACAATAAAAGGCCTGGAGCCACTTCCTGAAAGATGAAAACTACTGATCTCTGAAGGCAACAAGGGAGAGCTAACTAGGCTGGTAAGCAATTTAAACTTTTAGTGGTAAAAAAAAAGTCTAAAGTACTGGGGAAGACAGATTGAGGACGACATGGGAATGAGAAAAACAAGACTATGTGATACTAAAATCCAAGTTAATTTAATTTTAGATCATGATGTGACCTGGTCATGCTTTAGGTTATTTTCACACTACAGATTGATATATTTAAGTCATAAAGACCTATTACACTTTTGTCAACTTGGAGTTCCTCATTGGGAAAATGTTAAAGATGTTACTGTTTGAGGTGTGGGCACTCTCATTTTCTCAGATGCTCTCTTAGAATAAAGCATAAACTGGTAAGCATTTTATAGGAATCCCTCAAACCCACTCCTCGCTCTGAGAGTTCAGACATCTGAAATAATAAAAGCAGGAGGACTAGATAAGAAATGGTAAGACATCTCACGGTGTATCTCATTAGGGTTAAGAAAGAAGTGTGACTGGGGAAAAATAACAAGGATTGTTTGTGAAGTTCTGAATTTTAAAATGAAACACTACCTACGCCAAAAAGATGTAGATTTGCTGGGTGGAGGTGGTGGGATGGCAGGGGGTGACGCAAGAATGCCGCTGACAGAGAATGGGAATCTACTTCTCTATCAACTCTGATTTTTATGGTATTCCGGACCTGTATCAGGGATTTGGGGCTAGACTTACAGACAACGGAGATCTTCCTCTTGAATGATTTGGGCAGCGAGCTCTGTATAGAGAAGAAAAGGGGAAAAAAGAGAAAGAGACACACCCCACAGAGAGGGGGGAAAGAGGTTAGATGGGGCAGTCTTAGCATAGGCTCCAAAGACACAGAGAGAGAGAGACACAGAGACAGACAGAGACCAAAACAGAAGCGGCAAACGGCAAAAACGAAGCAGAATCAATGCAAGTTAGAGAAAAAAATAAAACCAAACATCACAGCAGGGAAAAGTCATCTAGTCCATACCACACCTATGTATTAGCTTAACCAGAAATAAGCTGGAAGAAGAATTTCAGTAGCCTCCCAGCCCTTTAAAAGCATTGGTCATGCCCTCTTCCACTGTCTCTACTGGTCGAGAGGATGCCAAGCCCAACAAGCTATGTCCAGAGCTGGGTCATCTAGTCCTTCTAAGGTCTTCCTTGCTAACTCGAGGAAAACACGAGGAAACAAGGAAAACCAACTTTGGGATGGGACTTTGACAGCATAACCCTCCTCTTCTTCTCAATGCCCAGCCTGACATCCACTGACATTGGCTCTGAGTAGCTTGGACAGCAGACTGTTAAGACTGCCCGGACGCCCACCACACTGTGGAAAACGGCAGCACCAGACTCACTGGAGATGAACCTCCTGAGCCAACTGCCAGCAGAAAGAATTTAAAGGTGTCTTTGGTAAAGACAAGTTTTTATGCAGGGCAGACAGTCCCTAGGGAGTTTCAGACTTTCTGACCACTGTACAGGGCTCTAGCAGAGCCTTTCTGTTTCTTCTCCAAACAGGGCTTATGCCTTAGGGGCTCTGCCAAGGGCCAGAAACTTCCAAACTTGCTTTTGAGCAAGTTTCTGCCCCAAACACTCAGTGGGAGAAAGACTGTGGACGGAGCAAAAAGAGGAAGAGAGAGCAAAAAAGGGAATAGAGCATTTTAGATTTAAGTGCTTATTTCTGGAAAAACTAAGACCTACCACCCTTCTAAAGGGTAGGGCAGGAACCCTCTTGATGAAATCCCTTTTCCCCATCCACCCCCCAGCCCCGTTTGTGTCGTCTAACCAAGTCTCCTTGGTCTCCGTTAAGGGCCAGCCTGACCCCTAGCCAGGCCGCTCTCGATGGGTAAGTTAGTGAGAAAAAAAAAAAGTCTTAATTAAAACAGGAAAAACATGAACCAAATAAATAAACAAATCCAATAAAGAAATCAGAAAAAAAGATAAAGAAAAAAATTAAAATAAAAGATTAAAAAAAGAGGAGAAAGAAGAAAATAAAGAGGAAAATAAACTAGGAATATGACAAATGTTCCAGGTACCATCTCACACCTGGGATCTTCAGTTCAGCCAATCGCACCTCACTGTGTACTGTATCTAGTCAACCGCCGGTCCAATCAGAATGAGCCCTCCCTGCTAGGCGCTGTGCAATTGGTGGGGGGTTGGGTTGGCAAAAAAGGTGGGCGCACGGCGTGGTGGTCAGCACGGCACTGCCAGAGTCCTCCCAGGGGCGCAGGGGGGGCGGGAGGGAAACGTGTGGGGGGACGCTGCCCAGTTTCCATGATGTCAGACAGTTCACTCGTGGTGGCCAGGCTCAGCGAGGGGTACAGGGGGAAAGGGGGCAGAGACATCAGTCCCAGCCCTGTAGGGGCATCATCTTGCAGTCCCTGATGAGATGGCCTGTAAGTAGCAGAAATGGTCCTGGCCTTTTATCGTGAGAGGCAGGACCCTATGTCCATCAGTGGCAAGCTGCAGCAACACCACCACCCAATACTTGGAATCCAGGTGATGACTCCAGAGTCCCTTTCTCCTCTGCCTGTAACTGGGGAGGGGGTCCTCTCACCGAGTGGGATCATGGAGCCTCTGTTGAAGGCAGCCTGGGGGTAGTAGGTGGGTAGCCCCAGGACCTGGCACACATTCAGCAGCAAGGTCAGAATACTTTTCTTCTGAGTGGTGTGTGGCATCTCCTCAGGGACTCCAGCTGAGACAGCGGTTCCAGTCAGGTGGGTGGATGAGCCCCTGCCTCCAGGGATGGAGGAGAAGTTGGAGCAACCAACATATGCTGCCCTTCACCATGGACAACAGGGACCAAAGGAAAGTCCATCTGATGAGCAAGTGGTGATACATGGCTGGGCTGTCATCAGCCTTAAATCTCTGGGCTCAGACCCTAGACTTCTCTGCAGGGTTCCTAGTCGTCACAGCTTAAGCCGAGAGCCCCACTCAGTATTTTACAGCATGGCACTGTGATCACAAACATTGACTCTTTAGGAGGTCTTGGTGCCCTAGATGGGGATCCCAACAGTCTGTAGCAAATAAGGCAACCCAGAGTCCTCAAAAGGGCAAGGGCGTGTGTGGGCAGGCGCCCCAGCACTGACACAAGCTCTTCTTGGGGTGTCCCAAAGAGGGAGATGATGCAAGTCCACCCCTTTCCAAATGCTTTTTGCTTTCTCAATACAAGTCTCTCCAGAACAGTGCTCTTCTTGGCCCCCTGATGTAAGCAAGGCAGGGAGGCAAAAGGGGGCCCATCACAGGATCCCATACACATGCCCCCCTCTGGCCAAGACACCTGGATAGCAGACTCGGCTGACTGGGCAGCTCAGGAGCAGCGGGTGGGTCCAGAGGAAGAGGCGGCATCAGCGATTGGCCAGTTGGGCAGGGTTATATTTTACGGGCGGATTACCGTACATGAGGTACTTGGACAAAGTTTTACGGGGAAGAAGGACCTTGTAATGAATAATATTCTGCACATCAAATCACGTTCACCGGCCCCCACCCCCGCAACACACACCAAAGAAAGGCTACACACACAACAGTCCCTCCCACCCTATTACCCTACTCCCAAACCCAGCTAATTCTTGCTCTAATTACTTTAAGAGCCAAGAAGACTTCGCTGGCTCTGATGGGGGGAGCCCCCTGAATTGGGTTCAGGACACAAGATAAGATATATGCCAAAAAAGTAAGTAAAGAGGTCACAAAAATGGGGAAGGGGCCTTTGGGATGACCCCAGGGGCTGGCTTCTAAGTAGCTACATCTCTGCAGTGAGACCACTAGGGGGCAGATGAGGAACAAAAATTCCTCAGCATGGTGGTCAGCTGAGAACCACCATGGCCCACTAGATGGCGCTGATCGCCAACACACTTTTAAAAAGGAGGGAAAGCTAGAGGGGTTACAACAGGGAGAAGCTAGAAAAGGTAGCCGGTAAAGCTGAGCCTGGGTCTTAAAGGGCCATTAACTGACTTTCCCGCTGGTTACAAACTTCCCCACCTGCACTACTTCCCCAACAAGGTAAGGCAAATAAAGGAGCCCTGTTCCCATCACAAGGGGTCTCCCTTGCTAAACCAGCGAATTCTCCCTTGGCCCTATCCTGATCCAAGTCTCTGCCTAGTCCCTTCTTTAAGCTATCCCACTGTGTACGAGGGATCACCAGAGTGCTCTATTCTTTCCCCCAGGTCCACTCCTGCCCACCCACCCCAGCAGGTGGCTTGGATATTTACCTCTTTCTTCTCCTCATCCTCAGCACTGCCCTCTGGGCGGTCATCATTGCTGACTTGGTCTGCAATAGGCATGGGGGGCTCTGGAACCTCATTTTCAGGTCTGTTTTCGCTTGTGTCCATGGTCACTTCCTCCTTCTCCTCACTGTCAGTATGGGGAGAGGTTGGGAGGGAAGGGCAGGAAAGAACCAAGGGGAAGAGAGAGCAAGACGTTAGATTTTGGGTCAAGGAAACCCCCATGCCTCATCACTTGGGTGGGATTTGGGAGGGCTGCTTTTTAGATCAGACTAGAGACCTTGTCCCCCCAGGAAAACCAGGAAACGGTTTTCCTAGGGGAAAGAGCACAGATCACAGCAACCACATTCACTCACTGCCCAGATGGGATAAAGCTGTGCTGTGTGGGGTCAGGGCTCCAATGTTCTTAGGTAATTCACCAGAGTATCCCTATATGAAGAGGAGAAACATCCCTCTCTGCAAAGTCCCTCAAAAGTAACTGTGATTTGCCCACAACCCCATGGCCTCCCTAGACCTGGGCCCAGACACCTTTATTTAACCAAACTGCGTGAGAAACTAAGGGAAGCCTGATTCCTTAAAAAGAGGAGAAAGAACAGCCAGGGCTGTGGCAGATGAGCCCAACCTTGGGTTTAATCAACTGCTTAGTAAGTAAAAGCCTACTGACCCTCAGGGTCTGCAGACACCAGGAATGGAGAAATGGTGGGGGTGAGGGCTGCAGGGAGAGGAAGGCTGGTGAGGGTTCAAGCTTCTACAGGGACCCCCTCTAATCCCAAAGGAAAAACAAAAACTGCCAGACAGAGTATGAAAGCTCAGAGAAGCACCAGGCCACTTTTACCTGCTCAGAGGTGTAGGAATTGTTCTTACATTCAGCCTTCGCCCAGTTTCTCCCACTCCCTTATTCCAACTTCCAAGAGATAAAGAGAGCAGGCCTCCCAGTCAGGACACACCCTCCCCTACACCACGCATCCCACCGACAAACGCTGAACCCACTCCCCCACCCCTCTGAATCACACAAGTCAGCTCCCATTGCAGACAACGAATCCCAGAGGTTCACTTCAGATAAACTATCTTCCCATCTTCTTTTTTCTGTCTTCATCCTGAACTTCTATCTCATCCCCACTACCACCCAAACACTGAGGGGTAAAAAAATCAAATCAAGATGATCAGGGGCCTAAGTCTCAAGAGAGGGGAAAGCAAGCCTCCCCAGGCTGATCATCACCAGAAAATTCGGCATTCTCGACAGGCTGCCTGACACCCAGAGGTCAGAACAGCCTCCCCAGAGCAGGCAGGGAGGGATGCATGGGAAGGGGGGGGAGGAGAAAATCGGAAATGTGCCCCCAGTTAATAGGCTCCCACAGAAACAAGAGATTCAACTGCCTAAATCTAAAGAAAAGTCTTATCCAAAAAATACCTATTTCCCACACAGAGGGCAAGTGGGGCCAATTAGAAACCGGGCAGGAAGGACAAAGGGGGAAAGCAAAATGACTGAAGACAAATCAAAACGAAAAGACGGAATGAAAGCCACGGGGAAGAGACGGGAGATGAGGGGAGCTAGAGCGGTGGGGAAAAGGGATACATGGAAATGTGAAGCTCTCACCCTTCTTTGCTTTCTGATAACATGATTTTTTTTCTCCCCCTGGAAGTGCTGTTTATCCCTTTCTGGAATGGAAGAAATAACAAAAACCAAACAAAAAAATCCTAAAAAATAAAAAAAAAAAAACCAAAACACCCTCCTTGTCCCAAGATCCCACCACCTCCTCCCCAACCACCCGATCCAGAGAGAGAAAATCGAGATGCAGCAACTGGGGATCCAAAAAATGGTAAATGGAAGGGGAGGTGGTGGTGGTGGTGAGGGGAGGCTAAAATAGATCTGGCTTTTAAGAGATAAGCGTTAAGTCCTCACGGCAAACCCCGAATTCAGCTGGATTGGTCTCTCTGGAGAAGGAGGAGGAAGAGGGCCAGGCTGCTGGTAGTGGCTGGCTCTATTGTATTGGCGGAGCGGCGGCGATCAGCCGGAGACATGCAGGGGAGCCATCTTGCCACTTACCCAGCAGCCCGTGTGTGCGGATGGGGGAGGGCCCTGCTGCAGCAGGGGAGGGGAAAGAAGAGAGGGAGGGCGCTGAGTGAGCAAGGCTCTTATCCTCTGGCAGGCCACAAGGAGCTCACTGCTGGCTCAAAAGGCCTGGCCTTTTTCCTTCTTTTCTCAGGTTACAACAGCTACCGAGGCCTAACCCCACAGGGAGAGGGTGCTCTCTCCTCCTCTTCCACGGGGGCGGGGGAGGGGGCTGGGTGGAGAGGACATACAAAGTTACAGCTGCTTGCTTGGAAGATTCCAGAGAATAGAAGGAAAGGAAACAGCAGAGCTGGGAGTGAAAAATGATAAGAAGGACGATAACAAAGCCAAAGTTGCAAAGAGACAGAGGGGAGGGTCACGAGCACTTTTTAAGTGCCCACCTTCCTCTATCTGAGAAGCCAGGCATAGAACACTGAAACCAGATCAGCTGGTTCAAGGTGGGGAGGTGGGATGAGATTTGGCACTATCCAATCACTGTATGGTAACTGGCTGCTCACCGCGAGCAATGACCACGTATTACTGCCCCAACCCGTCCTTTCTTCAGGGAGATGGAAGGAGTGGATAAGGAGAAAGTTCCTTTTTGAATTACCAGTAGAGGAGGGGAGAGGTGTCTCTGAAGAGAAGACAGACAACTTTGTTTCACAGAGTCTTTAATAAGGTCACCCTGCCCCAGGGTCTGCAGGAGCCAGAAAGGAAAAGGATAAACAGGGCAAGGGGACCTTGGGTAGCTGAAGCATGAAGGCCGCTTACTTCTTGGAGCAAGGGCTCCAAAATGAGGGCTCTGAAGTGGATAAGAAACTGAAATGAGAGGACTGTTATTGAGGACAGGGGTGGTGGTGGTGAGGTGTGTGCCGATCTGCTGGGCAGAAAGTGGGAACTAAATGGAAATTACTAATCAGGGGCATCTTCAGACTAACGTAAAATGGGAAGCTGCCTCTACCCATTCAAAAAAGCACTCAGTAGATGCTCAAAATGTCCATTTGTTGACTGCAAAGGTGCTCCTTTTGTATCCCAGTGGCAGTAAAGGTATAACACTAAGAAGCTTCTGTGTACTTAACCAAAAACTTAGTATTATCTCACTTGTAATACCAGAGCGTTTAGTCAAAACTGAAATTTCCTCCCTGCTGCTTAAAATCTTAAACTTACACGTCAACTGCATGCTAAAGCAGTCACGTTTATACATCACACTACAGTTCCTTTTCGCTGAGTGGTCCCTGGCTGCTCAGTAAGGTTGAGAGCTCTGGAGTCAAACTGGCTAGGTGTCAATCCAGGCCTCGGTCCCAGCCCGCACACAAGTAGCATAATATTGGGCAAGTTCCTGATCCCCTCTGTGTATCACTTTCTTAATCTGTAAAGTAGGGGTAATAACAATACCTATCTCATCGAACAGTGTGGTAAGGATTTGCTCTTAGGAGTCTGGCTTGGAAGACACCCCAAGTCAAGGTAAGGATATGCATAAAACACATGTACGTTTAATAGGCCATTATCTCATTTGATGACACCTATGAAGCTTTTTTTTTTTTTTTGAGCATCCTCAAAGAGTAGACTGCTCTTTCTCTGATGTAAAGGCACTAATTGGTTTGACAGGTTCTCAGCAATGCCCTCATCACTGTCTAGTACCTGCTGGTTTACTTCCCCCTCACCTCTACCCTGCAGAGTTCCTCAAGGTCAGAGACTGCATCCCTTGACCCCTAGCCTGGGGCCTAACACAAAGAAACGCTCAGTAAATATTTCCCAATTAGGTTGTCATTGGGGGTACCAAGTGGATATTTTAGTAAATCCTTACTGAATTAAAGGTTTTCTTCTTAAGAAGTATTTTTGGATAGAATTCCCACAGACACCGTTATCCTACAGAGAAATGTTACCTTCAAACATCCTCAAATACATGTTCCCTGTCCATCAACTGTCCTAAAATACTTTCAGCTGCCAATATGCCTCTCCAAAAGTGGCATCCCTGGAGGAAGAATCTTCTTTCCATTGGAAATTTTATCTTGTTTTTTTCAAGAATAAGAATTTTATGACATTATTCTTGGCCTTCTTAAGACACAATGAGTTTGTGCTGTCTATTTCCCCATGATCAAACCTGTGGGGCCTAAGAATTCCCAAAACTTAATTTTCATAAGAAAAAGAGGAAACCTCGAAATTATCCCAAAAGGGGACTCAATCTACTTGCAGGACTAGTCCCAAAGCCTTGTTAGTTATGCGTCAGAGCCCCACACAGCTTTTCTTTGTAGTCCCTTTTATGCAAAAGGCATCTCCTTTCCCACTATTTAAATTCTTGCACAAATATTTCTGATACCTTTGAAAAAATAAGTGAAACTGCATAGGGATGGGGGTGGCTAATATCTACCCAAAATTAAACAGTGCACAAAGCATTTGTAGCCCAGAAGAAAAGGACAGAACTACTTACGGGCTAATAATGTCACATTAGAGTTCACATCTGAATAGGAATGAGATTCAGAAAAACTAATGGAAAGGGAAATTTCTACAGACATATATGTTTGAACTTTAGTTACTATAGAAAATTCAGAAGGAGCTGAGGACCTGATGTGAAATTTAAAAAGAAACAGCGGGATCTGACTACTCTTAGGCAGTGAGATTTAAACACAGAATACCCTCAGGAGCATACTAGTCCCAAGATAACAGAGGTCGGTATGGTTTTAGAGGGTGGGTCCTTAGATACCAACTTCTCAGTGAGCAAACTCTATTGATAACAATAAATTTTACTTTTTAAAAATTATGCATCATTTGGCATACTGGCACTGTAGGTCCCCTGAGGAGTATCAATTACACTGTCATACTGGCTTAAAGGACCATTTCCTTCCTCCTACTCAGGCGAAAAAACAAATAAGCATGGTGCCAAGAGCCCAACGCTGCTATTGCCTGCAAGGTTTGTGTACACAGGAAGGTTGTATTTAGAAAAATTGGGGTTTGATTTAACTATTACTGGATGATACAGTTGCCCACACAAAGTTTTTCCTTTCCCTTTCTTTTTTCTTTTTCCTCTATTTTTTTTTTAATGTAAAAAGAGAGTACCATTATTTTCTGCTGTATGAGGAAATTTTTGGTGTATCTATAAGCAGGCAGAGGACTAGATTCTGCAACAGGGCTCAAGTGAAACAGAACTGAGGGCTCACAAATTCCTGCCCCAAGAAATGAAAAAGATACCTTACCTCATAAACCTAGAATTCCTCAGGGCACAATCAGAATCACAATGGATTTAACCAAGCAGAGAAAAAAAAAATTTAGGCAATCTCTTCCAAGTGGTGAGAGGTCCTTGAAGTAAAGTCTAATTTTTTTTTTTAACACTTTACTGAATCAACAGGCCCCAGCTCTGTTTTTTAAAAGTCATGTGACTTCTTGTTGAGATAGAGAGGAAAACCAAGATTAAGCCACAAATGGTCTTTTCCATTTAGCACTCCCTGTTGATCCCACTTTAAAAATTGGCCAGGGCTCCAGAGATCACCAGGCTGAACACTAGCACTCTAGAGGGGTGAAAGACCAGGAGAAGTGTTGTGAATCAGTTTAGTACGGCCTCCAGAAATGTAGGCAAACTTCTCAAAGATTCATTTACCAAATCCAGTGCCAGAAGAGCCTATGCGTTTTGGGCATCTCATTTTGTTAGGCTGCTGAACAGACCATGTGGAAGGTAGGCAGAAGGAAAGCAAGTAAGAGGGATGTGTGAGAGCTACTTCTGAGCTCAGACTGCATTTCTAACCTATGGGCTGCTCCACCGAAGCCTGCCTAGGCAACAATGGACAATCTCAGTATTTGCCCAAGGTGCCACTTGCTATCACCTTGCCAGAATCAATGTGACTAGATGACCTCAGTCATAAATGAAGATCAAAGCCACGTTTACCTGAGGAGAAAAATACTGTATATGACTCCAAGGTTCATTTGCCCTGGACTTGCATGTGAAAATCCATTAAATAAGGTGCTTCAAAGCAGCACAAAGTGCCACTCTGTTGCCAGGATCTCAGAGACCCACAGGATTTTAGGACAAGCAAGGAGCTTTTCAGAAAATTACTTGCCTCTCAAGGTGCACAGGAGGCACTTACTCAGGCCCAATTAGTAGCAGGTTGTCAACATCTACTTTGAAACTGCCACTACAGAAAAGACATGCTATACTCCCATGGGATGGGGGAGGGAAAGGCAGGCATTATCTCTGATTGATGGATAGGGAAGGCAAGGTGTCACCCCATTTCCTCATCGATGGTGTAGCTGGGGAATCCTGAACACCTTCCAGAATCCGCTGGTTTTTCACTTTAAGGTCCTAGAAGAAAAACCCTTTTCCAAAGGATAATGTACCCATTCCAAAATGGAAAAACAAAAACTTTGTTCAAAGGCAATAGAGTGAACTTTTAGCTTTCAAACCAAAAATGTAATGGCCACAAGATGGCAGCAGAGGCAAGAATATTAGAATAGACAGTAGCAAAGCAAAAGCTATAATAATGAGTATATAATTATTGTTAAAGTCTCAAGAAAATGAGATAATAAACCATGTCACTGCCCACCACCCTCCAAAATCAGAGGCAAAAGATAGTCTGAAGCTCTAAGAAGAATATAAATTATAGATGTACATAAAGGGAAAAATCATATTGATAGTATCAGTGTTAAAATGCCATTAAAACAATCATGGAACAAAGTTAGGCCAACTGTCTACATAGGGCATTCACTAAAGTAGTACAGGATTCCTGATGTCTAAAAGCTAAGCAATCTTATTTCCACAATTGCTTTTCTTTTTCACTTCCCATGAGACTTTGAAGCCAGGAATTTTGGTTCAATGGCTTCTTAATTTGTAATACCTAGCTCAGAAGAATGAATGACATACATGTTCAATTACAAATTTAATTTGATATGACAGTATTTTTCTAGGACTACACATAAGAATAAAAAGTTCACGTTAACTGCATAAATGGTAAAATCAATCCAAGGGTCTTAGAAGGAATAAACTTCTGACTTGATATGGACTTCATATTTTGCTGTATTGTACGCTGTGGGAGATAACTAGGATAGACTGTGCTTAATAAAATGATAGCTTATAACCAGAGAAAATAAAAAAACTAAAAACAGCACTCTCCTGTAAGTTGCTCTGTAGATCCTCAACATCCTTTATTAAACTGTGTTCCCAGGCT
>NC_138979.1:112690106-112705106 GCF_964341445.2 Mesoplodon mirus | reverse complement strand
GGAAAAGCCAGGTGTTTATACCATTCAGTAAGTAGTGGAGAAACTAGATTACTCAGGTCTCTGCGAGAACACTCCGGGGCTTGGCGGAGTCCACACACACCTGTGTTTACGGAAAAGAGCAAATTAGCCTCGGCCTGATGGCCATGATCCCCCGGCTGCCACTGGAGCGTGGCGTCCTAAGCATTTCGCCACTTGCAATCTGCCTGGCGCCCCAGTTTTTCCTGTGCTCCTGGAGGGAGAACTGGTTTGCAGAATACTCTGGGACAGCCTAGTCCAGAAGCTACGCAGATACACCCAATCCGGATGGTTCCTGTTCTGTTCCTATCGCTTACTTCCTCGGATTCAGATTCCTCGTCCTTCGGCCCCCGCCTGCTCCCTGGATTTGGTTCACCAGAGATTCAACTCTCTGGAGACTTCCTGACCTCCAACTTGAGCCCAAACTTTAAATACAAAGAAGCTAGGCCTCTCACTGGCTGTTACTATATGCTCAATAATTGACACTAACTCTCATTAGTTGTTTCCTTCCATAGCTCAGCTGGTAGAGTGGCGAACTGTAAAGGTAATTATCTGATGTTATCTTTAGGCCGCTGGTTCGATTCCGGCTTGAAGGAAGTATGTGAGACTTTGCGCGCCAGGTTTCATCCTCCTAAAACAACGACTGTAAAACATTTACTTTAACTCTATTTTCAGGCAACAAAAGAACAGCTTTTTGCCGACTATGAAACAATTCTGTGTGTCCTCTTTGTGATCATGCAGTATACGTGATTCGATTTACAGAGGAGATACGAATTAATAGTTCCCCTTTTAGATTTGAATGTTATCTCCTAATCTTGAAGACCAGCTAGCGTTGACTGAATACTAGGTAACATCCCTCAACCCCACCCCCTCCCTACACTTTTCCCTTACCGTGAATATTTTATACTGGGCAATTCAGGGTTTAAAGAGAAATATTGTAGAAATATCTGTTCTTCAAAGGAATGTAAACAGTGTAGAGAATAAGCAATGCAAAAGGCAAAATATGCATGTGGAAATGTTCCTTCAATAATAAGAAGAAATACTAATTAAAACTAGGGGATATTGCTGCACCACCAAATTAGAGAGTGTTTATTATTTAGTACTGGGCAGGATACAGTGACGAGGACTTTCTTGTAGAATGTCACTACTTTCTGGAGGAAAGTTGAGCATTATAAATCAGGAACCTTAAAAAGACATTGTGTTTGATCAGGTATTCTTTTCCTGCTTCTAGAAAGTTATCATTCATTTTTGGAGAAAAGGAAATACGGCAAAAGATGTTTATCTGTGGGTAAATTGTGTTCTTTTTACTTTAAGGTATTTTTTTCAAAATATGCCACATATATAAATTAAAAAATTTTAAAAACAGTGTTTTAACCTTACAAAATGAAGTTTAAAAATATGCTGTGCCACTATGGAAGACATTTTGGCAGTTTCTTACAAAACTAAATATATTCTTACCATAAAATCCAGGAATCACATTCCTAGGTACTTACTCAAATGAGGTGAAAACTTATGTCCACACGAAAACCTGCCCATGAATGTTTATAGCAGCTTTATGTATGTATAACTTCCAAAACTGGGAAACAGTAAAGATATCCTTCAATAGGCAAATAGATAAATAAACTGTGGTACATCCATACAATGGAATATTATTCAGCACCAGGAAGAAATGAGATATCAAGCCATGAAATGATATGGAGGAACTTTAAATGTGTATTACTAAGTGAAAGGCTGCATATTGTATGATTCCAACTATATGACATTCTGGAAAAGGCAACATGGAGATGATAAAAGATCAGTGTTTGCCAGAGGTTAAAGAGGAGGGAGGGATGCACTGGTGAGGCACTGAGGATTTTTAGGGCAGTGAAACTATTCTGTGTGATACTTTAATGGTGGATATATATAATTATACATTTGTCAAAAGCCATAGAATGTGCAACACCAAGAATAAACCCTAATGTAAACTATGGACTTTAGAGGTTTGTTTTTGTTTTTGTTTTTGTGAAGACCTCAGGGAGCTAAGGTGGGTAAAAAATGAAAGGAACTGGTCTGGAGGAGTCATCAAAGTGAAATGGGAGTGGGTCTGGGAGGACACAGAAGAGGCTTTTGATTGAGGAGGGGGAAAAACATAAAAAGGAAGGCAGAATTAAAAAGTGTCATTAAAAAATCCCTAGACCTTGGTTCCTGCACACAGTCCTAGTCTACTGCTCTGTTCCTTTCATTCATTCCTCAAGGCACTGCAGGGAAATTCGTACCTCCTTGAGAGAGCTGTACAGCCAAATCTGTGAGTACTGCAGTGGGGTAACTGGCTGACACAGCTGAGAAGTGCGGTGGGACAGCCATTCTGATAGGGCACCACTAAATAGACCCTGAGTTTACCAGCTCCTCTTTCCCACACTGAGTTAGGTTCTGCACAGGTATTGCAGTTGGGTTGCTCAGAGACCTGGACAGTCTCCAAGATAAGTGAATTCACTTGGAAGGGGCAGCGCAGTGGCTAAGCCAACATTCACAGCACACCCCACTGGGCCAGACACACGGAGTCAGCCAAGAATCAGCTTTGAAATGTTTTGGAATCACAAACCCACCTGCAAAGTCAAATTCAAAAGAACCGTTTACCTGCCCTACTCCACCCCCATGCCTGAGTGACAGCTGGAAGCCTGGTAGGAAATGGCTTTCTGCCTTCATTCATTCATCATATTTAGTTACAAAAGTAATGTGATTAAAAGCAAAATCGGGTCTGTGCAGGTTACTTCGCGATCACAGAGCTGCAGCTCCTAAACCAGGGTGGGCGGCGGGCTGATGGAGGCTGCGGGGCACTTTCTAGGAAGCCTTCCCTACTGGATGGTGCCTAAGCCAGGTCATGAGAATGATTCAATGTGAGCATGGGTTTTAGAAGAGGAGGACCGAAAGAATTCCCCATTGCGGGAACACAGAAACTTGGACACAATGAAAAGTCAAGTCGGGTGCATACAGCTAGTTTGTGCACGGGATGTCGGGAGGAATCCGAGGTAACCCGACTTGATATTCGGTGATAGATATTTCTCGGGGGGCGGGGAGAGGGTATTGATCGAAGGTCCGGGGGAATTCTTGCTGGAGGAAAGAGGATCTCTGGGATTTAATCGGAATTTCTGTATTACTTCGGATTTACAGCTAGACTAAAACACTGTTGGCAGTGATGGGATTCGAACCCACGCCCCCGAAGAGACTGGAGCCTAAATCCAGCGCCTTAGACCGCTCGGCCACACTACCACGTGTGGTTGTAAGTTTTCATCCTTGAGCTGTTTACTACCGACCCCAGGCTCAACATTCTGAATTTTCTTCATGGTTAGTCGGGTCTCCCTGTTTTCATTTACCCCTAGGGTTCTGAGCAAACTTGGAGAGAGTAGAAACCATCGCATTCTCACAGGCCTGGGAAGTGAGCTAAAAAGTGGTCAATGATATTAGCGTGAATATCCTTTGAAGACTTCCGCCTTTTCTTTAACCTAGGCAATTCCACGCCGAAAGGGAAAAGCAAAAAACAAAAACCCAACTCACTGGCGACTTATTGCAAGTGATTACAGAAGACTGAATAAGGAACTCCTCGCTGTTGGGTCGTTGGTCTGTGGCTGTGAAACTCACAGTGCGAATGGAGCCGGAGATCCAGTAAGAGGCCCCCTTCCGTTGACAGATCTGGTAAGCCTGTCACCGATAAAAAAGAAAATCCTGCATGCCCTGCAGGTTCAGTCAGAATGGAGAGATTGGGTCTAATTTTCTTGAAAGTAGCACTCTGGGGTAGACCCATGCGCATGTAGCCTCTGAACCATTTCCCTTATGTAGGGACCAGGGTGACTGCCAGAGGGAGGTTACATCCAAGAACGTTCCCAAACCGGAAAGGAGTGGGTCCCGGGCTTCCCTGGGGTCCTGGATCCACTAGGCTCCATATCGTTTCTTTCGAATGGAGTAGAGGGAAGGGTAAGTAAAGTTGAGAAGTGATCCCGGGGATCTCCAGCACCCAAGTGGGATCTCGTACCTGTCAATGACCTCTAGTAGGCGCTAAAAGTCCTGGGTTACACGTTACAAATATTCTTCTTTGCTGTTTCTGATTGGCCATGTTTGGGTCTCCGGATGCAGAAATTCTCCTAGGAGTCTAATTAAAGTTTCCTAACTTCCTAACTCTTACTCTCCTCCTCGCTCACTCATAAAAACACCAAGGGCTCTCCGAAGTCCTTCCGTGGTGGCTTGAGGGGTCGGGGTCAGGGATGCTTAGAGAGAGGCAAAATTGTTCTTCACTGGATCTTCACGGGGCGAAGGTCCTGCTAGTTCCCGTCTTTGCTTCCAGGAAAGGGGTGGGGGCCGACGAACAGAAAAGAAGTAGTAGAAAAGCTGCTTGGAAATAGGGCTCAGGGAGCACCGGATGAATTTAGGACCGAGGCCGGGAAGTGGGCGTGGCGAGTGGGAGAAGGCTGGGGCCGGTTTAGGAAGGGGCTCCCAGGGTCCGAGGCCGGAGGCAGGCTCTCCTCGGGCTCCCCATCAACCCTCCACCCCCTCCAGTCTCGGCTGCCCTCTGAATCAAGTCCCCTCCACCCCGCCCCTGTCTCACCCCCGCCCACACCGGGTTATGCCCATCCTGGTCGCTCCGTTTCGTCCTCTCGTTCTCTCCCTCTGGTCCCAGTTGATAGGCAATCTGAGCTCCCGGGGCAGAGCTGGATGTCGACCCTTGGGCTCCAACTAAGTTCTCTTTCTCTCCAGAAGCTACCGGAGTCAGGAGCGAGGCGCACGCTCGGAGATGGTTAGCGGCTAAGGCCAGCTAGTCTATCGGAATGGGCAAAGGTGTGGTTTCTATGTTCCACAAAACTGGAGATGGAGGGGTTCAAGTAGCCATCGCCAGCCCCTTTGGCTGAAGGGTACGACTTCTGAGAAACTTCATTTTGTGTTCTCACACTTTTTGAGAATCCTCAGATAAAAGCGAATGTGAGCTTTTTGCCTTCAGCAGTACACGCAAGTGTTTGCAACACGCCTCAGCAATGGAAAGACTGATACTAATCTCAAATTGGAGAGAACCTAGAAATCCTGTGCAACCACGCACCTTTTGTGCGTAAGATGAGGAAGCATCAATTTGAAAGACAGAAAAGGCCTGGGGCTCTTTATTCCTTGAAAGGAGGTAGGGAGTGGATGGGAGGAGAGAGAACAAGTACTGATATTTAAAATATTAATATTTATTGAACTATTTTGTCTAGTACTGAACCAGGCAAGAGACTCAGGGTCTATGGGTTGGTCTTGGGAAGCCTTATATTGAGGCTTTTGCTGACATGATCAAATGAGATTATATAGTCATATTTAAGTCTCTGTTAGTGCTAATTTGATAAACATGCACATTTAAGTAAACTACAGTTTCTGTAAATGTTTTGACTTCTTTTTAAAAATACGGATTCAAAAAACTACGAGATTCTCATAAGGTGGAAGTGACCTGAGCCCTTGATTTTTTTTTTTTTTTTTTTTTTTTTTTTAGTGCTAGGTCAGACAGTAAAAGGAACCAGCTAACAAGAAAGAACCTGGTCATTATAGCAGAGCTCCTTTTGATCCCAGGGGGCTGCATGTTCAGACTCCACAAACTGACAGACTTCAAAGCACTTTCTTATCAGTACCACACTTTCATATCCCAGGCTGAGTTTCCTTTACTAACCAGTGTGCATGGCTTCCCCTATTCAATCACCTGATGTTGCTTGAGCACTCACTGCCTGCCTTGAACTTACTGGATCCTTCATTGGGGGAGGATCCTTGATCCATTCCCCACAGAAGTGGACCACCCATTGGATTACACAGAGACCTGAAAGCCAGAAGTCTCAGCTTTCCTAGTGGAGTGCCAACCTTGCCAAATACTTAATTGTCCATTACCTGAAGACAT
The DNA here is from genome assembly GCF_964341445.2 of Mesoplodon mirus. Classification (NCBI taxonomy): domain Eukaryota; kingdom Metazoa; phylum Chordata; class Mammalia; order Artiodactyla; family Ziphiidae; genus Mesoplodon; species Mesoplodon mirus. Next base: position 112,699,207 of record NC_138979.1, on the reverse strand, counting down.
TTGGAATGATGCCTGATACAGATAAAATGTGCTGTGTTTGTCTGGCACATGCCTATTCCTTCAGTTTTCAGTGTGGGATACTAGTATTTTAGGCTCTAGCATTCTGCAATATTACTGGAGAATTTAACCTTAGATTTCCTGCTATCTATACTTTGGCAATAGTCCAGGTGATGAAAATTTATATAAAAGCAGGAAATTTACCTCAAAGTCTTGATGCTCAAAGTGTAGTCTAAGGACCAGCAGCATCAGCATCTCCGGGTAATTGATTAGAAATGCGGACTCTCAGGCCTATGAATTGGCATCTTAACAAATTCCCCAGAGGTTAGAGAATTTTTACAAGTACTCTATGTTTCAATCTATGTTTCAACTGTTCTATGCTCACATAGGGCATTTGAAAGTTTCCACCAGACTTGCACTACATTGCAGTACCTCAACAGGCATCTCCTAAAAATAAGAATTAAGAATAGAAACATAACTTCAGTACCATATTACACCTAACAACATTTATAATAACTCTATGTAATCAAATTTCCCCAATTGGCTCCCTCCAACTTTTTTTAAATCTAGATTCAAACAATGTTTCTCATTACATTTAGTTTTAATGTTTCTTTAGTCTCTTTTAATCTAGAAAATTACCCTCCTCTCAGCCTCTCTTTTTTTCATGGCAGTTGTATTATAGGAGGTCTCTCTGTAAATCTCTCTCCCTAGCTCCAGTAGAGAGCCATCCAGGTATTGGTCTGGCTCCTTTCTGCATGTATTATAAAAATCTTACTAAAAATTAAATACTGGTAAATAATATGTTCCTTTTGATGGATGTATCAGATAGTCTTTTCAGCATTTATTGAGGCCCTACTTAAATACTTAGCTTTTTTGTGGTCTCATATGTTTATCACATTGACCATTACACTAATGCAAAGTACTGCGATGTATTTATACTTATGAATTTTCTAAAGTAACTGTTCAAAGAAAAAGGAGAGAAGGGAAAGGAAATCCCTTCCCTTATTTTCAACAGGGAAAATTAAGCCTCTTACTTTAAATTTTTATTTGTCCTTACAATGTTTACTGGAGTTTATGGAAGAGGTGGGACAAAAGGAAGCAATCTCACTAGATTGATTGCCTCTGCAAGCTTCAGGTGAAAAGATATGCAACCCTGAACTAAGGCATGGTCAGCAGAATGGAAAGATGAAGTTTATGAGACGTTCTTTATTCTTTGTTTCTGTTCATCCTGCTGGTAGCAATAACCTCCTTCCCCTGCCCTGACTCAGTCCCTGCAAAATATTATAATAGTCTGGCTGCTTTGGGTTTAAGAAGATCAAGTCTGATGTACACTTGATTTTCTTCTTTGATTTCTCTACTACCTTTCCCAGCTTCTGACTCCAATACAGCAGAGTACCAAGTGCTCAAATCTTGGTCAGCTTGAACACACGAGAGTGATTATAATGGATTTAGGCACTTAGGATTAGCCTAGTGGGGAACATCTACCAAGGGGCATTTTGAAACTGAGAAATAGGATCTTCTTTTGGCCCTTCAAGGTAGCACACAACCCACTTCACATCCACCAGATAAATCTGCACTCACCATTTCGTCAGGTTTGGGGAGGTGCAGAAAATAAACAAGGTTATATCCCTGCTTGTAGGGAACTTGCCATTGAATAAAAGAAGATATCTCCTTCTCCTTCTGTAATACATGCAATATAAATCTAGAAGAATTAATATGCATGCACACACACACACACACACAGAGTGGTTAGGTGGCAACACAAGTAGTGACTGAGAATTGCCAGAGTGAGTGCAGCCTCAGTTTCCCAAGGGTGAGAGGTCTGCGGAAACTGAAGAAAATAAATTTAAGAAAGCATAAATTGAGGCAAGCACAATTTTTTTTTTTTGGCTAAAGTTGTACAAAGTTCCTTGATATTTTAGATAAATAATCTATGTACCTTAGAAATCAGTCTGCCTATCCACAGATGTACTTGGATGTTGCTAAGGTGAATAATTGACTGGACTCTGGTAATTGTGCCTACTTTTCTATATTAATCCTTGACTTTTTAAGGTACTTTATGGTCAATGAAGCTGAAAATTACAGGGTCTTCAACTAACGAGATCAAGGAGGTCTCTTCACAGATGTAGAGAACAAATGTATGGACACCAAGGGGGGAAAGTGGCAGGGAGGGGATGGTGGTGTGATGAATTGGGAGGTTGGGATTGACATATATATATATACTAGTATGTATAAAATGGATAACTAATAAGAACCTGCTGTATAAAAAAATAAATTAAATAAAATCCCCCCCCTAAAAAAGAGGAAGTCTCTTTCATGAACAAAAGCTCCTTGAGTGGTACACAATGCATTTTCATGCAAATAGATAAAATAATCTTATTAGACTTCATTCTTTCTGCTTTGGTAATTAAAAATTTAATTTTTCCTACAGCCTAGACATCTGTCCTGGAAGATTATTGGGTTCCTCAGAGTATCTGTGAAGTAGTGTTTCTGACAAAAATATGTAAGCTGAATCCAGTCATGAAGAAATAATCAAAATCAAATGTTAAATTGAATCTAATATGAGGAAATAATCAGACAAATCTAGAATGTGAGACCTCCTGTAAGACAACTGCCATGAAAAAGGAAAGGCTGAGACAAGGGGAATTTTCTAGACTTAAAGAGACTAAAGAAACATTAAAACTAAACGCAATGAGAAACATGGTTTGGATATAGATTTTAAAAAAAAAAATTAGAGGGAACCAACTGGGGAAATTTGAAAATAGGGACTGTTAGATTACATAGAGTTATTATAAATGTTGTTAGGTGTGATATGGTACTGAAGTTATGCTTCTATTCTTAATTCTTATTTTGGGAGATGCCTGTTGAGGTATTTAGGTATGAAGCATCATAGATATTAGATACAAAACAAACAAGGTTATTATCCCTGTTTCTTGGGAGCTTGCACTCGAATAAAAGAAAATATCTTCTCCTTTTGTAATAATACAGTATAAACTTAAAAGAATGAATATGCGTACACACACACACCATGGCAACACAAGTAGTAAATGTGGCAAATGTTAATAATTAGTGATTCTAAATTAGGGGTATACAGGTATTACTGTACTGTTTTTTTCAACTTTCCTCTAGTGGCAGATTGAATATACAAATGGACAAAGGTCAGACCATATATAACAATGGAACTCTGGCCCACAGCCTGCAGAAATCAGCTCAGGAAAACAATCCATCTTTTACCAGCTCAGGAAGCCAGCCTACCATCTTTAAGTCAGACTTGTAGGAACTCTGACCACTATATCTAGTAAGAGTCCGAGAAGCCAAACAATAACCCCTGTAACAGTCAGCTCCAAATGGCCAGGAATTGATTAGTAACAGCCTTCCTGATACTAGTCCCTGCTTCCAACTTAGGATCAACCAAACTCAAATACGCATCCCGAACCAATCACATAGGATACCTGGCTTCTAGTTAACCCACCCGCAGCTTCCCTAGGCCAGCAGCCTCCAATCAGGGCACCTGAGTGTGGGAAGCAGTCAGCCTTGAGAGCAGGCTGCGGACATGCCAGGCCTGCCGCCGCTGCTCGAAGGGACTGTCCCTACTTGTTCCCCTCCTTGTTCCATTCCATGGGAGATGAATCACCAGGGCCCAGAGATCAGAAAGAATGTAAAATGAGACCAGCAAAGCTGTCTACCCCCTGCACGTGCAGATTATTTTTGATGATTCTGGGTTTATGGGTTTTCTCCCAGGAAAGTTAACCTTGAGCCGAGACAGTCATTAGATAACGTAAACCACCGTCTGGCAACCTTCCCTTTTCTAGTCTATATAATCTGCAACTGTAGCACAATAAAATTTGCCTTGCAACCATCAGTTGTCTTGGTCCTTCTGACCCCATTTGTCGGTGCTGTTTCAGTTCCTTACCCCTTCCCTCTGGCTCTGATCTGTTTGGTCTTCTTTGTCTGGCTGGTCCGTGGCACCTGAGCCTTCCCTTTTTCCTCTATAACGCTTTTCCACTCCTGGGTCCACCTTTGAGTGTCTGCCAAAATGCAAGTGATGGTGGCTGACTCCCTCACTACAGCAAGCTCTGAATAAATAGCCTTTGCTTGTTCTCATTTAGTTGGTCTTCATTTATTTCCACTCTAGGATTAAAATTTTGCAAAAAAAAAAAACGCTAAGGGGAAATGGAAGAAATACAAACAAAAAAGTAATGAAAAATATTCCTAAGATCTCTACTAGAGTCAAGTTGTTTCAGAGACGAGCTTCTGATGTCCAGAGCACACTGGGACATGTCCATATTTGATATTGCTCTCTGGGTCTAATAAACTAGTGGGAAGGACTCTTGGAACCTTCTAGAATCAGACAGGCCAACCAAAGTGAGCAGTGGGCAGTGGCTGGGAGAATGAGGGAGATTGACCTAAGGTCGTGGACAACCTTCAGGGATAGGAGATAGGTGGAATAGAAGTGAGCTTGCTGAATTGTGACAGGTGAGGATGAGGAAACAGATTCTAGGAAAAGGTCCAAGGAGCCAAGACTACAACCAGAGAATAACAAGTAAAGAGAGAAGGAGAAACAGCAAGGGGGAGGGGATGAGAGAGCTGCAGGGGAGAGAGTTTTGACTCTAGCAATTTTGCAGAAGCCCTGTCTCTTCAAAAATAGTAACGATAATAAAGATGATTGATAATAATGAACCCTTGTTAACAAAACTAGGTCACTGTGACTCTGCAAGGCTGAAAAACTGCTCCAGGTGTTCTCTAACCACTACACTACATACTCAGTGTAACACTCACCAACGTAACACATGGCCCATGATTCAGCGTGTTGATTTGATATTCCTGTTGTTTCCTTAAGAATTATGATGTCTGTCTTCAGGTTCAAAGAGATTATCATGCTGAGCACCTTGGAGGTTTCCTCCAGTAAAATGCCTTGTGTAGCAGATGGGGTACAGCAACCTGATTCTTGATTCTCACAGGCAGAGCAGTCAGTTAAAACAAAGTGTCGTAGTTCTATTGGGTAGAGGGTTGGGGGAGTGGAGGATATTGCCTGGTGTAGAAAGACTGAAGGTTGAACACCAAGGGAGTGTTGGGAGGAGCAGTTCTTGTCAAGCCACAGAAGATCTGTTACATTCTTGGCCCTGGGCAGTTGTACACCTTCATCTCACCTTAGGACAACAGTGTGATGCCTCCCCATGACTCATCCCTGAACCTAGACTATCTGCCATAAAGGCCTTACTTTATCTGTCTAAATAGGGAATTTCTCTTCCTTATAAATTTGTTAGGTCAGTGTCACCATGTTTTACATTTATGCAACGAAAATGAAAGGAGACAATGACCCATGAGCTTTCAGATTTCTTACAGACTTCATGATCTTTGACAAATGACATTAAAAAATAGTGAGTACACTAGCAGGCCTGTGGTCAGAGGATCTAAACCTTATTAAACAGAAGTGGTTCACTTCTTGGGCTTGCATGAATCAGTGCCTTTTCCCCAGTGTTCTAGTCTATGACTATATTTGCAGTAAGAAATAGGTACAAGATTTTTCGTACCTATTTAAATAAATAAATAAATAAAATTTTAGTTCCTGTTTACTAACTTACAAAAACAGGGTCTCTAAAAAGTAAAACACAATCCTTTAAAAATATTGTATTATTTTCAAACCAAAGATATATGTAAATCCATATGTCTTTAAGGAAGGATTAAAACCTTCCTTCCCAGCACCTCTTTTCCCTGCTTGCTCCTAACGCTGGACCTTTGTTTGAGAGAGAGGTATTAATTCCAACATACAAACAAGGGTCTGGGGCTCTGTTCAGAAAAGACAAAACCGCGTGGTAAACCTCTTCTCACCTTCTCCGCAGATTTTACCACTATATTAAGGGAAGGGAGTGCACCATAACCTCCCTGCCCATCAGATAACCTCTATATGCGCCTCTTATTTCTCAGGTGGGTCTCCCGTGTGCCCAGGTATCTAGAGTTCTTGTATTATGCATCCTTTCTGGGCACCAGAGGCGCAGACGTCGATGTCTCAGCAGAGTATCAAGATAAGGGACTAGAAGACAGTCTAGTAGTGGCTCTGCTCCAAGTGGAGCCTTTTCGAGAGGTTGACAGGACACGGGAAAATTTCAATTTTGTAGAATATCTTGGATTTTTGCCTGGGTCAAAATTCCATTTCATTTGACAGATGCTAGGCGTACTGAATATATCTATAATACGGAACATAAAGAAGTGGGTTCCGGGCGAGGGCTCCATAGCTCAGGGGTTAGAGCACTGGTCTTGTAAACCAGGGGTCGCGAGTTCAAATCTCGCTGGGGCCTTCTGGATCTTTTTTCCATCCGAGGCCTCAAAGCGGCAGGAGCCGGAAGACGGTGCCAATGTGCCGGTGCTCGGCAGATATCACCTCTCCTCGGCAACCCCTGAGAGGACGTTCAGGCAAAACGGACGCATAATAATTCCCTTGCTGCTCTCCCGGTCTGGATCCACGATAGCTGCTGATAGATGCTTCTCGGCGGCGTGAGGCTTGTGCGAGCTGGGTTAACAAACACGCATTCCTGCCAGTAGAAGGCTCTCAAGACTCACATTTCTTTGAGAAACGCCTAGTGACGTGAGTTAGCCTTGAGACCGAATTAAAACCTAAATGTATCGTGGCTCGTTGGTCTAGGGGTATGATTCTCGCTTAGGGTGCGAGAGGTCCCGGGTTCAAATCCCGGACGAGCCCCGTTTTCCTGTTTCTAATAAATAACGTATTTAATTTCTAATAAATAACCTATTTAATATACGTCTGTTACAGCATTTTGTTTACTCTGCTTTGAAAAGTTGCGCAAAGGCTCCCTAGGATGTGAAATAGCAAAGTTAGGGACAGCTCCAAGTTAGCTATTGAATTCTGTCTGACGAAGTGATTCCCCACTCTTCCCGGCGGGTAGGCGGACGTGGCAGTTCCGAGAGCGGGTGAGTCTCTTGACCTCTCAGTGCATCGGCTGTGAAATGGAAATGGTAACACATTCTCTTTCCCTGCCTACCTCCAGGGACCCCGTTCAGTAGAATAAAATAGTGTTTGGGAGACTGCTTGGCAACTTCAAATAGTGCTAAATGCGGGGGTCTGTTCCCCATCCCCCCCGCCCCTCCTCCCCGATGGAACTGGGATCTCAAACATACTAACATAATCACCATTTTATGAGTGTGATCATTATCGTTCAAAAGAGTTTTTATGTATTATCGTATAGTGTCGTGTCTTTTCTTTCTCCTCCCCCCCACCTCCGCCTCTTAAAAAAAAAAAAAAAAAAAAAAAAAAAAAAACACTCCTGTGGAGTAGGAAACGAATTCTGTTAACTCTAGCAGAGCAGCAGAGAAAGGAGGGAATGTAAATCCCCAAAGGCATATTTTAAAGGCTAAATTTTTAAAAAATGTTTTGTGGACCCTTATCAACTTTCTTTATTAAGTGAATAACTATTACAGAAAAGAATAACTCCTTTAGAAGTGACCTATATCCCCTTCCTGCAGCCAGTTCACCGACATCCACACTCATATTCTCTGTCTTCCCTCCTGTTTCGAGGCTCATCTTTCTCATTCCTATTTAAGGCAACTCCTTCACTTTCTCATCAGATGAATCCCCTTTGCTCTCCCTTACTCAAGGGCTTGATTTCTGCAATCAACATTCCCTTCTACAACACCTAACACACAACAGCTATTTCTCCCAGTGTGCAAGATCATTCCCATCAGCATACAAACATAGCATCTCCAAGTCCTTCAAGATCATAATCAGACTTTTGTCTCCACCACTCCACGGAGACTACTCTTGTCAAGGTCACTTATGACTTTGTTTCCAAATCTAAAGGTTAGTTCTCACTCTTCATCATACTTGACTTCCCAGCAGCATAGGGATACTATACTCCTCATTTCAGGAGGCTACATTTTAGTCTCTTTTGCTGGTCCCTGCTTTCCTGAACTGTCAATTTACAGATGTCTTCTTGTCCTCCTTTTCTGGCTCAGTCTACATATACTCATCCAATCATTTGGCTTTAAATACCATCTCTATACTGATGATCCTTAAATTTGTATCATAAGCCTTGACCTAGGTTTGTACATATAGTCACCTCTTTGCCCACGTAAATGAGTTATAGGTATCTGAAATATAACATGTCTCAAACACTACTCCTGATCTCCTGCCACTCCTCTTCCAGCTGCCCTTCCACCGCCATCCATGTCTCAGAAAATAGATCCATCATTCATCCAGTTCCCCTATACATTACATCCAATCTACCAACAAATCCTATTGGGTCTACCTTCATCCATTTCCCAACGCATTCACTGCTAGTACCCTAGTCCAAACTCTCCTTCATCTTTTGACTGTACTCCCACAATAGCCTTCTAACTCATCTTCCTACTTCCTCTCTACTCCCTACTCTAGAGCAGCCAGAATTATCCTATTAAAATACAAGCCAAAAGAAAATCTCTTCAGTTCAAAAACATCCAGTAACTTCTCACACATAGAATATAATCCACGATCTTGCCCTTGCATGTTCTGGCCCTGACTATCCCTCTGATCCCAACTCCTATCCCCTCCTCCTCCTTCTCACTCGTTCTTCTGGCTACACTGGCCTTCTTACTCTTCCTCAGATACATGGACCTTGTTTCCTATTATGGACCTTTCACTTGCTGTTAACTCTTCCTGGAATATTATTCCCTCAGATATCTGTATACCTTCCTTTCTTATTCCTTCTGTGCTCAAACGCCACCTCTTTAGAGACATCTTCCTTGACCACTCTTTCCAAAATAGCCCCCAAGTGTCACTAGCCCCTATACAAATCTATTTTTCTTCACAGCATTTATCACTACTTGACACATTTATATACATTTAATTATTTCTTTTTTTCTTCTCTTTCCTCCCCTCTTAGGATGTAAGCTCCACATGAGAAAAGATTTTGTTATGCTCGCTGCAGTACCCTCAGCACTTAGTCCTGTGTACAACGTATAGTAGGTGATTAATAATGAATGAATGAATATTACCATATTCCTGGATGCACCTGCGGGCTTCCAGAAGCCACAATTAAACAGCATTTATTTTTGGCTTTTGTAGACTCAGATTGGAATCTTCCCAAAGGACAGGAGTCATGGTTTTGGTT